>NC_056737.1:982214892-982514892 GCF_019279795.1 Protopterus annectens | reverse complement strand
CATTTAAGGCCCATGTTTTATGGCCTTGCGTCTGATATCCCACATGCGCTGTAATAGCCAAGCTGAAGCTTTTGTATAAGAGCCGATGTACGAGTCATTTGAGGGCAGGAAATCCCACAACTAGAATACTGCAACATGGAAGAGGACGTCTATGGTTATGGTAAGATTTTACACAGCTATTCTTTTTTTATTCATAGCATTGTCCTTCCAGGGCTCAGCTGCTTCCTGTCCATTGCCAAGAAGGCTCTGAAGGGTTTGGTTGCCAAACTTGTCTTTTAGTTAGCTCAGTTTGAGCTGCCTGACAGTTTGGGCATGTAGAAGGTGCTCTGAAGCTTTGGAAGCTGGCTGGCTCTTATATCCTTGGCAGTGTATGACCCATATAGGCCACGCTTCTCCATCACTAATCAGCTGTTATTGTAAACTTAATTACACAGCTTTATTTTCCTTAACATTGTCAATCTCTCCACTTTTTCTGGACCCACCAGTCCAAAAAAGTCATTCTCCTCCCATGAATGATTTGTTGAGGCAGAATTTTCTGGTAAGGCAGATAAAGACAAATCTGGTTGGACAGATATACCATGGCATTCAAACAAGTGGGAGAACACAAAGTTGCCCCCCTTCCAGGGAGAGATCGTGATCATGTGGTAGTGGTCTGGAGGGAGTAATTTTACACTGACAGTTCTAGTATTTCTTTGGAAGGAAAATTAACAGGTGCACTAAAGCATTCTTGGTCCTGTCCTTGAGCTACTAGCTCAGAGTCCATGGTGGATTTGGCTATTTCAGGGGTGTGACGTTTAGGAGATTGATCTCTTTTTTTGTTTTATACGATGCTTTGTTCTTTCTACCGGTGAGGGGGGTAGTGGCAGTGCAGTGATGAGGGCTGTTTTTTTCTCCCTACATTGGTGACCTGAAAATTTTCAGGTATGTGGGTCCCTGATAGTGTCAGCCCTGGAAACCAAGTGATGTCCTTCATGGATGCATCTGCAGTCATAACAAGTGGGTTGTCCTGTCGTCAGGCAGCAGCAGTCGTGGGGGACATTTCCAAGTCCGGGTCCGGCTTCTGATGATGTCGCGTCATCATCTCTGGGCTTCTGTTGTACCGGGTATAAAGCCATTTCCTCAGTCTTTTCTCTTGCAGTGGTCTTGCGTCAGCAGAAGCTGTTGCGGTCTGTTCGTCGTCGTCCGATCAGGACCGGATCTTACGAAACTAAGACTTCTGACTGTTAGGACCCTGCTGGGGACTCTCTTTTCTTGCCTCAGCCGATGTCGAAAAGTTAAATGCTTAACCCTGTCACAAAAAACACCTACTTTACTTTTCTTACCTCTGTCTTAGCCCCTCCCAGCCCCAGCCCAGCTTGACGTAGCAGTTTCTTTGGCGCAGTTAACGCTGCCTGCGCCGGTCTTGGTTTGCAGAACAGTTTTTGTTTGATTTCCAGTTCCTATATGTGAGATTCTCCACTACCCCTTCGCATTAAGACCCAAGACCGACAAGACCGACTAAAACCAGCGCGGCGCAGCAAACGTAACAGTCTAATGATGTTTGCTCGCTCCAGATTCTTTACCCAGCCCCCCCTGCCCAGACAGACAGATTTTACAGGGGTGCAGATACTCATCACCACCTTTAAGGCTCACTTGCAGACCCAGAAAACTATATCCAGGGTCCCCCCAGCTATAGCAGCCACAACCTAAACCTATCTATCCCTTCTGGAGGGAAGCAAGGTCATTAGACAGATGGGTCTAAAGTACTTCAGCTACTCTCTCAGCTAGAGCAAACTGTTAAAGATTTCTTGCAGGTTCCTTAGCAGGGGAGGAACTGCTGGCCTGCCAAAAAAAATTTCCTTCCTTTCCAAACAAAAAATTTCAGGAATGCAGGAATAGAGGCAGAGAAACCAAGCAGGGAGGAGGAGGAGGAAGAGGTGAGCAAGTGGCAAGGTAACAACAGAGGAGGCACACCAGCAGCCACACATAATACATCAGCACAACCAGTGACTCTTATCCCTACCGCCTACTAAGAACAAATAGCAGCTCCTCTTAGCTAAAGTTCTTATTTTATTTAAAGAACAAGTACTTCAAACAACAAAGGACAAGTGGGTTTTAAAACCATAGACTAGTTCACTTTCCCCACTTCCCCAATGCACAATCCAGTCAAAAAATGAATGCAGAATCTACCTCCACATCACAGGAGTTAGCAAACATGAGAGCTGTGGAATAAGTGAGCAGCACACAAGAAAGGGTTCTGAAGAGAGCATACAAGGAAGTTCAAGACCAATTCTACGACTGTCCACCTTAAATACATACATCATTGTCCCAAAATTCAAAAATGCTGACCCTGCAAGCACTTCTTCCACTTGGGCAGGGCAAGGTTGGCTAGTAACTCTAGATCTCAGGGCATACCTGACGTCCATTCGGACCAATCTGCAGAGATACCTCCCCTCAGATTTTCTTGCAGGAGCAGATCAATTCTCATTTTGCATTGCCCTTTGGCTTATCTACTGCCACTCACAAAATGCCATTGCAGACTACAGAATTCAAAATTTACCCAACCTGGGCTGACGCCTACACAAAAAGGGGACAACAAAAAGCACAAACAGATTTACAAATCCATTTTACATGCTGTTGCACAAGGACAACAGTCAATTTACAAAAAAAAATCAAGGCTGATACCCAAACAAAGGACATTCTTGGGCGGCACAGTACAACAAATGGCATTCCGAACTGCTGAAAACAAGAAAACAAAAAAACCTTCCTCTCTTTACACTTTACTAACAATCCGTCTGAAAAAGTTAACAGCAAGAAAAGTCTGTGCTTAGGCCAGCTTCATTGCCTTCAGCAATCTTGGTCCCATTCAACAGGAGTAAACTACAGAGGAAACTACAGACGTGTATAAATCCATCTAAACAACACACAGAACAGTCTAGAAACAGAAATCCCAAATTCCGACCTTATGCAAGAGGCGGTGGGCTCAGAGCTCAGGCATGCCAGTCAAACCCAGGCCTACCCTTACTCAAGACAGCCAGACCACATGCTGGACAAATGCGGCAAGGATTGTGGACACAGGATCCTTCACCTGCACATCATCATCAAAAAAAAAGCAAAAACAGCAACTGGCAAAAAAGTTCAAACCATCAATTTCAGAAAGAAAGCCAGTTGATGATAAGGACAGACAACACCACAGTCATGTGGTACATCAACAAACAGGGAGGCACTCATTCATACCCCTATGCAGAATGACCTTGAGCGTGGCTGGCACCCAGCTACAACATCACAGGCAGAGCAATATTGCATTTGCAATATTTGTAGAGGGAAAGACAATACTCATTTTAAAGCAGAACCGCACGGATGCCTCGATGCCCAATAATGGAAGACTTCAGAAGACATCTTCAAAACCATCAATGCCACAGATAGACCTATACTCTCATCACTCATCTCAATCCCAAAACAATTCTGCACATAAACATTTCACCACCCACCTTTCCTACCCAAAGTGGACTCAAGTGGACTCAGGCTCCTTCACAACTGGGCATTCCACCTCTTCCTGATATACACAAGGTACACTAAAAAAATCAAGAAAGAGCGTCCAAGGATAATCCCCAAATGTGGCCAATACCTATGCCTTTGATGTTAACTCAGAACAACTACAGCATCATACATCCAAACCTAAAAACGCTGCAACTGACTGCCATGGAACATCATACAGCAGCTACTCCAGAAACTTTCCCAAAGTTGAGACATTATTTTGAAGCAGCGCCACAAAACAACAAGAAGAATACTATCTGGAAAAAATGTTTGTCATTTTGGCGCTTCATTCAGGCCTGTCCTACTCCTCCATCAAGATACACATCATCTATTATTTTCAGAATATAGCTTTGATCCAACCTGTTTTTCGCACCCCTTTTGCTCAGGCAGTTCCTCAGGAATTGTTTGTATATATGTACATATATGCTTATTGTTGTGTTTACCTCTATTTGGACATTGGGCATCTATCAAATTTTTTTTTTGCAAGAGGGCTACTGGCATCTGGGGCAAGAAGAAAGATGAAAAAAAATGGCGGCGGCTGATGCTTTACCCGAACCAACAGAGAAGATGGCGGGTAACCCACTTGTTATGACTGCAGATGCTATCCAGTTCGGACATCTACATTTATGGTAGGTACAAAACTGTACTTTGCCAAAGATGGTGCTCTGCTATTGAGGATTAACAGATGATGTCACACTTGCTGTTAATATGAGACTGATTGCAGTTTCACTTCCAGATTTGGTGTTTGAGGTTGCTGAGACATTCACCTAGCAGGTGTCTGCCTCGGGAGAAAATGGCTTTTACTTTTGTTGAAGCTGTACCTGTTGTCACCCAAGTCATTCTGTGTTTGTTGTACTGTCTACGTCCTGTGATGGAAGTTGTTTGTCCTTTTCCTGAATGAAGTATGTATTGCATGAAGTGTCTTACATCACGAAGAATCTTTCCTATGGAACCGTCTTCCACTCCACATAAAGCGATGTGCTTCTGTTAATCCTGTCAGATGTAATTTTGACAAATGAATAGGAAACAACCAATTCACCCCCAGTCTGTTACTTGTGCTCATGTGCAGGAACACGTAAATGTCCCAACATGTCCTTATTTTGCTCCTCTCTGGGTTATTTGTACACAAAATATAAAGGCTAAAAGCAACCATGGAAATGTAAGGCTAGATTTAAGATCCTCACTGATCTGTAACTCAGTAATTACTGTGAACCTATGCAAGTGCTATGCCTTTGAGATCTTTATATAGAAAAGGGTGGAACAGAATGTGAAGCCTGTCTGTGCCAGAAGCTTTCATACTTTTTGAAGGTCATTTTTGGGTTTTATCTTAGTGAGTTGAGCCTGCATCAGGCTGTCTTAATTTGATCTTACTTTATTATCAAAGCACATCTATTCGCTTTCTGTTTTTTTTTTTTTTTTTTGCTGTTTATGACATCAGAGATTACAGGATTGTGAGCTAGCAATGGCTACTGGTCAAATAATTACTTAACGGGAATGCTGCTTTGTTGTTGGCTTACTGGCATTTGGGTGGTACTGCCTTGCAACCCTCCTGTGGCAGCTCGAGTCCCTCCCACTGCCATGCCATGGGTGTGAGTGACTAATCACTAGGTGATACAGGGGCAGTGTTCCACACCCATAGCCAAGACTCTCTTACAGGTTGGGCACCCTGTGTGACCCACATGTCAGGAAAGTGATTTCCGAGTTGACTCTGGCCTGCTTTTTTCATATTCCTGTTTTCTTTGGACAAAAAAACCCACAAAACTTAGTGAGAGACTTTCACGCCATGTAAATCTGCTGTGTGCTCAAATGTTGGTTAAGGAAAATGTTATCACTGCTAAGCTATGGGTCATGAATATCTTTCCCTCGTATACAGCGATCTGCATAAACCTTTTATACATTTTTTTGTTTTTGTGCTCCTGTTAGGTAAGTACATATTTACTACCATACAGTGTAGGAATTGGTCTTACTTGCTTTCTTAGAGTTTATAGGTAGTTGCTAGTGTCTGACTGTCAGAATTGGGGTCACTAGCTTGTTTATGTATTTGTCATGTAAAATGGCTTATCTGAATGAAGCGCACTTATCCCCAAGAGTAGAATTTTAGAAAATTGACCTGAATTGTTGATGGAAAGGGTGAACCCAGACAAGAATCCTTCAAAGGAAGGTTCTTTAGAAAGTCATGGAAGTAGTCACATTACCACATTGAGTTAATGGCCATTGCTAAGGTGATGTCTGTGGCCATATCAGAATTTATTTGGCTTGGCATAACCTCATAATGGGACACAAGTCCTAAAGTCTGAGCATCTTGACAGATGTCATTTTTTATTTCATTTTTGTGTTTTATTTTTCTGAAGATTCTTGTTAGAGGTCATCACAAAACACTGATAAAAAAAGGAGAGAGAAGACTGAAAAGCTAATAACTGCCTTCAATAGAAATGCATTCCATTCAATTATACATTCATTTCTTAGAAAAATGAGGTGGTGTTAAACCCTAAGTGTTTATTTTGTCATTGTCATTTTGTTTTTGGCAATTTGTAGATCAGGTAGCAGTTTGAGAAAGATATTTGGTGTGTAGAATTATAGTTTTGTGTGTGAATTGGTTTGTTAGTGAAAATGCATGACACATTGATTTACTTTTTTTTTTCCCCTGTAGATTTGATGAACGTTGGGGGAAAGCATCTGCCAGAAACGATAGTCAGTCAAGATTTGAAGGTCATGGATCAAGAGGACCCAAGAATGATTCTCAGCAGGTTGAAGGAACAAGAACAAAATCTGAGGAATATACTCAGGGACCTGATGAATATGTTCGCACTTCTGGGTTAAAAGGCACCCAGTTTGATGTTCCCTCAGGATCAAGAGATAGGTTCAACAGATCACCACCACCATCTTCTCGAGCATCAGGATCCCGTCCTGGAGGACTATCATGGAAGGGGCCATCTGGTCACTCTGAGGATGTTGAAGGTCAGTTGCAGCAGTTCATGGAGAAAAATAATGCTCCTGAGCTTCAGGATAATCGAGAAGCAGAAGAGAAAACATTCCCGACAAAGTCTGGTTCTGCTTTTCTGAGTAATGCTTCTGTTCGAGGTTCACGCTCAGCTTCTGGATCTGATTCTTCTCCAGCAGCACTTGCAGGTCGAGGGCAACCACCAGGTTTTACAAGTCGAGGCCAGTCGCCAGGGAGAGGGCAGACTCCTGCTACATCTGCTAAGGGTACTTCAGCAGCTTCTGCTAAAGATGCGCCATCAGCTACTTCTGCTGCAGGTGTTCCTCTGTCTTCTCCACTGACTACTTCTGGTGCAAGTTTTCAAAGTTCAACGGTGACAACTAGCAGAGGGGTGGTCCCTGTAAAAGGTGCAGCTCCACTTAAGGGGAGAGGTGTGGTGCCAACTACATCTGAGACTGCAACATCTGTGCCCCCATTGATGACTACTGCTGCTTCTAAAGAAACTTCAGTTACAACAACAGTTACAACTTCACAAGCAGCAGTTTCTTCTCAGTCTAAAGCAGCTACCACCACTACAGCAGTGAAAACCACCTCTAGTACTGTGACTGTGGCCAAGGCATCTACCACTTCTGCAGTGAAGGCAGTGAAGCCAGGCAGTGGCACCACCGCTACTGCTGCTGCATCAGCCAAGCCAGGCACTACCCCTGCAGCTGCTTCACCAGCTAAGCCAGGGACTACCACCACAACCTCCACTAAGTCAGCCAACACCACTACTGTGTCTCCTGCTAAGCCTGTCACTTCCTCTGCAGCTGCTTCAGTTAAGCCAGTAACCACTGCCACCTTATCTTCTTCCAAGCCAACTACTACTACCACAGGTGCTACTCCAGTCAAGCCAGCTACCACCACCACGTCTGCTGCAGCCAAGTCGGCTACTACCATGTCTGCTGCAGCTAAGCCGGCTACTACCACCTCCACGACGTCTGCTGCAGCTAAACCGGCTACTACCAGCACATCTGCTTCAGCCAAGCCAGTTACTACCACCACCACTTCTACTTCAGCCAAGCCGGCTGCCACCACCACCTCGTCTGCTTCAGCCAAGCCGGCTACCACCACCACCATGTCTGCTTCAGCCAAGCCAGCTACCACCACTACCACCTCATCTGCTTCATCCAAGCCGGCTATCACCACTTCATCTTCAGCCAAGCCGGCTACCACCACCACCACCACCACCTCATCTGCTTCAGCCAAGCCAGCTACCACCACCAGCTCTTCTGTTTCAGCGAAGCCGGCTACAACCACATCCACCTCGCCTGCTTCAGCCAAGCCGGCTACCACCACCACCTCGCCTGCTTCAGCCAAGCCGGCTACCACCACCACGTCTACTTCAGCCAAGCCGGCTACCACCACCACCTCGCTTGCTTCAGCCAAGCCGGCTACCACCACCACGTCTACTTCAGCCAAGCTGGCTACCACCACCACATCTGCAGCCAAGCCAACCACTACAGCAACTAAGGCAATCACCACGTCTGCTGCAGCCAAGCCAACCGCCACCACCACCACCACGTCTGCTGCAGCCAAGCCAGCCGCCACCACCACCGTGTCTGCTGCAGCCAAGCCAGCCGCCACCACCACCACGTCTGCTGCAGCCAAGCCAGCCGCCACCACCACCACGTCTGCTGCAGCCAAGCCAGGCGCCACCACCACCACGTCTGCTGCAGCCAAGCCAGGCGCCGCCACCACCACCACGTCTGCTGCAGCCAAGCCAGGCGCCGCCACCACCACCACGTCTGCTGCAGCCAAGCCAGGCGCCGCCACCACCATGTCTGCTGCAGCCAAGCCAGGCGCCGCCACCACCACGTCTGCTGCAGCCAAGCCAGGCGCCTCCACCACCACCACCACGTCTGCTGCAGCCAAGCCAGGCGCCACCACCACCACGTCTGCTGCAGCCAAGCCAGGCGCCACCACCACGTCTGCTGCAGCCAAGCCAGGTGCCGCCACCACCACGTCTGCTGCAGCCAAACCAGGCACCACCACCACCAGCACATCTGCTGCAGCCAAGCCAGGCACCTCCTTTGTTGAGACTAAAACAACCAGCGTTTCTGCTGCAGTTACAACAACCAGTTCTTCAGTTACAGCAAGCACTGTTACCGCTGAAGCAAAATCAGGAACTCAGAGTGCTGAAAAGAAGACCACTCCAGATAGTGAGAAAAAGGTGGATGATTCCAAGATGCCTCCTAAAACTGTTTCACAGTCTGCACCTTTGTCTAGCAGTGCAACATCGGCTTTGCCATTTAATAAAGATTTCAAAGCAGATGATAAAGCTCCTGGTAAAAATGCGAGAAGCACACCACTTGATAGAAGAAATGTTAATACATCCAGTTCGGATAGAAAAGCACCCAACATGGAGGATAAAAGTCAAGATGAGCCTTTTTATGAAGGCAGAGGACGTGGAGCACCACTAAACAGAGAGGCTGTAGGTTTGCCATTAGAGCAGGAAAGAGGGATTCCTCCTCTGGAGAGGGAGAGGCTTGGCCCTGGGCCTGAGAGGGAGCGACTTGGCTCTCCATTGGACAGAGAACGGTTTGGTCTTCCACTAGAAAGAGAACGTTTGGGCTTGTCTTTGGACCGGGAGAGACTTGGATTTTCTGTTGAAAGAGGAGGGCATGCCTTGGATTTGGACAGGCTGGGAATGCCAGAGAGGGAACGAGGAGGAAAAGTTCTGGACAGGGAATGGGGTGCTCCTCCTTTCGACAGAGACCATGGTGATCTTTCCAGAGAGAGGGGGTGGACTGGTCCTCCCATGGATAGAGCCTTCCTTGCTAGAGGTACGGGTCCCTTTGACAGAGAGAGACTAGAAGAGTGGGGAGAAGAAAGATTTCGTAATGATCCAGGTGTCCAGCCTTGGAATGAGAGAGATAAATTTAGAAGAGATGAAGGGCTTCCACTCAGGCTTCCCCCAGGACCACCACATGATCGTGAATGGCAAGGGGAAAGACCTGGTGAATTTGGACAAGATTATGGCAGAGACACTGACAGATTTGGAAGGCCTTTCAATTTCAATGATCGGAACTTTGATCGAGATTTTAACAGACCAAGAGACGAACGTGACTTGATGGATAGAGGAAGGGACTGTCCTCCCTTCCCACCTCGTGACCAGTTTCCTGAAGATCGTTGGAGACGAGAAAGAGGGGAGTTCTGTGAGAGAGACTTTCGTGAAAGAGATAAGATGAGACTCCATGAGTTTCCAGAGAGAGAGGAGTTGTGGAGGGGCCCAAGAGATTTTTGTCCTGAGAGACTAGATTGGGAGAGAGAGAACATGCCTGGAAGAAGGTTCCCTCCAGAATTTGAAGGTGGTGTTTCAGGACGTCAAGAGGGGCTGGAACCTTCAGGACCACACAAGCAGTCATTATTGCCTGAAAGAAATGAACCTTTAGTTGATGACCATTCACTTGGTTTGGGTGGGATGATGGCACTTTCTCAAAGGCAGCATGAAATTATCTTAAAGGCTGCTCAAGAATTGAAACTGATGCGGTAAGTTTTGTCACATTTTTAGCTTTGAGTTTTTATTGGGTTTTTACCTACAATGTAATTTGCTGGGCCTTTGTATTGCAGTTCGTTATGATTATCCGTATGATGTGCTTTCACTCCTTGCTGTAGCGATCCCTTCCCCAGTACTGTTGATGGATGTTCTGGCTTCTGGTCCTACTCAACTCCCATATTCCCCAATTGCTGCCACTGGGATACCAGTGATGTGACTCTGGCAGGTGGGCCTCTGACTCCTTGGTGATTTGACCTTGAAGGTGACCCAGGTGTACCCCCCAGCAGAGAGGTCATTGGGGAGCTGTGCAGTCACGGAACTAGAAGCCATCATTCTCACAGCTGCTGGCTGAAGTTCCCTGCCTTTGGCAATGGCGAATGCATTGACGTCAAAGATGTCTCACCACCACCTGTAATCTTACTAGATGACATGTAAGCTTCAGGTTTTCACCAGAGGTTGCACAAGTACCAGGTCTCCTCCCCTGAGTAGTAGAGCTAGTCATTGGCCTCTTCCTTTTTTTTTTTTTGTTTGTTTTTTTTTTAAATCCCACCAGTGGCTTGAATCCATTCCCGCACTTGGTTGGCATTGGTGCAAACTGATGCCCTAGTACTCTGCCACTGGGCCAACTAATGCAGTTGATCTTTTCAGTGAATACAGTGTAAACATGTAGTCTAAATGTTAATCACAGCTGTTTAGCTGGTAACAGGGTTGCACAGTCTCTTGTCATTATTTTCAAGTTAAATGTCTGTTAAGGTTTACACATCAGATTTTTTTTTAATACTAGCAGAAATATTGCATTATAGTTTTTTATTGTTTAGAGTGCACAGTCCATTTTCTTCAGGAATTTTTCCTGTAACTGTGAGTCTTAACCTTTGAACATGCCAGTTTACTGTCATCTGGTAGGATTTTTCCAAGCTGCAGTTTTGCCTTGACCTAGGTTAGTGCATGTATTGTTCCTGTGAACATACAATTACAGGTGTCACATAACTGTTACTTCATTCAGTAAACCCTACACCGCTAACTTAATTCTAATTATTTCTATCATCTGACATTCTACTGTCCTCAAGCAATCCACCCTCAGTGTTCTATCCTTTCCTCGTATTGCATCCCCACCTTTCCTCACTGTAGTAAACACAAGTTTTTTTCGGTCTTCAACTGCTTACCCACCTGCATCCCCCATCTTCTCTAATCCCATGGTAATTCTGCTCCGTCTTAATTCCCCTCCATCTCCACCACCTTCTTCTCCTGACTACAGTTACTGTGAATTCTGTGTTTTGTAATGGACTGTAAATGTTTTAAGCTACCCTAGGTCTGTCAGCTGTCTAAACACTCAATTGTTAAAACTGATGTTTAACTGTCAACATTGCACATGTGGTTCTAATTAGTCTGTATTGATTCTGTTGAGTTTTCTTGCCAGATAATTTGCGTAACTGTATTACTTGGCGTATATTTGTTTTATGTGAGATGCTGAACTTTTGTTAGCCACATTTTCTGCCATTGGTATTCCACTGCTTTTTTATATTCGTCATTGGTAGGCCAGGAATGGCCGATGTGGACTAGTGCTTGTACCCTGTTGACAAGATAGACGTAGTAAAATATAGGCAACATGGTATGTGCTCCTTCACATTTTATTGTAGGAGTTACTACTGCAGTAGCATTCCTTATATAAGGCATTTGTTGGAACTTGTCCGACCTCCATCTTCTGGACTAATCTCCGGAGCTTTTTTTGGACTTCCTGTGAGTGTAGCTTCTCTCCAACCAGTAAATGGCAGATTTTTGGACTTGTACCATGAGTTCATTTCTTTCCACCATGTGAAGTTTTTCTTATTCGTTGACTTCCAAGGAAGAGTATGATTCAGTACGCGGCTTAGGGTGTTCATTGCACTTTGGGTTATAATTTTCTATTAACTGGCTTAGAATTTGGTATTGAGTTCTGACATTCCTCCTAGACAGTGCTGAAATAACTGTGTGGAGTACAGAGAAGGATCAGGCCAAAAAAGACAGTTTTTGGCCACCTTCTCTTTTTTTTTGCTGGTTGGCACACATTAATTCATACACTCCACAGGGTCAGGGAAAGAGAAGGTAACTGTCCTTCATGAGATTTTCCTTCCTTTGGTATAGTTTGCATGTCTTTTGTCTGTAGTAGTTTTAAAAGCATTTTACTGTTTCAGATGTACCCATTCAGAGGTCTCAAGATGTTAGCAAAGCAGGAAAAGTGCACAGATATGAGGCAGATACATTTCAAGAATAAGTATGGAAAGGGTGTCTTTTTCTTAGGGTTTGACCTCGACTTGTTGTAGTGCAACATTTGTAATGATTTCATTCCCCCCACAGTGAAAGCTAGAAGAGGCACCATATTTGCAAGAAACAACCTGAATTTATGCATCCTTTGACTCCCATTGAAAACCAGCTTGTGGATTCGGTTTGATTATAGGGTGCACATAACTGTGCTCTTGTAGCACTTTTGCCATACTCTCTTACCTCCCCATATATCCTGCCATTACTTTGCACTATCCTCGTACTACTTGCTCCACCACCATCTCTTCCTAATTCTCACCCGTTTTGTGGCCTTTCTTCTGCAGTCCTCCATATGTTCTCCCTTCTACAAGCCTCTAGCTATTTTCTTGCTTTCTGACTGTACACCATTTCCTTACACATGTCCTCTAGATATCCATCTACAGTTCGGTTATCTTGCTTTCTTTCCAATACCACTTCATGCATAATCGCTTGCTCCACTCCTCCCACATTGTCCACTGTGTCTCATCCATGTATAGTTCCTTCCATCAGGCCTGTCCATTCTCTGATCTTTTGTTGCCTTACACACCCTATTCCACTTTTACTACCTTTACTATTCCATACATTACCACAGTTGTACTCTTAACCTGAATTTCTTTAAATCCTGCCTCAACTTTATACACTATATCTACGTTGTATACACATCCACACCAAGGTGTTTTTTTTCCTCCTCTTGTCCAAAACTATAGATGTTCATAGGTAGGTACTAGGCTATCGCCCCAAGGGCCTACGTAAGCCTAGCCAACAAGGCTCCATGGCTTACACCACCCAAGAAAGTTATTTTCCTGTGCCACTGTTGAGCAGAGGCACAGAAGTGATCCCCGGGGTCCCTAGAGCTTGTAGCTTGGAGGGATTGGGATTTCTTTAGGTGTAGCATGTCCAACAGCTCTGGGTTTGACATAGCTTTATATGTTAGGCAGAAATCACCTTGGAGTAGGCAATATGCTACGGAGTAAAGCTGGAGTTTTTTGAGGCGGTCAGTGTAGGGCATTTGTTTGAGGCCAGTAATCCTCTTTGTGAGGTACTTCTGTGGCCTTTCCAGCTGCTGCAGATGTCTTGTGAGGTACATTCCAAAAGGGGCGCTGTACTCTATAATGGGTCTGAGTGTCGAGTAGAGGGGAACAATGACCTCTTTTTTTTCCTGGATGAGAACCCTTTTATGATGAGGTGTGCCATGTAGAAGGACTTCCTGACTACTGTGGCGATGTGATTATCAAAGTATGGACTACTGTCCATCTGGGTCCCAAGGTCTCAACTCGCATTTGGTGTTAAGTAGACTGCTTCCTATGTGGTAGTTCATGGGTACAGAGTTTTTACCAAAGGGGATGACACTGCACTTTTTAGCATTGAGCTTGAGGCCATGGCTCTTGACACCAGGCATCTGTCTCAGTGAGGCCCTTCTGTAGGATGTCCACATTATTTGGGGACTTGACTATGGCTCCTAGTTTGCAGTCATCTGCGAACTTCGTTAGCCAGAGGCCTTCTGTGTTAGCCTGTACTTCAGAGAAGTAGATACCAAACAGGAGAGGTCCCAGGACGGAACCCTGTGGTACTCCACTTGTCACTGCTTTGAGGTCAGATTTGGAGTCTGCAACTTTTACAATGTGGGTTCTGTCAGTGAGCCAGTTGGCAACCCATCTTGTGATGTAGGGATTTATACCTAGTTTAATGAGTTTAGCTGTAATTCCAGAATGGGGGAATGGTGTCAAGCCTTGGCGAGGTCAAGATAGGCTGTGTGAACCACCTTACCCTCATCCACGGCTTTGGTGACCGCCTCAAAGAAGTCAGTCAGGTTCAGGAGGCATGATCTGCCTTTCACAAACTCGAACTGGGTGGGATCCAGAGTTTGGAGGTTACCAATGTCGTGAGTTCCATGATGATGCGTTCCATGGCCTTGACCAGGCTAATAGGTCGATAGTTCCCGGGATCAGTGGTGGCTCCCCCTTTGTGGAGTTGGATAACTGTTGCGCGCCATTCAGTGTGCACAAAGCCTGATGCGAGGCTGTTATTGAACATGGTGCTTGAGTGGGGAGCCAGTTCGTGTAAAATGCAGCCTGGGATGTTGTCCGGTCCCATGGATGCTGTGTTTTTGGCTTTAGAGAGTGCAGCTTTTACCTGCGTAGTTGTGATTACAGGGACTCTGCATTCTTCCTGTATAGATATGGGCCCTTTACCGGGTGAGAGGGGGGTAAAGTTAGCACTGAACCTATCTGCCAGGATGTTGGCAATATCAGTTGGTTCTGTAATTTTCGTGCCTTTGTGCTGTAACTCTGAGCAGATCTGGGTGTTGCCATCTAGATTCTTGACATAGCTATAGAATGCTTTGTGGCTGTCCTTGGATTTAGTGGCGATTTTGTTTTCGTAGCTAGCTTTGGAGGATCTTATAAGGGGATCTCAGCTTCTTACTGAGGCTGACCAGGGAGCTCCTCCACTCATGGGATTTTACTCTCTTTTGCAACAGTTTCTTCCTTCTGTTGTACAGTTTATGGCAGGGGACCACCAGATTGGCTTCCTTTTTTTGGAGGATAGCGTCTTGGTTCCGTTTGGGATAGCACGATCCATGCACTCGTGTAAGTGCTTATAGAGTACATTTGTGTAGGATTCAGCAGTTGTAACTGTTTTGTCCATCTGCTTGGGTGTTATGAAGTTCACCACTTCTGTCTTAAGAAGCATGAAGTTGGCTTTGGAGAAATTGTTTACTGTGGTTTCCTTAATGGGGGTTGGGGGCAGGATGTGGATATCAAGGGCGGATAAGCTTATGGTCGGATTGGGCCAACGAGGAGTTGACTTTGTGTGGAACACTGGTCACTCATGTTGGTAATGACTAGGTCTAAGTTATTCTTCGTGTTTTACTGTTGCAGTCATCACATTTGGGTTATCCCTGCCAGGGTAGCTCTCGGCTGGCCAGAATACCAGAAGCTTAGTATTTCTGCGTCAGTTGCTGTCACTTCAGGACTGACGTCAGGCTGTCAGTAGTATAAAGTAAGGCAGCCAACGCCATTTCATCAGTCTTTCTTGCCGTGGAGCCCGAAGCAGATGATGTTCTTCGTCTTCCATTGCTGCAGTCCTGACTATTGGGTATAGTCCGCGTCCAGTCGGCCCGAATACCAGAGTATAAGGCTGACGTCGGTCAGGGCGCATTAGACTGGCGCCACGTCAGAGTACTAATGCGCATGACCGACGTCATATCCTCAGTCTTTTTTGCCGCATGGTCCGATGCAGAAGCAGTTTTGCGAGTGCAGGTTGGCGTACTGAAATACTTCGAACCGGAGTTTCAGACCGAAACAGAGTTGGCTAAGTACCCGTTGGGGAACATTTTGGTTTTTCTTGCCTCAGTATTTTACCGGATGTCAGAAAAAGTGAATAACTGTATTTCTTGTGGGAAACAGATACCTCATAGGGATTATCATACCTTGTGTATACCTTGTTTAGGGCCTGAGCACGGCGTTGTTGGTTGCCGCTCTTGTGCTAGGTTTAACAAACGCACTATTAAGAGGAGGTTAGACTGTGCCAGGTTAGTGTTTGGGAAGCGTTGCAATTATAAAATGCCGTCGGATGCCCGACGCACCTCCAAGAAGTGCAAGGATAAAACAGTGAAGCTTAGGGTTGAGGAACCGCAGTCCCGACGCCGGTTCTTTAGAAGGCTCAGTGGGCGGAGGTTTTGCCAGGAGTTTCCATGGAGTCCCAGGCAGAAACTATACTCTTACAGGATGTGCCTTCTCAGGAGGTAGGCCAGGCTGAGGGGGCTTCTCAGGTGACTGTTCTTCCCTCTCTTCCCAAGGTAGTTAGGGCTTCTTCTTGTATTGCCAAAACTTTTTTGAGAGGTAGGCCTACTTCAGGTTCAGTGGGTGCTTCTCCTAGCATTTGGTTCTGTACCTAAGAAACATATGCTTAAAATGGCAGAAGATTTGATTACTATGATTAGGGGTTCTATGCCCCCGCCTGATAAGAGGCCTAGGGTGGAACCGGAGTTTGATAGTTTTGAGCAGTGCTCAGAGGCTTCAGAATCTTCTGTGGAAGATATGCAGGAGTATCCTACTTATTCTGATTCTGATGTGGATGATTCCACTCCTACAGCTTCTCCACCTGAGGATTTCTCATTTTCAGAGACTTTGCATTCCATGAGGGAGCACTTTAAATGGGAAGGCCAGGATTACTCTGACTCCAGGAAAAGGCTTAGGGAGTTCTTGTTTTACCCCAGCATAGGCCTTTAGCTATTCCTCCTGTGTTGAATGTGGTGGAAGATGTTTTTGCAGAGGCTTCCCTGAACCCTGACTCTTTGCCTCCTGCTCCTGTTAAGCCTGATAGGTATTATAGGGTGCCTGAAGCTCATAAATATTTGTTTAAGAGTCCTAGGGCGGACCCAGAAACTATTTCTCAAGGGCCTAAGGGTGTAAAGGCTTCTGTGGTTAAAAATCCTGTTCCCACTGATAAAGAGGCAAGGGCTTTGGATAGGTGGGGAAAGAAAGTGTATACTTCTTCCACTCTAGCCATGAGAGCTTTGAATTGTCAGTTTCACATGCTAAAATATCAGAATTATCTCCTTTCACAATTGAAATCTAAGGTGGATGCTTTGGCGGAAGGTATTGAGTGTAAAGAGTTGCTGGATTTGGTTCATGTGTCTGAACAAGTGGGTAAGCATTCTTTGCAATGTGGTTTTGATGCTGTACAGGCCTCCTCGAGGGTGGCTGCTACCAGTTCTGTTCTTCGCAGGCATGCCTGGTTGAAGGATCAGAATTTAGCTGAGCATGTTAAGACAAGGATTTTGGATGCTCCTTTACAGTCTGATGTGGTGTTTGGTTTGCCTGTGGAAGCAGTTTTAAAGAAAATGGAGGACAAAGCTAAGTCTATGCAAACTGTTAAAGATTTTCTGCAGGTACAGCCACCGAAGTTTAGTAGAAATTGGCCTGCTAAGGGGTGGACATATCCTGCTTATGATTCTCAGTCTAGGGGTAGGTCTAGACGTGGTAGGGGCAGGGCTCAAGGTTCTTTTAGGCCTAGAACAGGGAGTTCACCTGCTCAGACTTCTGGTGAGGGCAGGGGTCAGTCCTTTCGTAAACAGACCCAATGACCTGTCTTTTCCGCTGCCAGCAGATTCACGTTTGGCAGCTCCTTTGGGAGGAAGACTGTCTCTTTTCAAAGAAAATTGGGATTTAATTACTCAAGACAAATGGGTGTTGGATATCATTCACCACGGTTACAGATTTTATTTCCATACAATGCCCCTTTCAAAGGCATGCCAGACGTTCCTCCTCAACAAAGAAAAGAGGCTCACAAGCAAGTTTTACAGTTACTTCACATAGGGGCCATTCAGCCAGTCCCTGTATCAGAAAGGGGCCTAGGATTTTATTCTCGCCTGTTCCTTGTACCAAAGAAGGGAAACACGTGGAGACCAATTTTGGATTTATCTATCCTCAACACTTATCTGGACATTCCCAAGTTCAAGATGTTGACGTTACAACAGCTTTTACCTCTGCTGGGCAAAAATCACTGGATGGTAACTTTAGATCTCAAAGAAGCTTACCTTCATGTGCCTATAAGGCTAAGTTGCAGGAAATATCTGCGGTTTCGAACTGGAAATTCTCATTATCAGTTCTCTGCATTGCCCTTTGGCTTATCTACTGCGCCCAGAGTGTTCACAAAGGTTCTGGCTCCAGTGATAGCTTACTTCAGGCTTCAAGGAATTCAAATCTATCCTTACTTGGACGACTGCCTGATTCTGGCTCAAGAAAGGAAGTTCTTCTACAGCACCTGGAATATGTTATCGCAGTGCTAAGATGCCTAGGGTATTCTGTGAACGAAATAAAGTCCAGTCTAGTACCCTCTCAAGACATGTGCTTTCTGGGTGTGAGACTGAATACAGCAGCCCAGATGGCCTTTTAACCCCGGACAAACAAAAGAGTCTGTCACTTTACTTCCATCAACTATCTCATCAGTCCGTGCTGACTGCAAGGACAGTCCTTCAAGCATTAGGGTTCATGGCATCTTGTATTCTGGTGCTTCCCAATGCCAAACTGCATATGAGGAAGTTACAATGGTATCTCAAAATGTATGGACACAGCACTGCCAGGATTTGGACACTGTCATTCAAATAATACCTTGCCTTCAAAAGAATTCTTGTGGTGGGCTCAGGAATGTCACCTAAACAAGGGACTCTCTGTGACCCGGCCAGAGGCAAGTCAGATCTTAACGACAGATGCCTCGGACATTGCTTGGGGAGCTCATCTAAATGGAAAGTGGATACAAGACAAGTGGCCTGCCAGACTACAGCATCTACATATCAACATGAAAGAGATGTTAGCAGTCCAGTTTGCATTAATGGCTTTCAAGGAGTTACTTCTTCCAGGGCAGGTGTTGATTCTAACAGACAACACAACTGTCATGTGGTACATCAACAAGCAAGGGGAACACATTCTTATCCTCTATGCAGGCAAGCAATGATTTTATGGGAGACTGCGCTAAGCCTGCAACTAACTCTTCAGGCAAGGTTTCTGCCAGGAGCACAGAACTCCTTAGCAGATGTGTTAAGCAGACAAATCATGGATCCCCACGAGTGGAAACTGGATCTTCATGTATTTCAGAAACTGACAGTGTCATGGGGAACTCCAGACATAGATCTGTTCGCTTCTCCACTAAACCACCAGCTGCCAAAGTATTGCACAAAGGGGTTTCATCACACGGCTTGGAAAGTGGATGCTCTGTCTTTCAGTTGGAAAAACCTTCATGTGTATGCCTTTCCACCTCTACCTCTTCTTCCAAAGGTACTGTTAAAGGTCAGACAAGACAGGCCAAGGATGATTTTGATAGCTCCAGATTGGCCTCGCAACACTGGTACCCTCTACTACGGAGTCTGGTACAGAAGCCTCCATGGCCTTTACCTCTGATTCCTCATCTGTTATCTCAGAAGGACGGTCATCTGCTCAATGTCAAGCTACACTCTCTTCATCTAACAGCTTGGCATATTCTGTGTTGAAACACAGCAGGTCTCAACTTCCTCAACAAGTTTTAAATGTGATTATGGAAGCTAGAAGACCTAGTACAAGGAAAGTGTAATGAGAAAAATGGAAGAGATTTTTATTTTGGAGTACAGCAAAGAATTTGGAGATTTCTGAGCCTAATTTGAGTGTGGCTCTTCAATATCTTACTGAATTATTGGACAAAGGTTTGTCCTTTTCTTCCATAAAGATTCATGCTGCAGCAATTTCAGCTCACTATGATTGTGACCCACCTTTGTTTTCGCATCCTTTGTTCAGGCAGTTTCTTAGAGGGGCAAAGAATATAAGACCCCACGAGAGCTCCTACTCCTGCTTGGGATCTCAATTTTGTGTTGGAAAAACTTACTCTACAACCTTTTGAGCCTGCAGCTACTGCTGAATTGAAATACTTGTCATGGAAGACTGCTTTTCTGTTGGCTATTACTTCTGCAAGAAGGGTGTCTGAATTGCAGGCCCTTATGGCAGTAGAGCCCTTTTTGATTTTCCATAAGGATAGGGTATCAATCCTTCTTTTATGCCTAAGGTGGTTTCTAGTGTGGCTTTAAACCAAACTATTCATTTGCCTACGTTTTTTGCAGATCCTCACAATAAAGGGGAAAAGATTTTGCACACTTTAGATGTGCACAGGCAATTGCTTTTATTTAAGCAGGACTAAGGATTTTAGGCAGTCTCAGCAGTTGTTTGTTTCTTTTGCTTTGAGTTCTCAGGGCAAGCCTGTGTCAAAACAAACTATTTCTAGGTGGATTGGCTTTTGCATTGCATTTTGTTATTCCCATCATGGCAAGGAGATTCCAGCTGGGATTAGGCCTCATTCCACTAGGGCTACTGCCACTTCAACAGCATTTCTAAGGGGTGGCAACTAAGGATATTTTGGAAGCAGCTACTTGGAGTTCAGTGCATACTTTCTCTAAGCATTATCACCTTCCTATCTAGGGCTGGTTTTGCCACAGCTGTTCTGCAAGGCATGTTGTCAGCTCCTACTTCTTTATAATTTGCCAGCCTCCCTTACCTCTGCTTTGGGATTCTACCCAATAGGACTGCAGCAATGGAAGATCTAAGAACATAGTACAGTTTTGTACCT
Source organism: Protopterus annectens (assembly GCF_019279795.1). NCBI lineage: Eukaryota > Metazoa > Chordata > Ceratodontiformes > Protopteridae > Protopterus > Protopterus annectens. Next base: position 982,494,526 of record NC_056737.1, on the reverse strand, counting down.
ACCATAAATGTAGATGTTCGAGGATTCCATCCTCCTTCCCTCTGTATTTAGGGTGGTTGTGTAGGTGAGTTTACATGTTTATGTTTTTGTATATATTGTTGTATATATTGTACATGTTTTTGGTGGAGGTTTTTTGGGACTTGTCTTTTTAGGGTCTTCTGACATCTGGGGCAAGAAAAGACTGAAGATATGACGTCGGTCATGCGCATTAGTACTCTGACGTACTGACGTCAGTCTAATGCGCCCTGACCGACGTCAGCCTTATACTCTGGTATTCGGGCCGACTGGACGCGGACTATACCCAATAGTCAGGACTGCAGCAATGGAATCCTCGAACATCTACATTTATGGTAGGTACAAAACTGTACTTTCTTTGGGTTTCACTGTTGCAGTCATCACATTTGGGTAATTTGCTGGCAGGTTGCCCTCAGTCGGCCTCATTAACAAAGTCTTGGGACCTGCGTCTGTTGCTGTCCCTTCTTCCATGGCCTCAGGTAGTCAGGGGTATAAAACATGCAGCCGACGCCATTACATCAGTCTTTCTTGCCGCGCGGTGCCCGAAGCAGAAGCAGTTCGCAAGTGCCGGTCAGCCAACTCCTAAAATTTTCGGTTCTGAATTTCAGATCCGAAGTCTTCAACTAAAAAGCTAAGTACACCTCATTGGGGAAACTTTTTCTTGCTCCTTACCGATGTCAGTAAAAGTTAATAATCGTATTACTTATGGGAAGCAAATACTACCTCATAAGGATTTTCATTTGTACTGTATTCTTGCCCAGGCCCGGACTACGATGTACCTTGCTGTCGGTTCTGTGCTTTATTTAATCAACACACAATCCATCGTCAGTACATTTTTGCATCTAGATATTTCGGCTCACACTTTAATTATCCAGAAATGACGTCTGTTAGCAATCAGACTACCGGAATTCCTAAAAAACGCAAAGAAAAAGAGACAGGCCGTTGAGATCCAAGACTGCCGACAACGCTTCTCCTAAGCCAGTTGCCAGTTCCCCTGTACTCAGTGAGGTGCTTTTGCAGCCCTTGATACCCGCAATTTCTGATTCGTAAGCCTCTACTGAGACCCATTCGGAATCTGGTATGCCGCGAGATCCTTCAATTATGGAACCCACGGATGTCTCTACCTTGGATGGGTCCGGAGCCGCTGTGCAGGCTCTGGCTTCTGAGGGTGTATGCAGGCCTACAGATTTGCATATTAAACCGATGCCGTCTTCAATATTAAGGCCAGAATCTCAAACTGTGTCTAAAAAAAGATGCCTAGGCCACGTGCAGGCCCCTATGCCTAAAAAAACAAATGATCGAAGTGGCTGAAGATTTAATTACTCTAATCAGGGGTAGCCAAACCCCCCCCTTCTAAGAGGAATAGGCAAAAAATTGACTATGAATCTTCCGCGGTGGTGGTGCTGTGGTAACATTGTCGCCTCATAGTAATACACTGTCCGGTTCGATTCTCAGCTAGTGCGTAATCTATGTGGAGACATGCGTGAGTGGGCGTGCCTTCGTTGAAGGATGTGCGTCAGGGCTGGTAACTCGGCACGTAAAAATCAACTGCCAATCATTAGCGGACCGGAGTTCCACTGTGGTGACCCCTAACCGGGAAAAGCCGAAAGACGCAAACAAATCTTCTGAACAGGATTCTATTACTTCTGACTCTTCTGTTGAACAGGAATTGTCTATACCTACTTATGAGGACTCTGATGCAGAGGATTCCATTCCTTCTGCTTCTCCCCCTGAGGATTTTTCTTTTGGGGAAACTTTACTTACTTTAAGGGAACATTTCCACTGGGAAAGTCAGGATTTTTCTGAATCTAAACAGAGGCTTAGGGGTTTTCTTCCCCAGCATAGGCCTTTGGCTATACCTTCTGAAAAAGACATTGTTGATGTGTTTTCAGAATCTAGTATGGCTCCTGCCTCCAGCTCCTTGTAAGCCAGACAGATACTACAGGGTTCCTGACTCCCACAAATTCCTTTTCAAAAGTCCTGTTGCAGATCCTGAAACCATTTTTCAGGGCCCCAAAGGCATTAAGGCTTCTACTGCAAAAAATCCAACCCCTTCTGATAAAAAATTCCAGGGAGCTGGATAGATGGGGTAAGAAGTTCTACACTTCTGGAACCTTGGCAATCAGGGCTTTAAACTGTCAGTTCCATATGCTAAAATATCAGCAGCATATCATGGGACTGCTTAAACAGAAAATGACGTTAATTTCTGACTGTGTGGAAAATAAAGATTTACAGGATCTATTGCATTCAGCTGAACAAGTTGGAAAACATACTTTGTAATGTGGTTTTGATTCTTTGGAGGCCTCTTGCAGGGCTGCTGTAACTGGGTCTGTGCTAAGAAGGCATGCTTGGCTCAAAGAGCAATCTCTGCCTGATCATGTTAAAGCAAAATTGTTGGATGCTCCTTTACAACAGGACCGTCTTTTTTGGTAATGAGGCTGAAGAAGTTCTAAAAAAAGATAGAAGATAAAGTCAAATCAATGCAAACTGTGAAAGATTTCTTACAAGTGCAACCTCCAGGACTTGGTAGGCACTGGCCTACTAAGAACTGGTCCTTTCCAGTTCCTTCGAGAGACGCTCAATTCAAATCCAGACATTCCAAAGGCACCAGGTTTCAGGCCCAAGGTACTTTCAGAACAAAGCAATGGGGTGCCTCCTCTTCCAAATCTGGAAACAACAAGGCACCTCCCTATGGTAAGCAGTCTCAATGACTTCCCTCTACACTTACCAAGCACTTCCCTTTTAGCCGCCCCTTTGGGCGGAAAACTGTCTCTTCATGCAAAAAACTGGCCACTTATAACCCAGGACAAATGGATTTTAAATAGGGTCCCAGGGATACAGATTTCATTTCCACACGTTGCTAACTCCAAACGGGTGGCCAGACCTGCCCCCAAATCTGTGGGCAGAGGCTCAGAAACAAGTACTTTCCCCCCTAAACATGGGGGCTATTCAACTAGTACCAAAAGAGGAAAAGGGACAAGGGTTCTATTCCAGACTTTTCCTGGTACCCAGAAAAGACCAATCATGGCGTCTAATTCTGGACCTGTCTACTCTAAACACCTTTCTGGACATTCCAAAATTCAAGATGCTGACTCTTCAGTTACTTCTATGCTGGGCAAGGATGCATGGTTGGTAACTATAGATTTGAGAGACTTGCCTGCATATCCCAATCAGGCAGGAGATACCTACGCTTCAAAGCAGGTTACTTTCATTATCAGTTCTGTGCACTGCCCTTTGGCTTGTCTACCATGCCCAGGTATTCACAAAGTGCTTGGTTCCAGTAATTGCATTTTGCAGGCAAAGAAATATTCAAATATATCCATACTTGGACGATTGTCTAATTCAAGCAGAAAACCAGGCCACTCTTCTAAAACATCTGGTGTTTGTGAAAAGGATTCTAACTGGTCTAGGGTACACCGTAAAAGGAAAGAAATCACAAGTGGTACCCCCTCAAAAAATTACATTCCTGGGTGCAAGCTTGAATACAACTGCCCAGATGGCTTTCCTTATGCCAGAAAAGCAAATTGATTTGGTGACTTACTTCAAACAGGTGGCCACAAAAACCCTGCTATCTGCAAGGTAAATACTGCAAGCCTTGGGGTTCATGGCCTCCTGCATTCTCCTAATTTCCATATGCAAGACTGCATATGAGGAAACTTCAGTGGTACTTAAAAAGTTTATGGAGTCAGCATTGTTACAGCCTGGAAACAATGATTCCTATCATACCTTGTCTGCGCCTAGAATTCCTATGGTGGGCAGAGGCCTGCCACCAAAACAAGGGACTGTCATTCACACCACCCCTTGCCGCCCAAACCCTAACTACAGACACAGACTGTGCATGGGGGGCTCATCTGGCAGGGAAGTGCATTCATGGCAAATGGAGCCCAAATCAAATGCACCTTCATATCGATCAAAAAGAAATGCTAGCTGTACAGAATGGTCTGACAGCTTTCAAGGACGACCTTCATCCTGGACAACTAATGGTAGACTGACAACACCATGGTTATGTGGTACTTAAACAAGCAGGGGGGTACACATTCCTACCCCCTTTGCAGACTAGCCATGGCATTGTGGAACACGGCCTTGAGCTACCAAGTACAACTACAAGCTCAGTTCCTGCCAGGAAAGCTGAATATTCTGGCAGACTAAGCAGAAATCTCATGGACCCACACAAATGAAAACTGGAGCCACAGATTTTCAACATGTTGACACACAAATGGGGGAGCCCAGACATAGATCTTTTTGCCTCACCCCAGAACTACCAGTTGGACAAACTTTGCACAAGAATTCCTCACAAAAAAGCCTGGAAAGTGGATGCTCTGTCATTCAGCTGGAAAAACCTATCAGTCTATGCCTTTCCTCCTCTGCTCTCCAAAGTTCTACTAAAAGTCAAACAGGACAAACCAAAAATGATTTTGATTGCTCCAGACTGGCCACGCCAACACAGGTACCCACTCCTGCGCAGTGTATCACAAATTTCTCCATGGCACCTGCTTCAGACACCTTCCTTACTGTCTCAGCAGGTGAACCAAATTCTGCACCCTCAGCTCCAAACATTGAATCTTGCAGCTTGGCTAATAATTTAAATTCCCCCTTAGCAAACCTGTGATGGATGTCATTTTGGAGGCGAGAAGACCTAGTACTAGAAAATCTTATGCTGACAAATGGAAAAGATTCTGTGCCTGGAACCGATCTCAAGGGATGAGCACTGCAGTGCCCAATTTACTTCAGATTTTGCAATACTTAACTGAGATGCTTCACAAGGGCCTGGCTTTTTCTTCCATAAAAATCCATGCCTCAGCCATTTCAGCTCACTACAACACAGAACCCCCCCCTTCTCTCATCCTCTTCTAAAGCAGTATCTCAGAGGTGCCAAAAACTTGAGACCACCCAGGAGAGCTGCAGCCCCTGCCTGGGACCTTAACTTTGTATTGGAGAAACTCCCTTTCCCTCCTTTTGAGCCAGCTGCTACTGCAGACTTAAAATTTCTTTCCTGGAAAACAGACTTCCTTTTAGCAATCACTTCAGCTTGAAGGATATCTGAATTACAGGCCCTTATGACAGTGGAGCTGGAGCCTTTCATCATCTTTAATGCAGACAAGGGTGTCCCTCAGAACCAGTTCATCACTCATATCCAAGGTGGTATCTAGTGTGGCTCTTAATCAGTGCATTCATTTGCCAACTTTCTTTCCCAATCCACAGAACAAGGGGGAGCAGATTCTGCATTCATTGGATGTACACAGACAACTTAGATTCTACTTGGACAGGACTAAATCTCGAAGAAAATCTGAACTGCTAGTAGCATTTGCTGCAGGGGCAGAGGGGAAAGCTATTTCAAAGCAAACCATTTCTAACCGGATAAGCCATTGTATTCATTTCTTTTATAAGCACCATGGAAAACCTATCCCCCAGGGGATCAGATCTCATTCCACCAGTGCTGCATCTACTTCATCAGCCTTTCTCAGAGGTGTTCCTACCAGGGATATTCTAGAAGCTGCTACCTGGAGTTCAGTTCATACTTTCACCAAGCATTATCACTTAGCAATTTTCTCTAAATCCAGAGCTGGCTTTGCCACTGCTGTTTTGCAGGGCCTTATAGATGGTCCTAATGCTGTATAAATCCATCCGCTCAACCATAGCTTTGGGAATATACCCAAATGTAATGACTGCAACAGTGAAACACGATGAACATAGTACAGTGGTATACACTTATTGTAAATGTTCGAGTGTATTCACTGTTGCAGTCCTAGTTACCCTCCCTCCAGACCCCTGTTTTTCTCTTACTATACCTCTACCTTCTTTTACTATGCTTAAAAGCCTTTTTGGTGTATTTGCTTTTGTTTGGAGGTATATTTTTGTGTTTTTAATTATATATATTTTGCTCCCCATTTGGGGGGCACCTGACATCTGGGACAAGAAAAACTGATGTAATGGCATCGGCTGCATGTTTTATACCCCTGACGTCATGGAAGAAGGGACAGCAACCAACGCAGGACCCAAGACTTTGTTAATCAGGCCGACTGAGGGCAACCTGCCAGCAGATTACCCAAATGTAATGACTGCACCAGTGAATACAGTGTAACATCTACATTTATAGTAAGTGTACACAACTGTACTTTCCTCAGAGGGACCAAAAACTTAAGACCACCCAGTAGAGCCCCTACTCCAGCCTTGGACCTCAACTTTATATGGGAAAAACTCACTCTACCTCCTTTTGAGCCAGCTGCAATTGTTTTTGTTTGTGTCTTTCGGCTTTTCCCGGTTAGGGGTCGTCACAGCGGAACTCCGGTCCGCTAATGATTGGTAGTTGATTTTTAAGTGCTGAGTTACCAGCCCTGACAAACAACCTTCAACGAAGGCACGCCCATTCACGCATGTCTCCACGCAGAAGACACTCTAGCTGAGAATCGTCCCGGACAGTGTCTTACTGTGAGGCGACAACGCTACCGCAGCATCACCACTGCAAATGCAGAGTTGAAATTCCTTTCTTGAAAAACAGCCTTCCTTTTAGCCATCACTTCAGCTAGAAGGGTGTCTGAATTACAGACCCTCATAGCAGTGGTGCCTTTCATCATTTTTCGTGCAGATAGGGTGTCCCTCAGGACCAATCCCTCCTTCATGCCCAAGGTGGTATCCAGTGTGGCCCTTAATCAGTCCGTTAATTTACCAACCTTCTTTTCTAATCCACAGAACAAACGGGAGTGAATTCTGCACTCCTTAGATGTGCACAGACAACTTAGATTTTATTTGGACAAGACTAAACCTCTCAGGAAATCTGAACTGCTGGTTGCTTTTGCTGCAGGGGCAGAGGGGGAAGGCCATTTTAAAAGCAGGCCATTTCTAAATGAATAGGCCATTGCATTCATTTCTGCTATAAGCACCATGGAACGCCTACCACACAGGGGATTAGACCTCATTCTACCAGAGCTGCATCTACCTCTACAGCTTTTCTCAGAGGTGTCCCTACCAGGGACATCCTAGAAGCTGCTACCTGGAGTTCTGTACATACCTTCACCAAGCATTACCATTTGTCAATTTTCTCTAAATCCAGAGCTGGCTTAGCCACTGCTGTCTTGCAGGGCCTTATAGCTGGTCCTAATGCTATCTAATTACCTCCTCCAATCCTTAGCTTTGGGAATCTACTCAAATGTGATGAATGCAACAGTTAAACACGAAGAACATAGTGCAGTTGTGTACACTTACCATAAATGTAGATGTTCTAGTACATTCACTGTTGCAGTCCTGGTTACCCTCCCTCCAGCCCCCTGACTTCTATTGTCTATTCTTGTTTACTATGTTTAAAGCTTTTTGCTGTATTTGCTTTTTTGTTGGAGGTATAACCTTGTATATGTAATGTCTTCTCATTATGGGGGCAACTGACAATTGGGTCAAGAAAAACTGATGTAATGGCATTGGCTGCATACTTTGTAGCCCTGACTACCCGACATCATGGAAGATGGGACAACAGCCGACGCAGGACCAGAGACTTTCTGCAGGCTGACTTGAAGGCTACTGCAAGCAGATAACCCAAATGTGATGACTGCAACAGTGAATACACTCGAACATCGACATTTATGGTGAGTGTACACAACTGTACTTAATACCCTACGTAGTTGTCTCCTCGTCGATTTACCTGGAGAACCAGCATTTTAAATTGTTGGCATAGGGTGCTGTGGTGGAATCTTCCCAGCCTAAAGTTCAGCCACATACCAAGCAAAAGGCTAGAAGAGTCTGGTCTGATTCTGCTGCTGTCCTGCCTCTCCCGGACATCTATGGTGAAAGCCCAGAGGATCACCCAGTTGTGTTGGATTCATCTGCCGCAACTATATAGGAGACCATCGTGGATCCGACTTTGCTCAGATCCACGGAGGCGCTGCAGATGTCTGTTCTGAATCTTAAGAGGGAACCTTGGGTGATCATTTCAGAGGGTCTGAGGGTGATTCCGCAGATTCTTGTACAGGAACAGATTCCCACTATATTATTTGAATTGTAGGCAAGGGTCTGAACTTCCTAAGGATTTTAGGGCAGATGTCCTTCAAAAGAAAAAACAAGAAGCCAAGCATATTTTCCCTGCTCTTAAATGTCCCCCAGTGTGAATGGCAGGACACCATTACATCAGTCTTTCATGCCGCATGGTGCCCGAAGTGGAAGCAGTTCACAAGTGCCGGTTGGCAGACTCCTGAAATTTTCGTTTTCGAGTTTCAGAACCAAAGTCTTTGAAAAAAGCTAAGTAACCGGTTGGGGGCCCTTTTTCTTGCTCTTAACCGATGTCACTAAAAGTTAACAATTGTCTTATTTGTGGAAAGCAAATGCCTCAAAGATTTTCATTCGTACTGCATTCCTTGCTTAGGCCCAGAACATGACGTCCCTCGCTGTCTGTTTTCTGCCTTATTCAACCCCCGAACTATTCGTCGTCTTGTCTATTTTTGCAGCAAATTATTTTGGTACTCTGTTTATCCAGAAATTGCTTTGGTAAGCCATCCGACTACCGATATTCAGAAAAAACGGGAGGATAGAGACAGAACACATAGGTCCAAAACTGCCAACGCTTCCGTTAAGCTAGTCGCCAGTTTGCCGGTACTCAGCGAGGTGTACTCAGTGAGGTGCTTTCACAGCCCCTGATACCCGCTACTTTAGATTTGCAGGCCTCTACTGAGACCCATTCGGAGTTCGGTATGCCGCAAGATGGTTCTTCGACTATGGAACCTGCGGATGTCTCTACCTTGGATGGGTCCAGAGCCGCTGTGCAGGCACCGACTTCTGAGGGTGTATTCAGGCCTACAGATTTGCATTTTAAACCACCATCATCTTTATCAAGGCCTATAACCTGACCCACGCCTAGAAAATCTATGTCCAAACCGCATGGTCAGGCCTGTATGCTTAAAAAACAAATGCTTAAAATGGCTGAAGACCTTATTACTTTAATTAGGGGAAGCCGGCCTTCCCCCTCTGAGACCTAGAACTGATTTTCTTTCTGACTCTTCTGATCAGAATTCTGAAATTTCTCATTTCTTCTGAATTCCAAGATTTGCCCTTATCTACCTATGAGGATTCTGATGCAGAGGATTCCATTCCCTCTGCTTCCCCTCCAGAAGTTTTTTCGTTTTGTGAAACCTTGCACATTCTTAGGGAGCATTTCTGCTGGGAAAGCCAGGATTACTCTAACTCCAAAAAGAGGCTTAGGGGGAGTTCTTACTCCTCCCTCAACACAGGCCTTTAGCTATCCCTCCTTTTCTGGACATTGTAGATGATGCCTTCTTGGAATCTAGTGTGGCCCCAGACACTTTAGCTCCAGCTCCAAGAAAACCTGACTTGTATTGCAGAGTACCTGACTCTCTCAAGTTCCTCTTCAAGAATCCTTTTGTGGATCCAGAGACCATTTCCTAAGGACCAAAGGGCATTAAGGCTACTGCAGCCAAAACCCTACCCCCTCTGATAGAGATTCCTGGGCCTTGGACAAATTAGGGCCTTAAATTGATATTTTCATATGTTAAAGTATCAGCAACATATTATGGCACTACTTAAACAGAAAATGATGATTCCGAGTTGTGCTGAACATAAAGAATTACAGGATTTAATGCTTCTTTGACTCAGAATTCTGAACCTGTAGCCCCCAAGAAACCTGACAGATTTTACAAGGTACCTAATGATTATCTATTTCTCTACAGATGTCCTTCTGTAGTGTATGTCTCTTGTGCCTTGTACTAAGCTGCTGCTTCTGACAAGGATAGTAGAGCTGTAGAATGGCAGGGCAAGAAGGTATGTACTGCTGCCACCTTGGCCTTTTGGGCTAACTACCAGATCCATATGGCCAGATGTTCTTCGTGTTTCACTGTTGCAGTCAGCCAGAGTTCCAAAGTCTTGGTCTGGCGTCGGTTGCTGTCGCTTCTTCCCTGGCGTCAGTGTGCCGGGGTATACAAGATGCAGCCAACGCCATTTTCTTCAGTCTTTCTTGATGCGCGGTGCCCGAAGCAAAAGCAGTTCGCAAGTGCCAGTTGGCAGACTCCTGAGATTTTCAATTCGAATTTCAGAACCAAAGTCTTCAATAAAGCTAAGTACCCAGTTGGGGAAACTTTTTCTTGCCTCAGACCGATGTCAGTAAAAGTTAATAATTGTATTTCTTGTGGGAAGCAAATACCTCATAAGGATTTCCATTCTTACTGTATTCCTTGCCTAGGTCCCAGACCACAACGTCACTAGTCGGTTTTGTGCTAGATTTAACAAACGCACTATTAAACGTCAGTTTGATTTTGCTCGCCATTACTTTGGCCGAAGGTTTAATTATATCATGCCGTTGGAACAACTGACGACCGGAATACACAAAAAAAAACCGCAAAGACAAGGATAAGGACAGGCATCAGAGGCCCAAAACTGACTATGAAGCCTCTTCTAGGCAAGTCACCAATTCTCAGTGAGGCGCTTTCGCAGCCCCTGACACCCACTACCTCAGAGCTACAGGCCGCCTTCGACTCCCACGTGGAGATGTCTAGGCCTCTGGATACTCAAGGTGTTGGGCCTACGGAAACTAACCCTTCAGATGGGTCCGGAGCCGCTGAGCAGGCATCGGCTTCTGAGGGTGTTTTCAGACCTTCACAGCTTACCATAAAAACTACAGCCATGTCTAAAACTCCATTAAAGACTAAGAAGCAAGTACAGCATTCACCTGGACAGGCCTCCATGCCTAAAAAACAGATGCTGAAAATGGCCGAAGACTTAATTACTCTGATCAGGGGTTCCCTTCCCCCTTCTGATAAAAGGCCTAGGCAGGAATACAGGCTATGATTCCTCTGACCAGGTTTCCATTTCTTCTGATTCCTCTTCAGACCAGGGATACTCTTTACCCCCCCCCCCCCCTCCTACGAGGACTCTGCTGAAGAATCAATTCCTTCAGCTTTTCCTCCTGAGGATTACTCTTTTGGGGAAACTTTACGTACCATGAGGGAGCATTTCCATTGGGAGGGCCAGGATTACTCAGAATCCAAGAAAAGGCTAAAATTTTCTTTTATTGCTTCAGCACAGGCCCCTTGCTATTTGTTAGATATTGTGGATGATGTGTTCTCTGAATCCAGTTTAAATCCTGATTCTTTGCCCCCTACTCCAGTCAAGCCAGACGGGTACTACAGAGTCCCTGACTCTCACAAATTTCTTTATAAAAACCCTGTTGCTGACCCAGAAACTATTTCCCAGGGTCCCAAAGGGGTAAAGGCTTCCACGGCTAAAAATCCAGTTCCCTCTGACAGGGATTCTAGAGCATTAGACAGATGGGGGAAGAAAGTTTACACTTCTGCAACTTTAGCAGTGAGAGCTTTAAATTGCCAGTTTCACATGCTTAAATACGAACAATATTTAATGTCTGTTAAAACAGAAAATGCTTACAAGTTCAGAACATCCTGACTATAAGGAAATGCAGGATTTATTGCATGCAGCTGAACAAGTGGGAAAACATACTCTGCAATGTGGTTTTGATTCATTAGTGGCTTCTTGTAGAGCAGCAGTTACAGGTTCTGTGATTCGAAAGCATGCTTGGTTAAAAGAACAACGTTTACCTGATCATGTTAAGGCAAAATTATTGGATGCTCCTTTACAGCAGGATATTTTTTTGGTGTTAAGGCAGAAGAGGTATTCAAGAAAATGGAGGAGAAGGCAAAATCTATGCAAAGTGAAGGATTTCTTACAGGTACAGCCACCTCGATTTAGCAGAACTTGGCCTTCAAAGAATTTGTCCTTTCCAGTGTCAGACCACAAAGAGGCAGATACAGACGCCGAAGAGGTAGATCTCAGCCCCAAGGCTCTTACAGACCACGACAGTGGGGTGCTTAAAACCCCAAAAGGAGGTGAAGACAAGTCACAACCTTATAGGAAACAGTCCCAATGACTCCCCCCTTCAAATGCCAAGCACTTACCTTTTGGCAGTTCCCTTAGGGGGACAACTAGCACTTTTTCCTCAAAATTGGCATATAATCACCCAAGACAAATGGGTTCTGAATATTGTGCGTTAAGGTTACATACTAGACCTTTCTACTCTCAATACTTACCTGGATGTTCCGAAATTCAATATGTTGACACTACAGCAGCTTCTACCCATGCTGGGCAAGAAGGCTTGGCTTGTTACTTTGGACCTCAGAGGCATACCTGCATGTCCCTATCAGACAAAATTGCAGAAGATACCTCAGATTCATAGCTGGCTCAATGCATTACCAATTCTCTGCACTGCCCTTTGGCTTCTCTACTGCACCCAGGGTCTTCACGAAGTGCCTGGCACCAGTAATTGCATTTTGCAGACAAAAAGGAATTCAAATATATCCATACTTGGATGACTGCCTTATTCACGCAGAGAGCAAGGACATACTTGTGAAGCATCTGGCATTTGTAAAAAGGTTACTAATTTGCCTGGGGTACACAGTAAACGAAAATAAGTCAAAACTAGTGCCCTCACAGGAGATAATATTCCTGGGTGCCAGCTTAAATACAACGGCCCAGGTGGCTTATCTCACGCCAGACAAGCAAGGGCAACTGACTCAGTATTTTCAATTGATGGCAAGAAAGACCCAACTCCCTGCAAGAAGAAATTCTGCAGGCCTTGGAATTCATGGCATCCTGCATACTACTAATTCCATATGCCAGACTGCATACGAAGAAATTACAATGGTACCTAAAAAGTGTTTGGACTTAACACTGTCAGTTTGGAAGCAGTAATACCACTAATTCCCTGCCTGCAACAGGAGTTTCGGTGGTGGGCACAGGCATGTCACCTCAACATGGGACAGCCTTTCGTTCTACCCACAGCCAGGCAGACACTAACAGATGCTTCGGATTACGCCTGGGGAGCACACATGGCATGAAAATGTATTCAGGGCAAGTGGGCTGCAGACCAAATGCATCTTCACATCAATCAAAAAGAGATGTCAGCTGTGCAAAATGCTCTAACAGCTTTCAAGGGCCTTCTGCATCCAGGACAACTATTATTAAAGAGACAAGACCACAGCTTTGTGGTACATAAACAAGCAAGGGGGCACTCATTCTTATCCCCTATGCAGACGAGCCATGACCTTGTGGAACAGAGCTCTAACCTATCAAGTTCATCTGCAAGCACAATTCCTGCCAGGAAAGAAAAATACTCTGGCAGACGACTTAAGCAGAAACATCATGGATCCTCACGAGTGGAAATTAAATCCACAAGTATTCAGCATGATAACGCAAAAATGGGGGTGCCCAGACATGGATCTTTTTGCCTCCCCAATGAATTGCCAGCTACAAAAATACTGCACGAGGACTTATCACAAACAAGCATGGAAAGTGGATGCTCTCTTGTTCAGCTGGAAAAGCCCAAAAGTTTATGCCTTCCCACCACTGCCTCTCCTCTCAAAGGTACTCCTAAAAGCCAGGCAAGAAAAACTACAGATGATCCTGATTGCCCCAGACTGGCCACGCCAGCACTGGTACCCAATCTTAAAGAACTTAGCTCAAGGCCCACCATGGATTTTACCTCAAACTCCACACCTTCTGACTCAAAACAATCAGATCCTGCACAGTCATCTCAAAACCTTAAATCTGGCTGCATGGCAGGTTCCTTTGTCAAGCAGACAACACTTCTCTCTAAAGCTGTTATGGATGTCATTTTGGAGGCCAGGAGGCCTAGCACCAGGAAATCTTATTCAGAAAAGCGGAAGAGATTCTGTGCCTGGAACCAGGATCAAAGCTTTGACCCTCTTGTCCCAAATATTCCTCAGATATTACAATACTTAACTGAGATGCTGGACAAAGGACTATCTTTTTCATCCATTAAGATCCACGCCTCTGCCATCTTGGCTCATTACAACACAGATCCTCCTATTTTCTCTCATCCATTGCTAAAACAGTACCTCAGAGGGGCTAAAAACTTAAGACTGCCCCGGAGAGGAGCAACACCAACTTAGGACCTCAATTTTGTCTTGGAAAAACTAACTTTACCTCCTTTTGAGCCAGCCAATTCAGCAGAATTAAAATATTTGTCATGGAAAACTGCTCTGCTTCTGGCAATAACCTCAGCACGAAGAGTTTCAGAGTTACAGGCACTAATGGCAGTGGAGCCTTTCATCATTTTCCACCAAGACAGGGTTTCTTTAAGAACAAACCCTTCATTTATGCCAAAGGTAGTATCCAGTGTGGCTCTTAACCAATCTATTCACTTGCCAACTTTTTATCCAAATCCCCAGAATAAAGGGGAGAGACTTCTGCGTTCATTGGACATACACAGACAGTTACGTTTCTACTTAACAAAAGCTTTCAGAAAAACTGAGCAATTGTTTGTAGGATATGCTGCAGGATCACAGGGAAAGGCTATTTCAAAGCAGACCAGTTCAAAGTGGATAGGACACTATCTGTATCTACTACACACAGCATGGGAAACCTGTACCTAGTAACATTAGGCCACATTCCACCAGGGCAACAGCCACTTCTGCCTATCTTAGAGGAGTACCTACCAAAGACATCTTGGAAGCTGCAACGGGAGTTCAGTGCACACCTTTACCAAGCATTACCACTTGCCTCTTTATTCTAGATCCAGAGCTGGCTTTGCCACTGCAGTGCTGCAGGGCCTCATAGCCACCCCAAATCCTCTATAGAACCAGCCACCCTACCTCAGCTTTGGGATTCAACCCAAGTGTAATGACTGCAGCAGTGAAACACGAACATAGTACAGTTTTGTACCTACCATAAATGTAGATGTTCGGGTGTCTTCACTGCTGCAGTCCAGGTTACCCTCCCTCCATGTCCTCTTTCTTAGCTGGGACACTTTTCTACACTATACTACCTATGTGGTGTATTTGCTGGTAACTGAAATTTTTGGTTTTACTCTTTATGTATGTTTTATCATCAATATGTATTGCCTACCTATTTGGGGGCACCTGACATCTGGGGCAAGAAAAACTGAAGAAAATGGCGTCTGCTGCATCTTATATACCCCTGGCGCACTGACGTCAGGGAAGAAGCGACAGCAACTGACGCCGGACCAAGACTTTGGAACTCTGGCCGACTGCGGGACCGCCTGACGGCAGGATAACCCAAGTGTAATGACTGCAGCAGTGAAGACACTAACATCTACATTTATGGTAGGTACAAAACTGTACTTTCCTAGCTCTCTGTTTTGTGCCTTGATTAACACCCGAACCATTCATTGTCGGTGTATTTTTGTACCTAAATTCTTTCTCTATCGTTCTCCGTATTCCAAAACTGCTTTGGTAATCCATCCAACTACCCATCTTCTGAAAAAGCGCAAAGACAGAGACGGTCCGCATAGGTCAAAAACTGGCGACAATGCTTCTGTTAAGCTTGGTGCCAGTGTGCCTGTACTCAGTGAGGCGCCTTTGCAGCCCATGATGCCCGCTTCTACAGATTCGCAGGCCTCTGCTGAGACCCATTTGGAGTCCGGTATGCCGTGAGATGCTTCTTCGACTATGGAACCTGTGGATGTCTCTACCTTGGATGGGTCTGGAGCCACTGTGCAGGTACTGGCTTCTGAGTGTGTATTCGACCTACCGATATTCAAATGAAACCGACAACTTCATTTCCTACTAAAACTACCGAGTTTTTCAGGCCCAGAGTTCGCACTATGCCTAGAAAACTGACATCCAAAGCGCCTGCTCATCCTCCCATGCCACAAAAACGAATGCTTAGAATGGCTGAAGGACCTTATTACTCTAATTAGGGGAAGTCAGCCTTCCCCTGCCAAAAGACAAAGAATTGAATTCCCTTCTGATTCTACAGACATGGATGATGACTCTGACCCTTCTGATTACCTGGACGTACCCTAATCTACCCATGAGGATTCAGATGCAGAGGAATCCATTCCCTCTGCCTCCTCTTTAGAAGATTTTTCTTTTGGTTAAACTTGCATACCTTGAGAGCATTTCCACTGGGAATGCCAGGATTATCCTCAGTCCAGAAAGAGAATGGGAATTTTTAATTTGCCTCAGCACAGGCCTCTAGCTTTACCCCCTGTCCTGGATGTTGTAGATGATGTCTTCATGGAATCCAGTCTTACTCCTGACCACCAAAAGCCTGACAGGTAGTACAGAGTACCTGACTCTCAAATTTTTCTCTAAGAATCCAACTGCAGGTCCAGAGACCATTTCCCAGGGACCTAAAGGCATTAAGGCTACTACAGCCAAAAGCCCTACCCCTTTAGACAGGGATTTTAGAGCTTTAGATAGATGGGTAAGAAGGTATGTACCTCTGCAACTCTTGATATCAGCGCTTCGAATTGCCAGTGTCACATGTTGAAGTACCAGCAACATATGGAACTAAACAAAAAAATGGTGTTACTTCCAGATTGTGTAGAAAATAAAGATTTACATGATGCCTAGCGGTTTAAAGCTAAATGCCAAAAAATGTATAGTCATACCCTTTGGCAAAAACAATGTGCCCACAAATTACCACATAGGCGGAAACCCATTAAGTACAGAGAAAGTTATTAGGGACCTGGGGACCCAAGTTGATAGCAATCTCTCCTTTGAAAACCACATTGCTAAAGTGGTTAGAAAGACCTTCTACATAGCCCACCTCATCACGAAGGGTTTCACATCTAGATCAAGAGAGGTAATCGTGTTCCTTTATTCATCCCTCATCAGGCCCATCATAGAATACAATGCCCCTTTTGGGATGTACCTTACCCGACACCTGCAGCAATTAGAAAGACCCCAAAAGTATCTCACCAAGAGGATCAAGGGTCTCGAACAGATGCCATATGCTGCTCTGTTAAAAAAAACTCCAGCTCTACTCAGTTGCATACCGCCTACTTCGAGGCGATCTATGCCTGACATACAAAGCTATGTCAAATCCAGAATTAATGGACATGCTCCACCTCAGAAAATCTAAATCCCTTAGAGCGACACGCTCGAGGGACTTGAACCTCAGCACAGAAATAAATAGAACTTGCTGGAGGGACAGGTTCATAACCCAGAGGCTCTTCAAGGCTGGAATAGAATTCCAGTTCATGTGAGGCAGAGCACCTCACTGAATCTCTTCAAGAATACTCTCTAAGTGGATGGGGGATCGTAGGTTTGTCCCAGGGATTACTCCCGTGTCACTATTAGACAGAGGGACAGTAAACTAAACCTTAAAGGGCACAGTATACTCAAATCAAGGGGTGGCGTAAGCCATACAGGATCGGGCTAGGCTTATAATTGCCCCAGGGCAGATAGCCTAGTATGAACCTATGAACAAGAGTTAATGCATTCTGCAAACCAAGTTAGTAAACATACTCTGCAGTGTGAGTTTGATGTCTTAGAAGCATCTTGCAGGGCTGCTGTTACTGGATCTGTACTGAGAAGGCATGCTTGGCTGAAGGAACACATCTTGCCAGACCATGTCAAAGCAAAATTACTAGATACTCCATTAAATCAGGATTGTCTGACACAAAAGCAGACTTGGTTATTAAAAAGATGGACGAAAAGCTAAATGAATGCAAACTGTCAAAGATTTCTTACAGGTGCAGCCACCTAGATTCAGTAGGCATTGGCCTTCAAAATGCTGTACCTTTCCAGTCCCTCCCAGGCCTTCAGTCCAAACCCAGGGGAACAGACCCCAAAGACTGCAGTCTCAGGGTATGCAGCGATCTAAACAATGGAGTGTTCCCACCTCAGAAACAGGGAGTGGTAAGCCACCCCCTTGTGGAAAAAGTTCACAATGACTTTCCAGTTATCCTTCCCAGCCATGCCAGAGTACTTGCACCCCTAGGAGAAAACTCGCCCTTCAAGCAAAAAACTGGGTGTCCATTACTCAGGACTGATGGGTTCTAAACATTGTATCCCAGGGATACAGTTTCTACTTCCACTCACTGCCAACCCCAAGCGGGTTGCCATAACTTCCTCCAAACTAGTGGGCAGAGGCTCAAAAGCAAGTACTTTCCCTTCTCCATATCAGGGCTATTCAACCTGTTCCAATAGAACAAAGGGAACAGGGTATGTCTATCTCGCCTTCGTTCTTGCTGGTTGGGATTTGAGCCTCGTCTCCGACTCGGCCATCTTCTATGGCTCGAGCGCTGTTTACTGGCTCGAGGCTACCCCATATCCCATAATGCCTAGTGCTAGCTACCCAGATCTCATTTGCCGCTTGAGCTGCGAGATGTCATTTTACTGGCTCTGGCTTGTATAACTTTATTATAGAACTTTTTTCTTCAGAAGTAGCTCTTTTTCTTAAGAGTCTATAGTTAACTTTTAGTCTTATTCTGTTGTTAGTGTGTTGTTCCTTTCCTCCCCTTTAGAACTCATTTAATTTAGAGAGTTCTTCCCCTCCCCCTCTCTCCCCTTTTAGGTAGTTGTTTAAGTTAGAGGCTTCCTAGTTTAAAAAAAAAAAAATCTTTAGCTTAGCTAAAAACTGCGTTTTTTTCCCCTTTGTTGATAGTGTAGTATCTCTTGAGATATTTTGTTGGATATGTCTAAAGAATCCAAGGTGTCTGGATTCAAGAAGTGTGACTCATGCGGTCAGAAAATGTCTGACGGATGGGCACACTTGCGTCTATTGCTTAGGTGCAGTGCACCTACAGGACTCTTGTTCTATATGCCATGCGTTTAGTCCAAGAGTTCTGCAGGAGCGTAAGAATAAGCTTATTCTCAGGTGTCTTTTAAAGCCCCCGGATTCACTGGCCAAGACAGCCTGTGAAATCCCCCAAACTGACCAGATCGTCGGCTCCTAGCTCGGAGCCTTCATTGGTTCAAATTTTACCTGCTACTTTGGTTCCGGCCTGAACCAATGAGACTTATGTCCCCGTCGGCTCCATCAGTATCTTCGGAGCCGTCGCGGAGCCACAAAAGGTTAAGGTCCCCTTCCCTGGAATCCATACATTCGGCTCCTCTGTCTGCCCTGCTTCAGAGTGAGCGCAGTCGCAGATCTTCCCTCTCCTCCCTGTCCTCTAGGCTCTTGGATCACGTTGTGGAGAGAGTGGTCAGTAGGTTGCTGAAGTTGCAGGCACTTGCCAAGATCTTGTCCAGCCCTCCTCAACAGGTGTTGGCTCCGTCCACTTCTTTCGATGTTCCTCCTCCGACTCCTTTGAGCTCGGAGCCAGAGTTCGTTGGGGTTCGAGTCATGGAACCGTTGGCTCCGATAACTATTTCTCCTTCGGTTCCGTCGGCTCAGATTCCCTCAATGGCACCGTCCGTCGAGGGATCTGGACGCAGAGGCTCCCTCGTCAGCTCCTAGGGGGCAAGTGGCATCGGACCCTTGTCCGACCCCGTTCTCCCTCTCGGAGCTTCGGCGCAGGTGAGTTCGGCTTCTACATCTGCCTTGGAGCCGTCTCCCTCGGGGCGAAGGATTCAATTTCCTCTGAAACAGATCCTTCTCTGCATCGTGGCAGGGACGCCTTCGATGTCATGAGAAGCGTGCTGGCCTCTGAGTCAGCTCCACGATCGACCCCACTGGCTCCGTCCCCTGTAGTGCCTGTGACAACCTCTGCTCCTTCTCCAGACCCCAAGCGTGGGGAACCGGCTCTACAGGGCACCCCATTGGGTTTCCTCTTCTTCCGAGGCCTCCCCTGATCATTCAGAGGAGCCCCCTCGTAAGAAGTGCAAGAGGAAGCACATTGACTCCGCTGAGTCTGTCACTTAGGATACAGACTTAGATGATTCAGAAGGGTCCCCGAGATCCCCCTCTGAAGATGTTTTCTTTTCAGACATCCTCGAAATGCTTAAGCAGAGGGGGAACTGGAATCCCCTAGCTTCTACAGAGGATGAGTCTGTATTCCTGGATGCGTTCGGTTCCCGACCTTCCACCTCCTGGGTTTCTCCGCCTTTCGATCCATTCATGTCTGTGGTAGCTTGAAAGGCTTGGTCAGCCCCGGATACAGTGGAACCAACCCCGAGGAGACCTAGCAAGTTTATCACTGCACCCCTTGATAAGCAGTTCCTTACCAATGGTGTTCCTGTGGATGCCATAGTGGTAGCAGCAGCCACTAGAAAGAAGTTAGCGGAAACTTCTTCGTCTGTCCATCCTCCTAACAGGGAGTCTAGGACTATGGATAGATACGGGAAGCGAATGTTTGCTTCGGCGACCTTTTCTATGAGGTCACTGAATTACTTATGCCATTTTACCTGGCTTCAGAGGGATCTCCTTAAAGAGCTCGGCGATGCCCTTCAAGATCCATCAGCTGAAGGGACTCGAGCTAAAGTGGCTTCACAGCTGGCGACCCTTAATTCTGTAGTCAACTCCTCCATGAGGCTCATTTCCTATGCAGCCGATGGTGCGAGTAGAGCCGCAGGTACAGGCGTGGCCCTTAAGGGAGAGACATGTATGCGACTGTGTAATTTTGCGGAACCTTTTAGTGCGTCATTCACCAACCTCCCCTTTGATGGTTCCTTTCATTTTGGACCACAGGTGAAAGACACTTTGACTAGGTGTGAGCAAGAAGGCAAGACTCTCTCTGCCGTGGGAGTCCATTTTTCCACTCCTTCCAGACCATACCCCAAGGGTCAGAAGAGTGGTAAAATGTGGTACAGAAAATCCCATGGAGCCCCGCCTGCACACACAGCGATTTTTTTCCTCCAGGGGTAGAGGAGGAAGCAACAGACGCCCTTGTGGCAGATGGGGTCCGCAGTACCACGGCAGCAGAGAATCCTTCTCTGAGCCCTTCCAGCATCCCTGAAGGGTTGCCCGGCTGCCTGTCTCTGGAGGCAGTCGGTTGAAGACTTTCACTGTACCCAAAAGCCTGGCAAAGTTTTAGGCAAGACAAATGGGTACAGTCAATTATATCCGGAAGTTACAAAATCCCTTTTCTCAACTCCCCCTTTCCGTCAAGCAAATCACTCCCAGATGTTCCACCCAATCTGAGGGACCAAGCAGTCATAGAAGTTTCAAAACTGCTAGAAAAAGAAGTCATCCTGGAAGTCCCAGCAGACCAACACGGATCTGGAACTTACGCAAGGTATTTTTTGGTACCAAAAAAGACAGGGGACTTGGAGTGCTAGTTCTCAGCAGACTAAACAAGTCTGTTCAAAGAACAAAGTTTCGGATGGTCACGCTACAGTCCATTCTACCCTTTCTGGGTCAGGACAATTGGATGTGCTCCTTAGATCTTCAGGATGCGTACTATCACATCAAAATGGACAGGAGCTCCAGGAGATTTCTTCGCTTCCGGCTGGGAGCCAGTCATCAGTTCAGAGCCCCTTCCCTTTGGTCTCACCACAGCCCCCAGGGTGTTCAAATGTATGGCAGTGGTCACGGCTCACCTCAGACGTCAAGGATTCCAGGTGTTTCCATATTTAGACGACTGGCTCCTCACTGCTACTACCAGGCATCAACTTCTGCAAGCCAGGGACTACACAATCACAATCTGCTCTCAGCTAGGCATCACAATAAACTTTGAAAATCTGCCTTGTTGCCCTGTCAATCTATCACCTATATAGGAGCAGACTTAGACACAAGGAACATGTCCACTACGCTTCCGCCAGACAGGGCATCTTTAATTCGCCAGCAAGTGCAAATTCTGATGCAGAGCAAAAGGATCCAAGTCAGATTCGTCCTTCAAACTCTGGGTTCCATGGCAGCGGCAGTTCTTCTAATCCCACTGGCCCGCTTTCACATGAGGATCCTTCAGTGGCTTCTGTTCACACAGTGGTCTTTTCACGAGTTGCCCATGTCTCACATGATCCTTATTACAGAAGCATGCAAAAGGCACCTTTCATGGTGGATGGTCTCCCCACTAGTGACTCAGGGCAGACCCTTCATTCAACCCGCTCTGGTAGCCACAGTGACAACAGACGCCTCTCTGATAGGGTGGGGGTGGGGCCATTACCTGGACAGGACAGTCCAAGGCACTTGGCAGCCTCACGAGTACCATCTGCACATAAACGTCTTAGAAATAAGAGCTGTGCTCCTAGTGTTGCAAGCTCTTCAAGACTATCTTCCTTCTGGAACCATTGCAATTCAAACAGACAACATGTCAGTGGTGTGGTACGTCAACAAGCAGGGTGGAACCAGGTGCTACCCCCTGTGTCGAGAAGCACTCAGATTGTGGCAGTGGGCGATTTCCTCCCAACATTTTCTGATTGCAACACACATCCCTGTGAAGTCCAACGTCATAGCGGACAGGCTCAGCAGAGTTAT
This sequence comes from Protopterus annectens, assembly GCF_019279795.1. NCBI lineage: Eukaryota > Metazoa > Chordata > Ceratodontiformes > Protopteridae > Protopterus > Protopterus annectens. The sequence continues at coordinate 982,472,437 of NC_056737.1, read as the reverse complement.
CCTCATGCCTTACAAGTGGTCTCTGAATCAGGGAGCTGCGGATCTTATCTTCTGCAAATGAGGACAGCCTTGCTGCGATCTTTTTGCCACCCTCTTCAACAGCAAATGCAGCAACTACTTCTCCCTTTTTCCGCTTCCAGGTCACCCACCCAGAGACGCTTTAGTCCACGATTGGCCTCAGGGACTTCTTTATACCTTCCCTCCGTTTCCCCTGATACTGAAACTCGTACAGAAAGCAATGTTGTTGGGTTGCAAAATGATCCTCATTGCCCCCTACTGACCTCGATAGATATGGTTTCCGTTCCTTTACCATTACCTTCTCGATCAGCCCTGGATTCTGGAGCCGATTCCAGATCTGCTGATTCATCAATCAGGCTGGGCTGCATCAAACACTTCAAACACCCCAGCTCACAGCTTGGTTGCTCCACTTCCAACCTTAGCCAGGCTTCCCAGCATTTCCCCGGCGGTACGTGAAATTATTGTATCCTCGCACAAGTCCGCCACTAGAAGGACTTATGATTGCAAATGGAAACGTTTTTCTTGTTTGGCAGAGGCTAGGAACAGAGATTCCCCTTTCAGCCCCAGTCCATGAAATCTTGGAGTTCCTAGTGCAACTTTTTTATTCAGGGTTTGCTTCTGCTACAATCAAGATTCAATTAGCGGCCATTTCAAACTTTCATGTTGGTTTCTCTAATGCAAACATCATGTCCCATAAGCTATGTAAAGCTTTCCTAAGAGGGAGTACTCTCCTTAGACCCCCAGTGAGAGATTCCCTTCCCCCTTGGGACCTAAATTTGGTACTAACCTCCTTAATTTTGCCCCCTTTTGAACCTGCAGCGTCCTGCTCCATTAAGTTTCTATCTTGGAAAACTATTTCTGGTAGCTGTTACTTCAGCCAGACGCGTCTCTGAACTTCAGGCACTATGTGTCCATCCTCCATACTTAGTTTTTCATAAGGACAGGGTTGCTCTGAGGACTAATCCCTCTTTCCTTCCGAAAGTCTGTTCAGAAAATAATTTAAACCAATCTGTAGACCTACCTGTGTTTTTTTCCCAACCACACCAACAAGGCAGAACACAAATTACATCAATTAGGTCTTCATAGACAACTGCGTTTTTACCTGCATAGGATGAAGGACATAAGGAAGTCGGACCAACTATCCCTTTCCTATGCTCTGGGCAAACAAGGTCTTCCCGTTTCCAAAGTGACCTTATCCAGGTGGATGTTCGTGTTTCACTTTGCAGTCATTACACTTGGGTTGTCCTGCTGGCAGGCTACCTGCAGTTGGCCTGAATTCCAAAGTCCTGGTCCGGCGTCTGTTGCTGTCGCCTCTTCCCTGACGTCAGTGCACCAGGGGTATAAAAGATGCAGCAGACACCATTTTCTTCAGTCTTTCTTGCCGCGCGGTGCCCGAAGCAAAAGCAGTTCGCAAGTGCCGGTCGGCCGGCTCCTGAGATTTTCAAAATCGAATTTCAGATCCGAAGTCTTCAATAAAGCTATGTACCCCGTTGGGGAAACTTTTTTTCTTGCTCCAGACCAATATCGGAAAAAGTTAACAATTGTATTTCTTGTGGGAAGCAAATAACTCATAAGGATTTCCACTCTTACTGTATTCCTTGCCTAGGCCCTGACCACGATGTTGCTAGTTGTCGGTATTTGTGCTAGATTTAACCAACGCACTACTAAGCATCGGTACTATTTAGCATTTCATTATTTTGGCAGAAGGTTTAACTACATAATGCCGTCAGAACAACCGACAACCGGAATTCATAAAAATCAAGGATAAAGACAAGGACAAGCATCCGAGGTCCAAAACCGACAAAGCCTCTGCTAGGCCAGACGCCGGTGCTCAGTGAGGCGCTTTCGCAGCCCCTGACTCCCGCTACCTCAGAGCCACAGGTCGCCTCCGACTCCCACGTGGAGACAGCTAGGCCACTTGATACTCGAGGTATTGGCCCTTCGGAAATTAACCCCTCAGATGGGTCCGGCGCCACTGAGTAGGCATCTGCTTCTGAGGGCGTCTTCAGACCTACACAACTTTATATAAAGCCTACTTCACCATCCAAGACAGTCTAAAACAGTTTTAAAGACAAGGAAACCAGTACAGCATTCTCCAGGGACAGGCTTCTATGTTTAAGAAACAGATGCTCAAAAGGCCACAGACCTAATTACTTTGATCAGGGGTTCCCATCCCCCTCCTGAAAAGAAGCCTAGGCAAGACACTGAATATGATTCCTCTGATCAGGTTTCCATTTCATCTGATTCCTCTTCTGATCAGGGATATTCTGATGTCCTTCAAGGATGCATCTGCAGTCATAACAAATGGGTTGTCCTGTCGTCAGGCAGCCCTTCGGTCGGCCGGATTCCAAAGTCTGGGTCTGGCCTCGGCTGGTGCCGCACTTCACCCGACGTCATCTCTGCTGGTCTTCGGGTATAAAGGCATCAGCCGACGCCATTTTCCCCAGTCTTTCTTGCCGCGTGGCGCCCGAAGCAGAAGCTGTTCGCAAGTGCCGGTCGGTCAGATCCAGAGATTACTACTACCGAATACTACTCAAGACTTCTAAAAGCTAAGTACCCCGTTGGGGACTCTTTCTTGCCTCAGCCGATGTCAGAAAAAGTAAATAACTGTTTAACTTGTGGGAAACAAATACCTCATAAAGATTTCCACTCTTACTGCTTACCTTGTTTAGGCCCAGACCACGACGTAGCAGCCTGTTTAGCCTGTGCTTCCTTCAACCGACGAATGCTTAGGCGTCGGTCGGAGTTTGCTGAACAGTTTTTCGGCTCAGATTTTGCGTACATTATGCCGTCGGATCCTCCGACTTCTCAAATTGTTAAAAAACGCAAAGAAAGACCGACACTCGCGGTCCGCGGTTTCGGCCGAAACCACGGTTAAGCAAACCGAGTGTCTCGGTTACGGCCGAAACCGAGCAAACGGGTCAATCTTCAGCCGAATCCATGACTACTACCGAGGCCCCTGCTACCCTAGTTGAATCGGCCTCTGAAGTTTTGCCTACTAATGTGGTTCCTTTAGAATTATCGGACACCATCCCTTTGGATGTCTCTACCCCAGCACGTGGTGCTGCTAGGCCTCCTGCAGCCATGTCTATTAAGGCCTTTGCCAGGGCTAAAGCAGCCAAAACTGCTAAATCAGTGCCTGTTAAGCCCCCCTCACACAGGCCCAGTTCCAGTTCTCAAATGCTTACTCTGGCAGAGGATCTCATCTCTTTAATAAGGGGATCCCGATCTCACCCAGACAGGGCCTCTCAGCCTCCTGAAAAGAGACCTAGAGCAGAGCCCCAGAGCCAGTGTCCTCAGATGATTCTTCTGATGATTCAGACATTACAGACCATCCAGAGGCTCCTTTTTCTACTTATGAAGATTCCGATGCTGAAGAATCTATTCCATCTGCCTCTCCACCAGAGGAATTTTCCTTTGGAGAAACCTTACATGCCATGAGAGAGCAATTCCAATGGCAGGGACAAGATTTCTCAGATTCAAGAAAAGGCTTAGGACCTTTCTACACTTACCGCAACATAGGCCCTTAGCTATACCTCCAGTTCTTCCTGTTGTGGATGATGCATTTAATGATGTTTGCACTGCTCCTGATACTTTACCTCCAGCCCCTGCCAAACCAGATAGGTTTTACAGGGTACCGGACACTCAACACCACCTATACAAGGCCCCACTTGCAGATCCTGAGACTATCTCCCAGGGGCCTAAGGCAGTAGCTTCGACCTCAGCAAAAAACCCTCTCCCTTCTGAAAGGGTATCCAGGTCCTTAGAGAGATGGGGTAAAAAAGTTTACACCTCTGCTACTCTCTCAGCTAGAGCTTTGAACTGTCAGTTTCATATGATCCAATACCAAGAGTTTATGCTTGATCAGTTAACTAAGAAACTGTCCTCTGATGATTCCTTAGATAAGAAATATGTTCTAGAAATGGTGAATAACATTCAGCAGGTTAGTAACCATTCTTTAAAATGTGGCTATGATGCACTGGAGGCTTCATTTAGATCAGCCATGACTGGCACAGTTATAAGAAGGCATGCATGGTTGAAAGAACAGGTCTTGCCGGATCATGTTAAAGCAAAGCTGTTAGATGCTCCTATGGATAAGGCCAGTCTATTTGGTTCTCCTGCCCAGCAAGTAATGAAGAAAATGGAAGAGAAGGCAAAATCTGTACAAACAGTTAAAGATTTCTTACAGGTTCAGCCCCAAGGTTTAGCAGGAACTGGCCTTCCAAAATTGCTCCTTTCCAGACTCCTCTAAATCTCACAGGCAGGAATAGACGCTCCAGAGGCAGAAATCAATCCAGAGGAGGTGCCTACAGAGGACGCCAGTGGCAAGGCAACAACCAGCGAGGCACAGACACAACCACTGCCACTGCAACAGGACAATCACAGTGACTTGGCTCTGACACCGCCTACCAGGGAACAAATAGCAGCACCCTTAGGCGGAAAGTTAGCCTTATTTTCAAAAATTGGCACTATATCACAAAAGACAAGTGGATTTTGCAGACTATAGACCAAGGCTACAGGTTTCATTTCCACACCTTACCAGTAAAAGAGGAATGCCAAACCTACCTCCAAATCAGAAAACAGAAGCTCTAAAACAGATAGCTCAATTAACAAAAATGAGAGCTGTGGAAAGAGTACCACCAACAGAGCAGGGCAAAGGATTCTACTCCAGACTCTTCCTAGTACCAAGAAAAGAGAAAAGTTGGAGACCTATTCTCGACCTGTCCGCCTTAAACACATTCATCATTGTTCCAAAATTCAAAATGCTGACCTTGCAGCAACTTCTTCCCATGCTGGGCAAGGAGTGTTGGCTGGTAACTCTAGATCTCAAGGAGGCATACCTGCACGTCCCCGTACGACCAAATTGCAGAAGATACCTCAGATTTCTTACAGGATCAGCGCATTATCAATTCTCAGCATTGCCCTTTGGCTTATCTACTGCCCAGAGTATTCACAAAATGCCTGGCATCAGTAATCGCTCATTGCAGGCTACAGGGAATCCAAATTTATCCATACCTGGACGACTGCCTGATACAAGCGGACAACAAAAGCAAGCTGACAAAAGACTTACAAAGAGTCAGTTGCTTACCACAAGTCCTGGGTGACACAGTCAATTTAAAAAAGTCAAGACTAATACCATCCCAAACAAGAACATTCTTGGGTGCAGAATTGGACACAGTAAAGCAGATGGCATTCCTAACTGCAGAAAACAAGAACAACTCCTCTTTACTTCTTGGCATTAACAAAGCAGAACAAACTAACAGCAAGGAAAGTACTGCAGGCCTTGGGCTTCATGGCATCATGCATAATCCTGGTCCCCATGCCAGACTGCATATGAGAAAACTACAGTGGTACCTAAAGAATTTATGGTCTCAACACAGGCACAGCTTAGAAACCGAAATTCCACTAATCCCATGCCTGAAACAAGAGTTCCTATGGTGGGCTCAAGCATGCCAGTCAAACCCAGGCTTGCCCTTCCAAAACTTTCAAGCAAGCCAAACCATCACAACGGACGCCTCAGACCAAGGTTGGGGGGCCCACATGCTGGACAAATGCATACAAGGATTATGGACCCCAGATCAACTGCACCTGCACATAAATCAAAAAGAAATGCTGGCAGTAAAACTAGCAATCCAGAATTTCAGACCATTCCTCAAAGAAGGCCATTTGATGATAAGGACAGACAACACCACAGTCATGTGGTACATCAACAAACAGGGAGGCACTCATTCATACCCCCTATGCCGAATGACTCTGGACCTATGGAATATGGCTCTGAGCTACAACATTCAGTTACAGGCAATATTTGTACCGGGAAAAGAAAACATCCTAGCAGACATGTTAAGCAGAACAACCTCGGATGCTCATGAATGGATGCTACACCCGGACATCTTCAAGGCCATCACACAGAAATGGGGAATGCCACAAATAGATCTATTCGCATCCCCACTCAATCACCAGCTCAAATTCTGCACAAGGACATACCACCCACTTGCATGGAAGGTGGACTCTCTATCCTTGGAAAGGCCTGACAGCATATGCATTTCCACCTCTTCCTTTGATGCACAAGGTACTACTGAAAATCAAAGAGGAGCGTCCAAGGATAATTCTGATAGCTCCAAATTGGCCAAGACAACACTGGTATCCATTGCTGAGGAGCATGTCTCGGAACAGAACGTGGACGCTACCCCTGATGCCTTTGATGTTAACTCAGAACAACTACATCATCATGCATCCAAATCTAAAAACTCTACAACTAACTGCCTGGAACATTACATAACAGTAACTAACCCAGATTTATCCCAAAGGGTTAAAGACATTATCCTGGAGGCCCGCAGACCTTCGACAAGAAGGAACTATGCAGGGAAATGGAAAAGGTTTGTCATTTGTAGCACTGAAAGAGGGAAAGATGTGTCAAAGGTAGATATTGCCAACATCCTGGAGTATTTGGCAGAGCTTCTCCATACAGGCCTGTCCTATTCCTTCATCAAGATACATGCATCAGCTATTTCTGCAGAATACAGCTTCGATCCCCCTGTCTTTTCACATCCTCTACTCAGGCAGTTCCTCAGAGGAATCAAGAATGTAAAACCTAGGAAACCACCATTACCAGCATGGGACTTGAACTTTGTGCTAGAAAAATTGACACTCCCTCCATTCGAACCAGCAGCAACAGCAGATCTTCAACACCTATCCTGGAAAACTGCTTTCCTACTGGCAATTACCTCAGCAAGAAGGGTTTCGGAACTACAGGCCTTAATGGCAGTACAACCCTTCCTAATCTTCCATCAAGATAGAGTATCCATAAGAACTAATCCTACATTTATGCCTAAGGTGGTATCCAGAGTGTCTCTAAACCAAGCAATCCACCTACCTACCTTCTTTCCCAATCCACAGAACAGGGGGGAAAGACTGCTGCATACCTTGGATGTACATAGACAGTTGCGCTACTACCTGGACAGAACCAAGGGCAATAGAAAAATTGACCAGCTTCTAGTAGCCTATGCAACAGGAAGGGAAGGAAAAGCAATCTCCAAACAGACAATCTCCAAGTGGATAGGAAATTGCATAAGTTTCTGTTACTCCTACCATGGAATGCCAATTCCACAGAACATAAGACCTCACTCTACAAGGGCTACAGCCACTACCACAGCTTTCTTACGAGGAGTGGCTACCAAGGACATTATTGAGGCGGCTACTTGGACCTCCGTGCATACATTTGCCAAGCATTATGACTTATCTCTATACTCTAGATCCCGAGCAGGGTTTGCCACTGCTGTACTGCAAGGGATCCTAACTACACCATAATTCTATTTCCTCCTCCCCTAGTTTGGCTATGGTATTCTACCCATTTGTTATGACTGCAGATGCATCCTTGAAGGACATAGTACAGTTTTGTACCTACCATAAATGTAGATGTCCGAACAGGATAGCATCTGCAGTCAGGATTACCCACCCTCCTTCCCCTCTGTGGTACTCCTAGGGTATTTACCCTCCTAATAGCTAGCTGGGGGGGATCTCTTATGGTGTATTTGTTTGTATATATGTACATACATGCTTATTTTTTGTGTTTGCCTTCTACTTTTTGGAAACATTGGCATTCATCCAAAATTTAGGTTTCCAAGAGGGCAACTGGCATCTGGGGCAAGAAACACTGAGGAAAATGGCGTTGGCTGATGCCTTTATACCCGAAGACCAGCAGAGATGACGTCGGGTGAAGTGCGACACCAGCCGAGGCCAGACCCAGACTTTGGAATCCGGCCGACCGAAGGGCTGCCTGACGACAGGACAACCCATTTGTTATGACTGCAGATGCTATCCTGTTCGGACATCTACATTTATGGTAGGTACAAAACTGTACTTTCCTCCCTGTGAGGATTCTGATGCTGAAGAATTCTATTCCTTCAGCTTCTCCTTCTGAGGACTACTGTTTTGGGGAAACCCTGCAAACCATGAAGGATCATTTCCATTGGCAGAGCCAGGATTATTCAGATTCTAAGAAAAGACTTTCTTTTACTTCCTCAGCACAAACCTCTTGCAATTCCCCGTTCTAGACAGAGTAGATGTTTTTTTTCCAGAGTCCGGCCTGTCTCCAGACTCTCTACCTCACCTGTTAAGCCGGACAGATGCTGCTGGGTCCCAGACTCCCATAAATTTCTTTACAAAAACCCTGTTGGTGACCCAGAAACTATCTCACAGGGTCCCAAAGGGGTCAAGGCTGCTTCTGCCAAAAACCCTGTCCCCTCAGACAGAGATTCTAGGGCTTTAAATTGTCAGTTTCACATGCACAAATATCAGCAATACTTAATGTCTTTGTTAAAACAAAAAATGTTGACAAATTCTGAATGTTCGGAGAAGAAAGATTTTGCAGCATTTATTGCATGCAGCTGAACAAGTGGGAAAACATACTTTGCAATGTGGCTATGATTCACTGGAGGCCTCGTGCATGGCCGCTGTTATAGGTTCTGTTATTAGAAGGCATGCTTGGTTGGTGTTAAGGCAGAGGTGGTGTTAAAGAAAATGGAGGATAAAGCAAAATCTATGCAGACAGTAAAGGATTTCTTACAGGTACAGCCACCCAGATTTAGCAGGAACTGGCCCTCTAAGAATTGGTACTTTCCAGTGTCAGACAGACCACAGAGGCAGATTCAGATGCCCTAGAGGCAGGCAACAGCTCCAGGGCTCATGCAGGCCCAAACAATGGGGTGCTTCTGCCTCCAAAAGTGGAGAAGACAAATCACAGCCTTATAGAAAACAGTCCCAATGACTTCCCTCTGCCAATGCCAAGCACTTATTTTTTGGCAGCACCCTTTGGGGGGAAAGTTAGCACTTTTTTCACAAAACTGGCACAAGATCACCCAGGACAAATGGGTCTTAAATATAGTCTCTCAGGGCTACAGGTTCCACTTTCACACCCTTCCAAAGGCAAAAGGTATGCCAGACCTGCCACGCAATCAATGGCAAGAGGCACAAAAACAAGGTTCATCTCTCATGGACATGGGGGCTATTCAGCCAGTGCCACAACAAGAGCAGGGACAAGGATTTTACTCAAAACTTTTCTTAGTACCAAGGAAGGACAAAGCCTGGAGACCAATTCTGGACCTGTCTATTCTAAATACTTTCCTGGACGTCCCAAAATTCAAAATGTTGACTGTAAAGCAGCTTGTGCCCATGCTGGACAAGAAGGCTTGGCTTGTAACTTTGGACCTAAGAGGCATACCTGCATGTCCCAATCAGACAATCTTGCAGAAGATACCTCAGATTCATAGCTGGCTCAATGCACTAACAATTCTCTGCACTGCCCTTTGGCTTATCTAGTGCGCCCAGGGTCTTCACAAAATGCCTGGAACCAGTAATTGCATTTTGCAGACAGAGGAATTCAAATAAGTCCCTACTTGGACGACTGCCTTATTCAAGCAAAGGACAAAGATATTCTACTACACCATCTGCAGTTTGTAAAAAGATTACTAATTTGCCTAGGGTACACAGTAAACGAAAAGACATAAAAACTAGTGCCCTCTCGAGATAATATTCCTGGGTGCAAGCATAAATACAACTGCCCAGATGGCCTATCTCACGCCAGTCAAAGGCATCTGACTTCTTACTTCAAAGGCATGGCAACAAAGACCCAGTTATCTGCAAGAAAAATTCTGCAGGCTCTGGGCTACGTGGCATTCTGCAGTCTATGAATTCCATGTGCAAGACTGCATATGAGGAAACTACAATGGTATCTAAAAAGTGTTTGGTATCAACATTGCCACAGCCTGGAAACAGTAATTACTCTCATTCCCTACCTGCAACAGGAATTTCAATGGTGGGCACAGGCCTGTCACCACAAGGGACAGCCATTCACTTTACCCACTGCCAGGCAGACACTAACAACAGATGCATCAGATTATGCCTGGGGGGCACACGGCAGGAAAATGTATTTGGGGCACATGGCCCACAAACCAAACGCATCTTTATGTCAATCAAAAAGAGATGCTAGCTGTACAAAATGCCCTGACAGCCTAAAAGGACCTACTTTATCCATGACAACTACTGATAGACTGACAATACTACAGTCATGTACATAAACAAGCAAGGGGGCACACATTCCTACCCCTCTGCAGGCAAGCCATGACTTTGTGGAACACAGCATTGACTTATCAAGTACATCTGCAAGCACAATTCCTGCCAGGAAAGACAAATACTTTGGCAGACGAACTAAGCAGAAACCTAATGGATCCTCACGAGTGAGCCAGCCAATACAGCAGAGATAAAATACTTATGGAAAACCGCTCTTTTCCTAGCAATAACTTCAGCAAGAAGAGTCTCAGAGTTACAGGCACTAATGGCTGTGGAACCTTTTATTGTTTTCCATCAGGACAGGGTTTCTCTAAGGACAAACCCGACATTTATGCCTAAGGTAGTGCCCAGCGTGGCTATTAACCAAACCATACATTTGCCTACCTTTTATCCAAACCCACAGAATAAAGGGGAGAGACTTCTGCATACTTTGGACATACACAGACAGCTACACTTTTACATGGACAAAACTAAAGCTTTCAGAAAGACTGAGCAACTCTTAGTGGCATATGCTGCAGGTTCCCAAGGAAAAGCCATTTCAAAGCAGACTATTTCAAAATGGATAGGGCACTGCATTCGTTTCTGCTATTCACAACATGGCAGATCCGTGCCCAAGGGCATGAGGCCACATTTCTACCAGAGCAGCAGTCACTTTAGCAGCCTTCCTCAGAGGAGTACCAACCAAGGATATTTTGGAAGCTGCAACATGGATTTCAGTGCACACTTTTACAAAGCACTACCATTTACCTCTCTACTCTAAATCCAGAGCAGGCTTTGCCACTGCAGTTCTGCAGGGCCTCATAGCCACTCCAAACTCTATTTAGGCTCAGCCGCCCAACCTCAGCTTTGGGATTCAACCCAAGTGTAATGACTGCAACAGTGAAACACTGTGAACATAGTACAGTTGTGTACCTACCATAAATGTAGATGTTCGAGTGTATTCACTGTTGCAGTCCAGGTTACCACCCCCCTTTTTTCTTTGCTGGGACTTCTGTACCTATCTATTTAATACAACCTATGTGGTGTATTTGCTTGTAGATGAAGGTTATGTGCATGCTTTTTTATTATCATAATTTCTACAGCCTACCCTTTTGGGGGTACCTGACATCTGGGGCAAGAAAAACTGAAGAAAATGGCGTCTGCTGCATCTTTTATACCCCTGGCACACTGACCTGTCAGGGAAGTGGCGACAGCAACCGGCGCCAGACCAGGACTTTGGAATTCAGGCCGTCTGCGGGTAGCCTGCCAACAGGATAACACAAGTGTAATGACTGCAACAGTGAATACACTCAAATATCTACATTTATGGTAGGTACACAACTGTACTTTATCTCACATTATTACTTTAATTTATCAATTGAGAAAGAGTTGTCTATCAAATCAAAAGGTCATTCTACTAGGGCTTTGGCCACCTCTGTAGCCTTCCAATCTCTGTTGCCCATGGATTCTATTTGTGCAGCTGCTACTTGGGCAAATCGTCATCCCTTTATTTCTCATTGCAAACTAGATATGGTCTCCAGGAGCAGAGCTGACTTTGGTTCCACTGTTGTCCTTCAAGGATGCATCTGCAGTCATTACATATGGGTTGTCCTGCCTCGGGCAGCCCTTCGGTCGGCCGGATTCCAAAGTCTGGGTCCGGCGTCGACTGATGTCGCACTTTCCCCGACGTCAGAGTGCCTGGGGTATAAAAGCATCAGCCGACGCCATCTTCCCCAGTCTTTCTTGCCGCGTGGTTCCCGAAGCAGAAGCAGTTCGCAAGTGCCGGTTGGCCAGCTCCTGTAGTTCAGCTACCGAAGACTTCAAAAAGCTAAGTACCCCGTTGGGGACTCTTTCTTGCCTTCAGCCGATGTCAGATAATGTTAATAATTGTTTAACTTGTGGGAAACAAATACCTCATAAGGATTTCCACTCTTACTGCCTACCCTTTCTAGGCCCAGACCACGACGTCTCGGGCCTGTTCAGCCTGTGCTTCCTTCAACCGACGCACTCTTAGACGTCGGGCGGAGTTTGCAGAGGAATTTTTTGGGGCTAGTTTTTCGTATAAGATGCCGTCAGAGACTCCGACTTCTCATTTAGTTAAGAAACGGAAGGACACGGACCGACACACGCGGGCCGCAGTTTCGGCTGAAACCACGGCCAGGCCTACCGCGAGTGTCTAGGCTGAAACAAGAGTCCTTGGTACTTCCAATTACCGAAACCGCTCAACCGACTACCTCGGTCCCGGAGGCCCCGGCTGAGTCTGTTATTGAATTTCCAACAGAAACTGGTGTCCTGGAACCTTCCGACACCATTCCATTAGACAAATCTACACCAGCACGTGGTGCAGCCAGGCCTTTTGCATCCATGTCCATTAAGGCATTCTCCAGGGCTAAAGCTGCTAAACTCTCAAAAGTTTTGCCTCCCAAGGTAATCCCTCAGAGACCCTCTACTGGTTCACAGATTCTAAGCTTAGCAGAGGATCTTATCTCCTTAATTAGGGGCTCTCAACCTCATCCGGACAGGGGCTCTCAACCTCCTCCAGACAAAAGGCCCAGGGTTGAGCCCTCTGATCCCCACTCCTCAGATGAGGCCTCTGATGGCTCCACTCTCTCGGACCACCAGGAGGAGGCTTTTTCAGCCTACGAGGATTCTGATGCAGAGGAATCTATTCCCTCGGCCTCCCCTCCTGAAGAGTTTTCCTTTGGGGAGACACTACACACCATGAGAGAGCATTTCCAATGGCAGGGCCAGGAATTCTCTGATTCCAGGAAAAGATTAAGGACCTTTTTACATTTGCCTCAGCATAGGCCTTTAGCTATTCCTCCTGTTTTGAAATGTCATTGATGATGTGTACTCTGACTCTAGTACAACCCCTAATTCTCTCCCTCCGGCTCCTGCCAAACCTGATAGGTACTACAGGGTCCCGGACTCGCATCTTTACCTTTACAAGGCCCACTCTGCTGATCCAGAAACTATTTCCCAGGGCCCTAAAGGGGTGGCAGCTGCCACTGCTAAAAATCCTCTCCCCTCTGAAAGGGAGTCCAGAGCTTTAGAGAGATGGGGTAAAAAAAGCGTATACTTCTGCTACTCTTTCTATGAGGGCATTAAATTGTCAATTTTATATGATACAGTACCAAGAGTATTTGTTAGATGAATTGCATAAAAAACTGTCTTCACCTGATCCCCTAGACCGCAAGTCACTTCAGGATCTGGTACATGACTCACAACAGTTTAGTAACCATTTCTTGCAATGTGGTTATGATGCATTGGAAGCTTTATGTAGGTCAGCTATGACTGGCGCAGTCATACGTAGGCATGCTTGGCTGAAGGAACAATCTCTGCCAGACCATGTTAAGCTGCTGGATGCTCCTCTGGAAAAGCAAAAGTTATTTGGCTCCACGGCTCAGGAGGTCCTAAAGAAATTTGAGGAAAAGGCAAAATCCTTACAGTCAAGGATTTTCTCCAAGTACAACCACCAAGATTCAGCAGGAATTGGCCTTCCAAGAATTGGTCCTTTCCAGACACAGAGAGGTTTGAGAGGCAAGAACAGGCGTGCCAGAGGTAGAGGGCAAGCTAGAGGCTCCTACAGAGGACGTCAATGGCAGCCTCCCAACCAGAGAGGTAATGCAGGACCTTCAACTGCTGCACAAGGACAGGCTCAATGACTTTACTTTGACACCGCCAACCAGGGCTCAATTAGAAGCACCTTTGGGCGGAAAGCTTTCTTTATTCTCAGAAAATTGGCACAGTATTACAAGGGACAAATGGACACTTCAAATAATAGACAAAGGATACAGGTTTCATTTCCACACATTACCAAAAAGAAAGGGCATGCCAGACCTGCCACCGAATCAAAGGGCAGAGGCTTTGAAACAAATTTCCAGCTTAATGCAAATGAAAGCTATAGAAAAGGTTCCTCTCTCAGAACAAGGCCGAGGATTTTATTCCAGACTATTCCTTGTTCGAAGAAAAGAAAAACAATGGAGGCCTATTCTCGACTTGTCCGCACTGAATACTTATCTCATTGTGCCAAAATTCAAAATGCTGACTCTACAGCAACTCCTTCCCATGCTGGGCAAGGGGTCTTGGCTGGTGACTCTAGACCTCAAGGAGGCATACCTGCATGTCCCTATCAGACAAAGTTGCAGAAGACACCTCAGATTTCTTGCAGGTTCAGAGCATTATCAATTCTCAGCATTGCCCTTTGGCTTATCTACTGCGCCCAGAGTATTCACGAAATGCCTGGCATCAGTAATTGCACACTGCAGACTTCAGGGGATTCAAATATACCCATATCTGGATGACTGCCTTATACAAGCGGGCAGCCATCAAACTTTGGTAAAACACTTGAATTATGCCATCCACCTACTTCAGGCCTTGGGATATACAGTCAACTTTCACAAATCAAGACTTGTTCCATCCCAAAGAATAACCTTTCTGGGTGCAGATCTAGATACAACCACCCAAATGGCCTTCCTCACAGAAGAAAAACAAAATCAACTACCAGATTACTTCAAACACCTGACAAGACAAACCCAGCTGACTGCAAGGGAAATCCTGCAGGCCCTGGGTTACATGGCTTCTTGCATCCTTCTGATTCCGCAAGCAAGACTACATGTGAGGAAACTACAATGGGTACCTAAGGAGTTTTATGGACTCAGCACATTCACAGCCTGGAAACTTTGATACCACTCATTCCATGCCTTCAAAAGGAATTTCTGTGGTGGGCTCAAGCAAGCCAGTCAAACAGGGGTCTTCCTTTCAGCAAACCAATAGCCAGCCAAACCATTACAACAGACGCTTCAGACCAGGGATGGGGAGCGCACATGGAGGGCTGATGCATTCAAGGTCTATGGTCACAAAAAGAGCTACGCATGCACATAAACCAAAAGGAAATGCTGGCAGTGATACATGCAGTCGAAGCCTTCAAACCCTTTCTGCATCATGGCCATCTGCTAATAAGGACAGACAACACCACGGTTATGTGGTACATAAACAAGCAAGGAGGCACCCATTCCTATCCTCTTTTCCCTGGCACAAACTGGGATTGTAGCTGTATATTGAGTTTCAAGGTAGGTTTCCATAGATTCATTGCCAGCCTGCAAATATATGCAGTATATGACAATATACTGGCGGACAGCTTAAGCAGAAATATCATGGATGCACACGAATGGATGCTGCACCCAGTCATCTTTCTACAGATAACACAATCATGGGGGAGGCCGGACTTAGATCTTTTTGCCTCCCCCCACAATCATCAACTGAAGAAATTCTGCTCAAGGACATACCACCCACAAGCATGGAAAGTGGACGCCCTCTCTTTCAGCTGGAGAACTCTTAACAGTGTATGCATTTCCACCTCTCCCATTAATGACCAAGGTTTTACTGAAGATCAGGACGGAGCAGCCAAAAGTGATTCTGATAGCTCCGGACTGGCCAAGACAGCACTGGTACCCACTGTTAGAGCATGTCACGCACGAAACCATGGCCTCTTCCTCTATGGCCACTTCTACTGACACAGCACAATTACAAAACATTCCAACCTGAAAACCTTGCAACTAACAGCCTGGAAAATACCTTGACTCATCAGGACAAGCTATCCCAGAGAGTGAAAGATATTATTATTATGGAAGCTCGCCGGCCTTCCACAAGAAAGGCATATTCAGCAAAATGGGAAAGATTTCACATTTGGAACACCACAAAGGGCCTAGATGCGACAGTGATGAACATGGCACATATCCTGGAATACTTGGCTGAAATGTTCCACAATGGTCTGTCTTACTCTTCCATTAAAATTCATGCTTCAGCAATTTCAGCAGAGTACAATACTGATCTACCTGTCTTCTCTCATCCTCTCCTAAGACAGTTTCTAAGAGGAATCAAAAGCATCAGTCCTCCAAGGAAACCACCTCTACCTACTTGGGACCTTAACTTCGTGTTGGAAAAACTAACACTGCCTCCCTTTGAACCAGCAGCATCTGCAGAACTACAGTTCCTGTCTTGGAAGACTGCTTTCCTTCTGGCCATAAACTCAGCAAGAAGAGTATCCGAGTTACAGGCCCTTATGGCAGTACAGCCATTTCTTATTTTTCATCAGGACAGAGTTTCATTGAGAACCAATCCTACATTTATGCCAAAGGTGGTATCCAGGGATCTGAAGTAGGATATTCATTTGTCTGCAACCTGTGGGTTATGGATCCGATATCGGATCCGAACCGGCATGGTTTTCCAGCTATGGATCCAAGCTCTCAGCTCCTCCCCTCACCCATAATGCCCTGCTCTACCCTCATGACCTCAGATCTCGTTTGCCGCGCTGGTGGCTGGATTTGGATTCATAGCTCTCAGCTAAGTGGTGATTTATTACCTGTTAAAACAGAAAGTTTTAAGTTTTTTGTGTAATTCTGTGTGAAAGTTTAGGTTTCCCTCCTTGATAGTTTTATTTTGAGTTAAATTTAGTAATTTTTTTCCCTCCCTCGCTGTAGAGTGTGTGTGTGGGCCTGTGTGTCTTTTGTTTTAAGTTACTTTTAGTAGCTTTGTAGATTATGGCTGATCAGCCTAAATCTATTTTTTCCAAATGCTCGGCGTGTGGCCATAAGCTCTCACCGGGTGATGGCCACACTCAGTGTCTTAAGTGTCTCAGGGTTGAACACCTCACATCTGGTTGTTCCATATGTGCAGGGTTCAACCCCAGGGCACTGAGGAGGAGGTCCAAGCTTGTCTTGGCGGGTCTTTACCGCCAGACTCGCCCGCCTCCGCTCCTTCGAACTACTGTGGCTACGGTTGTTCCCCCTGTGGCACCCCCTCCTGCTCCTGGGACTCAACCTCCCGCTTCTGGAGAGGAGAGGGATGCTAGTAAAAGGACGGAGGAGAAGCACCACAGGCGGGCCGAGACCTCTGTTTGGCCCGCCAGCCAAGCGGCTTCTCCCGGCTCCGAAATCGGTTCGGTCTCCTCCTTCGGCTCCGGTCCCTGTGTGCTTTTCACACGGGTCCTGAGGAGGAGGAGACCCGATCTCCGAGGCTATCGAGGAGGCACTCCAGGCCTACCTCGGTAGCCTCGTCGAGATCTACACATAGCCTTTCTGATGCTGATCTGGACGGATGATGAGAAGGTTCATCCAGGCCCAGATGCAGATGGGAGTGCTCTTGCCTCCCCTCGGGGAGCTCAACACCCTTTTAAGCCTATTGCTCCTTCTCCGACCCACTATCCGGGTTGGAGCAGCTGGAGCCGAGCAGCCGGGCCGGGTGGGTCGCCGATAGTACTTGGTACCGAATCGACCCTGCCCTCGAGTGCCGGACCCGACCTCTCGGAGCCTGGATCCGAGCCGGATCCGGGGATCAGTGCTCCCGGCGCCGTCTGTGTCGGAGCGTACTGTCCCTTCGGATCCGGCGCCGGCGCCGGCTCCGTCCACTCCGGATCCGAGGGGAGCCGATTGTCGGATCCTTTGGTGGTCGGCTCCCTGCTTTTGATGTAGTGGAGAGGGCTCTGTTGAGGGTCTCCGGACCCCGGCACTTGTTCGGCTCCGTCCGCTCCCTCTGCACTGGGCCAGGCTTCCACCATCCGGCCCCTGGGACAGCCCGTTTCTGTGCCCCAAGTTGCTCCTATGGAGCAAATTGCTGCTGAGGACTCCTCTGACAGCCCCCAGAGGAGGTCCCTCAAGCATACGCAAAAGGAGGCACATTGACTCCCAGTCTCTCACAGAAGACACGGACTTGGAGGAAGGGAAGGCTCCCCACGGTCACCCCGAGGATGTCTCCTTTGGAGACATCATGGAAATGCTCCGTATAAGGGGGTGGTCTGCCCCAAGTCTTCCTCGGACGAGTCCGTGTTCTTGGAGGCATTTGAAGCGGCCCGTCTACCTCTTGGGTGTCCCCTGCCGACCCCTGGTGGACCTTATTACCACCAGGGCGTGGAAGGAACCGGACACCGTGGAGCCAATTCCCAAAAGACCGGATAGGATCCTTAGTCCGCCATCCGACCGGGCCCATTGGAGTAAGGGGCCTCCGTAGATGCCATGTTGACAGCGGCCACAAAGAGGAACTGGCTCAGGAGAGTCCTCAGTCCACCCACCGAGCAAGGAGTCTCGGATGATGGACCGCTTGGGAAGCGGATGTTCAGTTCGACCTTCTCGGTCAGGGCCCTGAACTATTTGGCACATGTCATTAGGATGCAGCGAGATCTTATTAAGGAATACGCTGCATCCCCCCTGAGTCCATTTCGGAGGAGGACAGAGTTCTGCACTCCACCCGTATGGCCACTCTTAGGTCAGTTACAAATACTTCTATGCGGCTACTCTCCCATGCAGCGGAAGGCGCTAGAGCTGCGAGGACAGGACTGGTCACTAGGCGTCAGGCCTGGCTCCGTCATTTTTCTGAGCCCTTCAAAGCGTCGTTTGCACGCCCCTTTGATGGTTCTGCTCTGTTTGGCAAGACCGTTCGCGAGGCGTTGACCCAGAGCGAAGGACGGAAGACGCTGTCTGCCGTCGAATCCGCTTCTCTGCACCCCAGAGGCCCTATTCTAGGAACCAAAAGGGTCAGAAGAAGATGTGGTTCGAAGTCGCAGCAGTCCCAGCCTGCTCCGGACAACCAGTCCTTCCGTGGCAGAGGAGGACAGGAGGACGCCGCCCTAGAGGCAGAGGGGCTCCCAGAAACTTGGGTCCAGGGAACCTTTCTCTGAGCGGCCCGCGCAGCAACCCTGAGGGTTGCCCGACTGCTCTACTCTGGAGGCAGTCGGGGCTCCCGGGCACCTAGCGGCATGGGAGTCCATAACACGGACCGCTGGGTTCTCCAAATCATATCCAGGGATATCGCATTCCTTTCCTTCACCTTCCAAAGATGAGGTACCTCCCAGGCCTTCCACCCGGTCAACGGGTGGCCGCTTTGGCAGAAATTGGCCATCTGCTAAAGAAAAGAGCCATCCAGCCCGTTCCCCCAGACCAGATCGGATCAGGGTTCTACTCCAGATTCCTTTTAGTGCCAAAAAAGACGGGGGAACTAAGACCAATCCTAGACCTCTCTCTCTTGAATCTGGCAGTCCCCAAAGAAAAATTCCGAATGGTCACTCTGCAATCTATTCTCCCCCTTCTGGGAGAAAATCACTGGATGTGCTCGATAGACCTCAAGGCCGCGTACTACCACATCCTGATGGACAGGCGCTCAGGAGGTTTCTCCGCTTCGGCTGGGAGCCAGTCTCTAACAGTTCCGGGTCCTTTTCTTTGGTCTCACCACAGCCCCAGGGTGTTCACCAAAGTATTAGCAGTGGTAGCGGCCCACCTGAGGCTTCAGGGGGTGCAGGTCTTTCCCTACCTGGACGACTGGCTTCTTACCGCCCCAACAAGGCATCTACTTCTATTGGCGAGACGCCCTTCTCCGTCTTGCTGCCTTTCTGGGCATCACAATAAATACAAAAGTCCAACCTGGCGCCCACACAGCTCTTAGACTTTATAGGGGCCAGGCTAGACACAAGGAGTTCTGAGCCTTCCTCACGGCGGACAGAGTTCTAAATCTGCAGCTCCAGGTGCGGGCCATTCTACATTCAAGTTCTGTTCCAGCGGAGTTGGTCCTGAGGGCTCTAGGGTCCATGGCATCGGCTATAGCACTTCTTCCTCTTGCCAGGCTCAATATGCATTCTACAGTGGACGCTCTTAGTACAGTGGTCATACCTTGCTCTCCCCATGCATCATCCCATAGCGATCAGCAAGGCTTGCAAGCGGTCCCTCTTGTGGTGGCTCCACTCCCGGATCTCCACAAAGGCCGCCCATTTTATGCTTCTCCCCCTCTCGCCACGGTGACCACGGACGCCTCCCGCCTCGGGTGGGGGCACTTTGGGCGGACCGTCAAGGCACGTGGAGCGATTCAGAGACCTTACTGCATATCAATGTTCTAGAGATGAGAGCAGTGCTCTTAGCGTTGCTAGCACTTCAGGACTTTCTTCCCTTGGGAACAATTGCGATTCAATCGGACAACATGTCTGTTGTCTGGTACATCAACAAGCAAGGGGAACAAGGTCTTACCCTCTTTGTCGAGAGGCCATGAGAGTTTGGGAATGGGCAATCTCCACCAATCTTTCTAATAGCAACGCATTCGGTCGGTCCAACATCCTAGCGGACAAGCTCAGTCGCACCATTCTGACCCCTTACGAGTGGTCTCTCAATTGTCAAGTAGCGGAACGCATATTCGCAGTGGGGAACCCTTCATGCGATCTTTTGCTTCTCCCTCAAACACTAAGTGCGACAGTTTTTCGCTCTAATACCTCCTCCGGAGGTACCCCAAGAGACGCTCTGGTGCATGCTTGGCCACCCGGTCTTCTGTATGCCTATCCACCCTTGCCTCTGATGCTCCAAGTTCTTCAGAAAGCCTCTCGGGTGGGTTGCACAATGATTCTCATTGCTCCATTCTGGCCTCGACAGATCTGGTTCCCCTTCCTAAGGTCTCACTCGGTGAATCCTGCTTGGATTCTAGATCCCATCCCGGATCTGATATCCCATCCATCCTGCATTCCTCCTCCGAATCTGGACAACCTGAAGCTGACCGCTTGGCTGCTCCAGTTCCACTCTTGATAAGGACTCGGTATTTCTTCACGGTAAAGGCTATTTTGGTGGCGGCTCATAAACCATCCACTAGAAAGGTTTACAAGCAAATGGAAGCGTTTCTCTTTGTGGGCGGGCGGCAAGGCCTGAATCCTTCACGGTTCCTCTCCCTTTAGTGCTTGACTTTCTAACCACTCTCTTTAACGATGGTGCCAGCAGTTCCACAGTCAAAGTACAACTGGCGGCAATTTCTCACTATCACATTGGCCATGACTCTAATCCTCTTAAGTCAGCCAAATTGTGTAAAATTTTCTTAAAGGTTCTTTTCTTCTCAGGCCTCCTATAAAACAAGCAGTTCCTCCTTGGGACCTTTCTCTGGTCCTACAGGCCTTGACCGCCCCTCCTTTCGAGCCAGCGGCTACGGTGGATCTCAAATTCTTGTCCTACAAGACAGCCTTTTTGGTAGCCATTACATCAGCCAAGAGAGTTTCTGAACTTCAAGCATTATCAGCTAAACCTCCTTACTTGGTATTTCATCCGGACCGTGTCTCCCTCAGGACCAACCCGTCCTTTCTTCCTAAAATCGCTTCTGAAGCAAACATCAATCAATCCATTAACCTCCCTGTTTTCTTCCCTAAATATGAAAACAAAGGTGAATATAAGCTACATTCACTAGATGTTCACAGGCAACTTAGGTTTTATCTGAACAGGACAGCTGGTCATAGGCAATCCGACCAGCTGTTTATTTCCTTTGCAAAATTCAATTTGGGCAAGCCAATCTCTAAAGTTTCTCTGTCCGCTGGATTTCACAGTGCATTTTATTGGCTTATCAAGCTTCAGGAAGGCCGCGCACCGGAGGGTGTTCATGCCCATTCAACCCGGTCAGTATCTACCTCGGCAGCCTTCAAGGCTAGGATTCCTCTAGATGATATTTGTGCAGCAGCCACGTGGGCTTCATCTCATACGTTTATTTCCCACTATAAGTTGGATCTTGCATCTAGGGTAGAGCATCCTTTGGCTCCAGGTGCTCGAATATCCTTCCATGATGGCCAAGATTCAGGTAGCTGGGGACTCTGTCCACAGGTTGCAGACAAATGAATATCCTACTTCAGATTTAGAAGTTATGTACTCACCATAACGTTCCATCTGAGTAGGTGTATTCATTTGTCTGCAACCATCCCGCCCTCCTATCCCCCTGGCCTATCAGTTTCCTGCATATTCTATGTTACCCTTTTTAGGGTATTGTTGCTTTGGCAAACTCGATCTGAGGTCATGAGGGTAGAGCAGGGCATTATGGGTGAGGGGAGGAGCTGAGAGCTTGGATCCATAGCTGGAAAACCATGCCGGTTCGGATCCGATATCGGATCCATAACCCACAGGTTGCAGACAAATGAATACACCTACTCAGATGGAACGTTATGGTGAGTACATAACTTCTAATTTCATTAAATCAAGCTATTCACTTGCCTACCTTCTTTCCAAATCCACAAAACAAAGGGGAGAAACTTCTGCACACCCTGGACATACACAGACAGTTGCGCTACTACTTGGACAGAACTAAAGGTTACAGAAAAACTGACCAGCTGTTGGTAGCATATGCTGCTGGTACACAAGGAAAAGCAATTTCCAAACAGACAATTTCAAAATGGATAGGGAATTGCATTTGTTTTTGTTGCTCCTTTCATGGAAAAACTGTGCCAGCTAACATTAGACCTCATTCCACGAGAGCCACAGCCACCTCCACAGCCTTCTTAAGAGGGGTGGCTACCAAGGACATTTTAGAAGCTGCTACATGGAGCTCCGTGCATACATTTGCCAAGCATTACAATTTACCTTTATATTCCAGAGCAGGCTTTGCGACGGCAGTCCTGCAGGGCATTTTAGCTACACCATCCTTTACATAGTTCCTCCACCCCCAGATTGGCTATGGTATTCTACCCATATGTGATGACTGCAGATGCATCCTTGAAGGACATAGTACAGTTTTGTACCTACCATAAATGTAGATGTCCGATAGGTATGCATCTGCAGTCAGGTTTACCCTCCCTCCTTCCCCTCTGTGGTATTTCTTGGGTACTTTCCCCTCTTATAGCTAGCTGGGGTGATCTATTATGGTGTATTTGTTTTTATATTATTGTGCATGTTTGGATTTTTAAATGCATCTCTCCAAATTTAGCCTTCCTTAGAGGGCACCTGGCATCTGGGGCAAGAAAAACTGAGGAAGATGGCGTCTGCTGATGCTTTTATACCCCAGGCGCTCTGACGTCGGGGAAAGTGCGACATCAGCCGACGCCAGACCCAGACATTGGAATCCGGTCGACCGAAGGGCTGCCTGAGGCAGGACAACCCATATGTGATGACTGCAGATACCTATCGGACATCTACATTTATGGTAGGTACAAAACTGTACTTTCGCAAGTGCCGGTCGGCTGACTCCTGACCATCTTTTTTGAACAAAACTTCAGTCCGAAGATTTTATTCTCCTACTCAAGCTAAGTACCCCATTGGGGAAACTTTTTTCTTGATCCAGTCCGATGTCAGAAAAAGTTAATAATCGTATTTCATGTGGGAAGCAAAGACCTCAAGGATTTTCATTCTTACTGTATTCCTTGCCTAGGCCCTGACCACGACGTAGCTAGTTGTCGGTTTTGTGCTAGATTCAATCAACATACTATTAAACGAAGGTACGATTTTGCATTTCATTACTTCGGTAGGCGTTTTAATTACAAAATGTCATTGGATACGATTCCAGCTACCGGAGTTCACAAACGACTCAAGGACAAAGACAGGCCTCTGAGGTCCAAATCTAATATCGCACAAGCAGAGCCAGCTTCAGGTTCGGCCGTCGTCAGTGAGGCGCTTTTGCAGCCCCTGCCATCGGCCATTTCGGAGCCGATGGCTGAAACGGACTCCCACGTGGAGTCATCTAGGCCTTTGAATATTTCAATTGCAGGACCTTCGGACAATGCTCCTTTGGATGGGTCTGGAGCCGCTGTGCAGGTACCGGCTTCTGAAGGGGTTTTCAGGCCTGCTCAGCTTCTGATAAAGGCAAAGACTCCTTCCAAATCAAAGACTGCAACACAGTCCTCTTCTGATCCGGCTCCCAAGTCACGGAAACAGTTAAGATGGCGGAGGATTTCCTTACTATAGTTTGGGGTTCGCATCCCCCTCCAGATAAAAGGCCAAGGCAGGAAGTTTATTATGACTCCTCTGATCAGGCTTTTGTTTCTTCAGTTTCTTCTTCTGACCAGGAATATTCTTTCCCTCCTTATGAGGATTCTGATGCTGAGGAATCCATTCCTTCAGCTTCTCCCCCTGAGGATTTCTCTTTTGGGAAAACTTTGCATGAAATGAGGGAACATTTCCACTGGGAAGGACAGGAGTATTCGGAATCTAAGAAAATACTAAGGGATTTTCTTTTTCTTCCCCAACATAGACCCCTGGCTATTCCTACTATTTTGGATATTGTGGATGCTGCTTTTTCGGAGGCTAACTTAACCCCTGACTCTTTCCCTCCTGCTCCTGTTAAGCCTGACAGATATTGCAGGGTTCCTGATACCCACCAGTTTTTGTACAAGAACCCTACTGCTGACCCTGAAACCATTTCTCAGGGTCCTAAGGGAGTTAAGGCCGCTTCTGCAAAAAAAACCCATTCCCACTGAGAAAGATTCCAGATCTTTAGAAAGATGGGGCAAAAAAGTGTACACTTCTGCTACTTTATCCATTAGGGCTTTAAACTGTCAGTTTCATATGCTGAAATACCAGCAATTTCTCCTGTCTGTTTTAAAACAAAAGCTTACTTCCATTTCCACCTGTGCAGATGATAAGGAATTACATGACTTAATGCATGCCACTGAACAAGTTGGGAAGCATGGTTTACACTGCGGATTTGATGCCTTGGAGGCTTCTTGTAGGGCTGCTGTCTCTGGCACAGTCATTAGAAGGCATGCATGGTTAAAGGAACAGAATTTGCCTGATCAAGTAAAAGCTAAATTATTGGATGCTCCTGTTCAGCATAATGTTTTGTTTGGATCTAAAGCTGAAGAGGTGATTAAAAAGATGGAGGACAAGGCGAAATCCATGCAAACAGTTAGATTTCTTACAAGTACAGCCACCCAGATTTAGCAGGAATTGGCCTACTAAAAATTGGTCCTTTCCCAATACAGACAGGCCTCAGAGGGGTAGATACAGACGCTCCCGAGGAAGGCCTCAAGCACAAGCCTCTTACAGACCAAGACAGTGGACTGCTTCCACCCCTAGAGGGGGAGAGGACAGGTTGCAAACCCGTAGGAAACAGACTCAATGGCTCCCTCTGTTGGGCTGCAGGAGCTTCTTGCCTGGAAGCCCCTCTCGGAGGGAAACTTTCACTTTTTCACCAAAATTGGACTCGTATAACCCAAGACAAGTGGGTTCTGGATGTGGGTTTAAGAGGTTACAGATTCCATTTTCATACCCTACCAAGGCCAAGCGGATGGCCAGATCTTCCAAAACATCAATGGACAGAGGCCTTAAACCAGGTGGAAGCTCTTTTGGCTATGAAAGCCATAGAACTAGTTCTGCTTTCAGAGATGGGACAAGGTATTTACTCAAGGCTCTTTCTAGTCCCCAGGAAGCAAAATTCATGGAGACCCATTCTGGATCTGTCAGTCTTGAACATTTTTCTAGAAATACCAAAATTCAAGATGCTTACTCTACAGCAGCTACTTCCAATGCTGACCAAAAATGCATGGATGGTGACTTTGGATTTAAGAGGCATAGTTACACATTCCCATCAGGCAGGAGTGCAGAAAATACCTCAGATTCAAGGCCGGGTCGAGGCATTATCAATTCTCTGCGCTGCCCTTTGGATTGTCTACTGCGCCCAGGGTCTTAAGTGCCTGCGCCCAGGGTCTTCACCAAGTGCCTGGCTCCAGTAGTAGCTTATTGCAGTCTTATGGGAATTCAAATTTACCCTTATCTGGACGATTGTCTTATTCAGGCAGACAGCAAGGATGTCTTACTCCAGCATCTAGAAGTTTTTCAGAAACGTCTCAAGTTCCTGGGATTCACTGTCAACATAAAGTAAAATTTGGCTCCCTCGCAACAGATAACTTTTCTGGGTGCTCTTCTAAACACAATAACCCAGATGGCATTTCTGACATCCGAAAAACAATTACAGCTGGCTTCAACTTTCAAAACCTTGGCAACTTTAACTCCGCTATCTGCAAGGAAATTCCTGCAGGCTTTGGGTTACATGGCCTCCTGCATCCTTCTCGTACCATACACAAGACTACATATGAGGAAAATACAGTGGTACCTAAAAAGTGTATGGTCTCAGCATTGCCACAGTTTAGACATACTGATCTCCGTCCTGCCTTGTCTTCAAAAGTAATTCCTTTGGTGGTCCAAGGCATGTGCTCTACACCAAGGAAAACCCATCTGTCTGCCTCCTGCCACTCAGATACTTCCCATGGACGCCTCAGATTATGCATGGGGAGCCCATTTTCTGGGCAACTGTATGCAGGGCCTTTGGACAAAGGATCAGGAGCACCTACATATCAATTTAAAGGAAATGTTGGCCATTCAGAAAGCTCTGTGGGCCTTCAGGAATCTTCTGCAACCAGGACAACTACTGATACGAACAGACAACACCACAGTTATGTGGTACATAAACAAGCAAGGGGCATCTCATTCCTACCCCCTTTGCAGACTAGCCATGAATCTATGGAACACAGCTCTAGCATGCAATCTGGACCTTCAAGCCCAATTTCTACCAGGAAGGCAAAACTTCCTGGCAGACGGTCTGAGCAGTAACCTTTCGGATCCGTACGAGTGGATGCTGGACACCGAAATATTCAGGATGATAACAGCAGTCTGGGGATGTCCTCACATAAACCTCTCTGCATCCCATCTCAATCATCAACTACAGAATTTTTGCACCAGGACTTTCCACAAACAAGCTTGGAAAGTGGATGCCATATCATTCAGTTGGAGAAACCTCTCGGGATATGCCTTAACGCCTCTTCCTCTTCTTCCACGGGTATTATTAAAGATAAAACAGGACAGGCCCAAGGTGATTATCTTGCTGGCCCCAAATTGGCCTCGACAGTTTTGGTATCCCACTCTGAAAAACCTATGTTGGGAGCCCCCTTGGGTTTTACTACAGACTCCGAACCTTCTGTCCCAACATCAGGGTCAGGATGTCCTTCAAGGATGCATCTGCAGTCATCACATATGGGTTGTCCTGCCTCAGGCAGCCCTTCGGTCGGCCGGATTCCAAAGTCTGGGTTCGGCGTCGGCTGATGTCGCCCTTTCCCCGTCAGAGCGCCTGGGGTATAAAAGCGTCAGCCGACGCCATCTTCCTCTGTCTTTCTTGCCGCGTGGTGCCCGAAACAGAAGCAGTTCGCAAGTGTCAGCTCCTGTAATTCCGCTACCGAAGACTTCAAAAGCTAAGTACCCCGTTGGGGACTCTTTCTTGCCTCAGCCGATGTCAGATAAAGTTAATTGCTTAACTTGTGGGAAACAAATACCTCATAAGGATTTCCACTCTTACTGCCTCCCCTGCCTAGGCCCGGACTATGACGTCTCGGCCTGCTCAGCCTGTGCTTCCTTCAACCGACGCACTCTTAGACGTCGGGCGGAGTTTGCAGAGGAGTTTTTTGGGGCTAGTTTTTTATATAATATGCCGTCGGAGACTCCGACTTCACATTTAAAATAACGGAAGGACAAGGACTGACACGCGGGCCGCAGTTTCGGCTGAAACCACGGCCAGGCCTTCGCGAGTGTCTTGGTCTCGGCTGAAACAGAGTCCTTGGTACTTCCGACACCCGAAACCGCTCAACCGGCAACCTCAGCCCCGGAGGCCCCTGCTGAGTCGGTTACTGAATTTCCTTCAGAAACTGGTGTCTTGGAAACTCCCAACACCATTCCTCTAGACAAAACTACACCAGCACGTGGTGCAGCTAGGCCTCTTGCATCCATGTCCATTAAGGCTTTCACCAGGGCTAAAGCTGCTAAACATACAAAAGCTATGCCTCCCAGGGTTATTCCTCAGGGACCCTCTACAAGTTCACAAATTCTAACTTTAGCAGAGGACATTATTTCCCTAATTAGGGGCTCTCAACCCCATCCGGACAGGGGCTCTCAACCCCCTCTAGACAAAAGGCCCAGGGTTGAGCCCTCTGATCCCCACTCCTCAGAGGAGGCCTCTGATGGCTCTGCTCTCTCGGACTACCAGGAGGAGGCTTTTTCGGCCTACAAGGATTCTGATGCAGAGGAATCAATCCCCTCGGCCTCCCCTCCTGAAGAACTATCCTTCGGGGAGACCCTTCACACTGAGAGAGCATTTCAAATGGCAGGGCCAGGAATTCTCTGATTCCAGGAAAAGATCAAGAACTTTTCTGCATTTACCTCAACATAGACCTTTGGCTATTCCTCCTGTTTTGAATGTCATTGATGATGTGTACTCTGAGTCTAGCATAACCCCTGACACTCTTCCTCCGGCCCCTGTCAAACCCGATGGGTACTACAGGGTCCCGGACTCGCATCTTTTTCTTTACAAGGCCCACTCTGCTGATCCAGAAACTATTTCCCAGGGCCCTAAAGGGGTTGCAGCCGCCACTACTAAAAATCCACTCCCCTCTGAAAGGGAGTCCAGGGCTTTAGAGAGGTGGGGTAAAAAAGTGTATACTTCTGCCACTCTATCTATGAGGGCATTAAATTGTCAATTTCATATGATACAGTACCAAGAGTATTTGTTAGCTGAATTGCATAAGAAACTGTCTTCACCTGAACCCCTAGATCGCAAATCACTTCAGGATCTGGTACATAACTCCTAGCAGGTTAGCAACCATTTCTTAGTGTGGTTATGATGCATTGGAAGCTTCATGTAGGTCAGCTATGACAGGTGCAGTCATACGTAGGCATGCTTGGCTGAAGGAACCATCTCTGCCAGACCATGCTAAAGCTAAGCTTCTTGATGCTCCACTGGAAAAGCAAAAGTTTTTTGGCTCCACTGCTCAGGAGGTCTTAAATTTGAGGAAAAGGCAAAATCCTGTACAAACAGTCAAAGATTTTCTAGAAGTCCAACCACCAAGATTCAGCAGAAATTGGCCTACCAAGAATTGGTCCTTTCCGGACACAGAAAGATTTCAGAGAGGCAAGAACAGGCGTG
Organism: Protopterus annectens; assembly: GCF_019279795.1. Classification (NCBI taxonomy): domain Eukaryota; kingdom Metazoa; phylum Chordata; order Ceratodontiformes; family Protopteridae; genus Protopterus; species Protopterus annectens. Next base: position 982,443,694 of record NC_056737.1, on the reverse strand, counting down.
CCAGAGGTAGAGGGCAAGCTAGAGGCTCCTACAGAGGACGTCAATGGCAGCATCCCAACCAGAGAGGTAGTGCAGGACCTACAACTGCTGCACAAGGACAGACTCAATGACTTTGACTCCGCCAACCAGGGCTCAATTAGAAGCACCTTTGGGCGGCAAGCATTCTTTATTCTCAGAAAATTGGCACAGTATTACAAGAGACAAATGGACACTGCAAATAATAGACAAAGGATACAGGTTCCATTTTCACACATTACCAAAAAGAAAAGGCATGCCAGACCTGCCACCAAATCAAAGGGCAGAGGCTTTGAAACAAATCTCCAACTTAATGCAAATGAAAGCTATAGAAAAGGTTCCTCTTTCAGAACAAGGCCAAGGATTTTATTCCAGACTTTACTTGTTCCAAGAAAAGAAAATCAATGGAGGCCTATTCTCGACTTGTCCGCACTGAATACTTATCTCATTGTGCCAAAATTCAAAATGTTGACTCTACAGCAACTCCTTCCCATGCTGGGCAAGGGGTCTTGGCTGGTGACTCTAGACCTCAAGGAGGCATACCTGCATGTCCCTATTAGACAAAGTTGCAGAAGACACCTCAGATTTCTTGCAGGTTCAGAGCATTATCAATTCTCAGCATTGCCCTTTGGCTTATCTACTGCGCCCAGAGTATTCACGAAATGCCTGGCATCAGTAATTGCACACTGCAGACTTCAGGGGATTCAAATATACCCATATCTGGACGACTGCCTTATGCAAGCGGACAGCCAACAAACTTTGGTAAAGGATTTGAATTATGCCATCCACCTACTGCAGGCTGTGGGATATACAGTCAACTTTCATAAATCAAGACTTGTTCCATCCCAAAGAATAACTTTTCTGGGTGCGGATCTAGACACAACCACCCAAATGGCTTTTCTCACAGAAGAAAAACAAAGACAACTACCGGATTACTTCAAGAATCTGACAAGACAAACTCAGCTGACTGCAAGGAAAATCCTGCAGGCCCTGGGTTACATGGCATCTTGCATTCTTCTGATTCCACAAGCAAGGCTGCATATGAGGAAACTACAATGGTACCCAAGGAGTTTATGGACTCAGCACAGTCACAGCTTAGAAACTTTGATCCCACTCATTCCATGCCTCCAAAAGGAATTTCTGTGGTGGGTTCAAGCAAGCCAGTCAAACAGGGGTCTGCCCTTCAGCAAGCCAATAGCCAGCCAAACCATTACAACGGACGCTTCAGACCACAGTTGGGGAGCACACATGGAGGGCAGATGTATTCAAGGACTATGGTCACAAAAGGAGCTACGCATGCACATAAACCAAAAGGAAATGCTGGCAGTGATGCATGCAATCGAGGCCTTCAAACTCTTTCTGCATCAAGGCCACCTGCTAATAAGGACAGACAACACCACAGTTGTGGTACATAAACAAGCAAGGAGGCACCCATTCCTACCCTCTGTGCAGACTGGCAATGAATCTATGGGAACTTTTCTTGAAACTCAATATAGAGCTGCAATCACAATTTGTGCCAGGAAAAGACGATATACTGGCGGACAGCTTAAGCAGAAATATCATGGATGCACACGAATGGATGCTGCACCCAGACATCTTCCTACAGATAACACAATCATGGGGAAGGCCAGACATAGATCTTTTTGCCTCCCCCCACAATCATTGGCTGAAGAAATTCTGCTCAAGGACATACCACCCACAAGCATGGAAAGTGGACGCTCTATCTTTCAGCTGGAGAACTCTTAACAGTGTATGCATTTCCTCCTCTTCCATTAATGACCAAGGTCTTACTGAAGATCAGGACAGAGCAGCCAAAAGTGATTCTGATCGCTCCGGACTGGCCAAGACAGCACTGGTACCCACTATTAAAGAGCATGTCACGCACGAAACCATGGCCTCTTCCTCAATGGCCACTACTCCTGACAGCACAATTACAAAACTCTGCATTCCAACCTGAAAACCTTGCAACCAACAGCCTGGAAAATACCTTGAGTCCTCCTCAGGACAAGCTATCCAAGACAGTGAAGGATATCATCATGGAAGCTCGCCGGCCTTCCACAAGAAAGGCATATTCAGCAAAATGGAAAAGATTTCACACTTGGAGCACCACAAAGGGCCTAGATGCGACAGTGATGAACATGGCACATATCCTGGAATACTTGGCAGAAATGCTCCACAATGGCCTGTCTTACTCTTCCATTAAAATTCATGCTTCAGCAATTTCAGCAGAGTACAATACTGATCCACCTGTCTTTTCTCATCCTCTCCTAAGACCGTTTCTAAGAGGAATTAAAAATGTCAATCCTCCAAGGAAACCTCCAGTGCCTACTTTGGGACCTTAACTTCATGTTGGAAAAGCTAACTCTGCTTCTCTTTGAACCAGCAGCATCTGCAGAACTACAGATGTTCTTCATGTTTCACTGTTGCAGTCATAACTGTAGCGTGCTCCTGCCGGCAGGCAGCCCGAGGTCGGCCAGAATCCCAAAGTCTGGGTCCGGCGTCGGCTGTACAAGCTTGTACCCTGACGTCAGTACGCTCTGGTACATAGCCCTCAGCCGACGCCATCTTCTCCAGTCTTTCTTGCCGTGCGGTGGAAAGCAGCTCGCAAGTCGTTGGTTGGCGATTTTCGAACAGCGTATTTTGTTGTTGTCGGTCCGAAGTTCTTACTTCTCTTCTCAAAGCTAAGTACCCCGTTGGGGAATCTTTTTCTTGTTCCTCCGATGTCAGAAAAAGTTAATTGTATTTCGTGTGGGAAACAAATACCTCATAAAGATTTCCACTCTTGCTGGCTACCTTGCTTAGGCCCTGACCACGACGTTTCTTGTCGGTTCTGTGCCAGGTTCAATTCTCGTACTATCAAGCGCAGGTACGATTGGGCTCTAAATTATTTTGGCAGACGCTTCAATTATAGAATGTCGTCGGACACTACCGGAATTCAAAAGAAGCGCAAAGACAAAGACAGGCCTCAGAGGTCCAAAGAGGACTCGTTGCAGCTGGAGCCAGCGTCCGGTTCGGCTGTCGTCAGTGAGGTGCTTTTGCAGCCCCTGTCGTCCGCCGCTTCTGAACCGATGGCCGATACGGACTCCCATGGGGAGCCATCAAGGCCTACTATTTTAACTGCTGCAGGACCTTCGGACGTCGCTCCCTCAGATGGGTCCGGAACCGCTGTGCAGGTACCGGCTTCTGAGGGGGTTTTCAGGCCTACTCACATCACTATTTCAAAGGTAAAGGCAAAGACAAAGACTCCCGTTAAGTCTAAAGTTCCTGCCCAAGCTACTTCTGAATCTACTCCCAGGACACAGAAGCAATTATTAAAGATGGCTGAAGATTTACTTACCATGATTAGGGGTTCTCACCCCCCACCTGAAAAAAGGCCTCGACAGGATGTTCCTCTGGATTCCTCTGACCAGGCTTCTGTATCTTCTGTCTCTTCCTCTGATCAGGAGTATTCTTTTCCTCCTTATGAGGATTCGGATGCTGAGGACTCTTTGCCCTCTGCCTCTCCGCCTGAAGATTTCTCTTTTGGGGAAACCTTGCATGAGATGAGGGAACATTTTCATTGGGAGGGTCAGGAGTATTCTGCTTCCAAGAAGAGGCTTAGAGAATTCCTCCTTCTTCCTCAACATAGGCCTTTAGCTATCCCTCCTGTTCTTGACATTGTGGATGATGCTTTTTCCGAGGCTAATTTGAATCCTGATTCCATGCCTCCTGCTCCTTCTAAGCCTGATAGGTTTTATAGGGTTCCTGACTCTCATTTATTCTTATTTAAGAGCCCTTCTGCGGATCCTGAAACTATTTCTCAGGGCTCTAAGGCTGCTAAGGTTGCTACTTCTAAGAATCCTATTCCCTCTGAGAAGGATTCTCGTGCTTTAGACAGGTGGGGAAAAAAGGTATATACTTCTGCTACCCTGTCTGTAAGGGCTTTAAATTGCCAGTTTCATATGTTTAAGTATCAGCAATTTCTTTTGTCTGTTTTAAAGCAAAAGCTTGCTTCCTTTCCTACATGTGCAGAGGATAAGGAACTTCTGGATGTATTGCATGCAACTGAACAAGTGAACAAACATAGTTTGCATTGTGGTTTTGATGCCTTGGATGCTTCTTGCAGGGCTGCAGCCTCTGGTACTGTTATCAGGAGACATGCCTGGCTTCGTGAACAAAGTTTACCTGAACAGGTTAAGGCGAAGTTATTAGATGCCCCTGTTCAACATGATGTTCTTTTTGGATCTAAAGCTGAGGAGGTTATTAAAAATATGGAAGAAAAGGCAAAGTCTATGCAAACTGTAAAAGATTTCTTGCAAGTTCAGCCTCATAGATTTTCCAGGAATTGGCCCTCCAAAAATTGGTCCTTTCCCACGTCTGACTGGCCTCAAAGGGGAAGATATAGACGCTCCGTGGTCAAGCTCAGGCCTCTTACAGATCTAGACAATGGACTGCTTCTTCACCTAGAAGGGGAGAAGACATATCCCAATCTCAAAGAAAACAAACTCAATGACTCTCTCGGTTGGGCTACAGGACCCCTTCACCTGGATGCCCCTCTCGTAGGAAAACTGTCTCTTTTTTTACAGAAATTGGACTCATATTACCCAGGACAGATGGGTATTGGACGTGATTTTAAAAGGCTACAAATTCCACTTTCGTACTCTGCCGAGGGCTTACTGTTGGCCAGATCTGCCAAAACATCAATGGTCAGAGGCCTTAAATCAAGTGGATGCTCTTCTGGCCATGAGAGCCATAGAGCCTGTTCCACTCTGAGATGGGAAAAGGTTTTTATTCAAGACTGTTAATGGTTCCAAGAAAACAAAGCTCATGGAGACCTATTCTGGACCTTTCTGTGTTAAACACCTTTTTGGAATTTCCAAAATTCAAGATGCTTACTCTGCAGCAACTAATTCCAATGCTCTCTCAGGACGCCTGGATGGTGACATTGGACTTAAAGGAAGCCTACTTACACATTCCCATCAGGCAGGAACACAGGAAATTCCTCAGATTCAAGGCAGGTTCGAGACACTTTCAATTCTCTGTACTGCCCTTTGGTTTATCTACTGCGCCCAGAGTCTTTACCAAGTGCCTGGCACCAGTAGTGGCTTATTGCAGACTTCAGGGGATTCAGATTTACCCCTATTTGGACGACTGCCTTATTCAGGCAGACAGCAAGGATCTTCTACTTCAACATCTGGAATTTGTTCAACGTCTTCTCTTCCTTCTGGGACTCTCAGTGAACACAAAAAAAGTCACATTTGATCCCTTCTCAACAAATGGTGTTCTTGGGAGCCCTCTTAAATACGACCTTACAAAGGGCCTTCCTCACTCCAGAAAAACAATCACAGCTGGCTTCAATTTTCAACACCTTGGCAACTCTCTCTCAGCTCACTGCAAGGAAATTCCTGCAGGCTCTGGGCTACATGGCTTCCTGCATTCTGTTGATTCCAAATGCAAGGCTTCATATGAGAAAGCTTCAATGGTATCTAAAAAGTGTATGGTCACAGCATTACCACGATCTGGACATTATGATTCCTCTGATCCCCTGCCTCCAGAAGGAGTTCCTCTAGTGGTCCAGGGTGTGTGCTTTAAACGAAGGAAAGCCTTTTCGTCTACCTCAACCTTCTCAAATCATAACCACGGACGCCTCGGATTATGCTTGGGGAGCACACTTTCTAGACAGTTGCCAGCAGGGAACCTGGACAAAGGACCATCTTCACTGGCACATCAATCTGAAGGAAATGTTGGCAGTTCAAAATGCTCTTCTAGCCTTCAAGAACTTTTTGCAACCAGGGCCTCTGCTAATTCACAGACAACACCACAGTCATGTGGTACATAAACAAGCAGGGGGTTCTCATTTACCCCTTTGCAGACTAGCTATGGCTTTATGGGACACAGCTCTAAATCTGAATCTACATCTCCAGGCTCAATTCATTCCAGGAGAACAGAATCTCTTAGCAGACAGCCTGAGCAGAAACATTTCAGATCCTCACGAATGGATGCTAGACACCAACTTATTCAACAGGAATACTGCAGTTTGGGGATGTCCCCAGATAGATCTGTTTGCATCACATCTCAATCATCAGCTGCCTCGCTTTTGCACCAGGTCCTTCCACAAAACAGCTTGGAAAGTGGATGCCCTGTCCTTCAGCTGGAGAAGCCTTTCGGGATATGCCTTCCCTCCTCTTCCTCTACTACCTCTGGTATTACTGAAGATAAAACAGGACAATCCCAAGTTCCTCATCTTGATTGCTCCAAATTGGCCTCGACAGTTTTGGTATCCAACTTTAAAGCACCTGTTCTTGGAGCCTCCTTGGATTCTCCCTCTGAACCCTTCTCTTCTGTCCCAGCATCAGGGTCGGTTACTACATCCCAATCTCAAGACCCTTTGCCTGGCAGCTTGGCTCTTCAAAGGAATTTGATTTCTTCTAGCCTTCCCAAACAAGTTTTGGATGTTCTTCTGGAAGCTAGACGGCCTAGCACTAGGAAATCCTATGCCTCTAAATGGAAGAGGTTTTGTATTTGGATGCAGGACCGAGGCTCGGACCCTCTGGTGCCTGATCTCTCTTCTATTTTGCTTTACCTTTCGGATCTTTTGTCTAAAGGACTTTCCTTTTCTTCCATTAAGATTCATGCTTCTGCTATTTCTGCTCATTTCAATTCTGATCCTCCTGTTTTTTTCTCATCCTTTGGTGAGAATTCTTGAGAGGGGCCAAGAATTTAAGACCTCCCAGGACCCCTCCAGTTCCTGCTTGGGATCTTAATTATGTTTTAGAAAAACTTACTTTGCCTCCTTTTGAGCCTTGCTGCATCTTCAGATATTAAGTTTTTATCTTGGAAGACCGTTCTTTTGTTAGCATTGACTTCTGCCAGAAGGGTCTCAGAGTTGCAAGCTCTCATGGCTGTGGAACCATACCTTATTTTCCACCAGGACAGAGTATCCTTGAGGGACTAATCCTACTTTCATGCCTAAGGTGATTTCGAAAGTGGCTTTAAATCAGACAATTCACCTTCCTACTTTCTTTCCTAATCCTCAAAATAAAGGGGAAAGGATTTTGCATTCATTGGATGTGCACAGACAGTTATGATTTTACCTGGACAAGACTAAAGAGTTCAGAAAATCTAATCAATTGTTTGTTTCTTTTGCCTCCAGTTCTCTTTGAAAAGCTATTTCAAAACAAACTATTTCCAAATGGATTGCTTATGGAATCAGATTTTGTTACACTCATCATGGGAAACAAGTTTCCAGGTACTGTGAGAAGTCATTCTACTAGAGCAGCTGCCACTTCTACAGCTTTTCTCAGAGGAGTTCCTACCAAGGATATCTTGGAAGCTGCCACTTGGAGTTCTGTGCATACTTTTTCCAAGCACTATAATCTCCCTCTGTATTCTAAGACCAGGGCAGGCTTTGCCTCTGCTGTTTTGCAGGGTCTTCTTGCTGTCCCTTCTTCTGTCTAAGCCTCCTCCCCTTTTTCACTGCTTTGGGATTCCACCCTACAGTTATGACTGCAACAGTGAAACACGAAGAACATAGTACAGTTGTGTACACCTACCATAAATGTAGATACTCGAGTGTCTTCACTGTTGCAGTCGGGGTTTCCCTCCCTCCTATCCCCTCTTTTTCTCTTATTTGTGGTGTATTTGTGTTTCCTTGTTGGATTCATTTCTGATTTATTGGGACTTCTGACATCTAGGGCAAGAAATGCTGGAGAAGATGGCGTCGGCTGAGGGCTATGTACCAGAGCGTACTGACGTCAGGGTACTAGCTTGTACAGCCGGACCCAGACTTTGGGATTCTGGCCGACCTCGGGCTGCCTGCCGGCAGGAGCACCCTACAGTTATGACTGCAACAGTGAAGACACTCGAGCATCTACATTTATGGTAGGTGTACACAACTGTACTTTCCTGTCTTGGAAGACCGCCTTCCTTCTGGCCATAACCTCAGCAAGAAGAGTATCTGAGTTACAGGCCCTCATGGCAGTACAGCCATTTCTTATTTTTCATCAGGACAGAGTCTCATTGAGAACCAATCCTTCATTTATGCCAAAGGTGGTATCCAGGGTCTCACTAAACCAAGCTATTCACCTGCCTACCTTCTTTCCAAATCCACAAAACAAAGGGGGGAAACTTCTGCACACCCTGGACATACACAGACTGTTGCGCTAATATTTGGACAGAACTAAAAGTTACAGAAAGACTGACCAGCTGTTGGTAGCATATGCTGCTAGTGCACAAGGAAAAGCAATTTCCAAACAATCTCAAAATGGATAGGGAATTGCATTCGTTTTTGTTACTCCTTTCATGGAAAAACTGTGCCAGCTAACATTAGACCTCATTCCACGAGAGCCACAGCCACCTCCACAGCTTTCTTAAGAGGGGTGGCTACCAAGGACATTTTAGAAGCTGCTACATGGAGCTCTGTGCATACATTTTCCAAGCATTACAATTTACCTTTATATTCCAGATCCAGAGCAGGCTTTGCTACGGCAGTCCTGCAGGGCATCTTAGCTACACCATCCTTTACATAGATCCTCCACCCCCAGATTGGCTATGGTATTCTACCCATATGTGATGACTGCAGATGCATCCTTGAAGGACATAGTACAGTTTTGTACCTACCATAAATGTAGATGTCCGATAGGTATGCATCTGCAGTCAGGTTTACCCTCCCTCCGTCCCCTCTTTGGCATTTATTGGGTACTTTTCCCTCTCTTAGCTAGCTGGGGTTATCTATTATGGTGTATTTGTTTTATATTTATATAGATATATATATATATATATATATATATATATATATATATATATATATATATATATAGTTATCTATTATTGTGTATTTGTTTCATATATATATATATATATATATATATATATATATATATATATATATATATATATATATATATATATATATATACACACATACGTATGTATATATATGTATGTATTTCTGTGCATGTTTGGAATTTATTGCATTTCTCCAAATTTAGCCTTCCTTGGAGGGCACCTGGCATCTGGGGCAAGAAACGGAGGAAGATGGCGTCGGCTGATGCTTTTATACCCCAGGCGCTCTGACGCCGGGGAAAGGGCGACATCAGCCGACGCCGGACCCAGACTTTGGAATCCCGCCGACCGAAGGGCTGCCTGAGGCAGGACAACCCGTATGGGATGACTGCAGATGCATACCTATCGGACATCTACATTTATGGTAGGTACAAAATTGTACTTCACCCCCATGTCAGAACTCTCAGCCTGGCGGCCTGGTTAATCCTGGGTCTTTGATTCATTCTCTCCTAACCAAGCAGGTTATGGATGTCATTTTAGAAGCCAGACGTCCTAGCACTAGAAAATCTTATGCAGGAAAATGGAAAAGATTTTGTTCCTGGATGCAGGCTCAGGATTCTGATCCTTTTCCTAACATTCCTTTGATTTTACTTTATCTGACAGATCTCTTACATAAGGATCTCTCTTTTCTCTTCCATTAAGATTCATGCCTCTGCTATTTCCGCTCATTAAAATATAGACCCTCCAATCTTTTCCCACCAGCTCATGAGACAGTTTCTCAGAGGAGCTAAGAACCTAAGGCCTCCTAGATCTCCTCCCATTCTTGCTTGGGATCTTAACTATGTTTTGGAAAAACTCACCTTACCTCCTTTTGAGCCTGCTGCCTCTTCTGACCAAGTTTTTATCTTGGAAAACAGCCATCCTGTTAGCACTGACCTCTGCCAGGAGAGTTTCAGAGTTGCAAGCTGTTATGGCTGTGGAACCTTATATTATTTTTCATCAAGACAGGGTTTCTTTATGGACTAATCCTACATTCATGCCTACGTTGGTTTCCAAAGTGGTTTTAAATCAAACTATTCCCTTGCCAACTTTTTTCCCCACTCCTCAAAATAAAGGGGAAAGGATCTTCCATTCCTTGGATGTACACAGACAACTACGTTTTTACCTGGACAGAACCAAGGACATCAGAAAATCAGAGCAATTGTTTGTTTCTTATGCTTCAAGTTCTCAAGGTAAAGCCATTTCAAAACAAACCATTTCTAAATGGATTGCTCATGGTATTAGATTTTTATTCACACCATGGAAAGCAAATCCCAGGGAGGATACGGACTCATTCCACCAGAGCTGCTGCCACTTCAGCTGCCTTCCTCAGGGGAGTTCCTACCAAAGCCATTTTGGAGGCTGCAACTTGGAGTTCAGTGCATACTTTTTCAAAGCACTACAATCTACCTCTCTACTCTGTCTAGGGCAGGCTTTGCTTCTGCAGTCTTGCAGGGCCTTTTAGCCGCCCCTTCTACTTTATGACCACCTCCCTTTCACTCTGCTTTGGGATTCTACCCTACAGTCATGACTGCAACAGTGAAACATGATGAACATAGAACAGTTGTGTGCACTTACCATAAATGTAGATGTTAGAGTGTCTTCACTGTTGCAGTCTGGGTTTCCCTCCCTCCTGTCCCCTCTTATTTTTACCTTTGTATGGTTTCCTTTCTCACCATTCTTTCGAGGTGTATTTGCAAAGGTTATGGGACCTTACTCATTTTGGAACTCCTGACATCTGGGGCAAGAAAGACTGGAGAACATGACATCGGCTGTCAGCTTTGTACTCCTGGCACTCTGTCGTCAGGAAGTATGGTTGAACAGCCGATGCCGGACCCAGACTTTGGGATTCTGGCCGACCGAGGACTGCCTGCCAGCAGGGGAGAACCCTACAGTCATGATTGCAACAGTGAAGACACTTGAACATCTACATTTATGGTAAGTGTACACAACTGTACTTTGCTAGCTGTTGGTTTTGAGCTAGATTCAACCAACGCACTATCAAGCGTCTGTTCGATTTTGCATTTCATTACTTTGGCCGGTTTAATTACATAATGCTGGCAGAACAGCAGACAACTGAAGTTTACAAAAAACGCAAGGACAAGGATAGGCATCCGAGGTCCAAAACAGACAAAGCCTCTTCTAGGCCAGTCACTGGTTCTCAGTGAGGCGCCTTTGCAGCCCTTGGTGCCCGCTACCTCAGAGCCATAGGTCACTACAAACTCCCACGTGGAGCCGACTGGGCCTCTGGAAACTCAAGGTGTTGGACACTCGGAAATCAATCCCTCAGATGGGTCCGGAGCCGCTGAACAGGCATCGGCTTGTGAGGGTGTCTTCTGACCTACACAACTATATGTTAAGCCATCCTCAGCTTCAAAGACTAAAGCAGCTCTAAAGACAAAGAAACAAGTGCAGCATTCTCCTCTTCAGACTTCCATGCCTAAAAAACAGATGCTCAGAGTGGCCGAAGACCTAATTACTTTGATCAGGGGCTCCCATCTCCCACCTGATAAGAGGCCTAGGCAAGAGACAGAATATGATTCTTCTGATCAGGTATCTATTTCCTCTGGTTCCTCTTCTGAACAGGATTACTCCATGCTTCCCTATGAGGATTCTGATGCTGAAGAACCCATCCCATTCCTTCAGCCTCTCCTCCTGAAGACTATTCTTTTGGGGAAACCATGCATACTATGAGGGAGCATTTCTACTGGGAGAGCCAAGACTATTCTGAGTCTTAAGAAAAGGCTCAGAGACTTCTGCTTCTTCCTCAGCACAGACCCCTTGCTATTCCACTTGTTCTAGACATTGTAGATGTATTTTCAGAGTCAGGACTGTCCCCTGACTCTCTACCTCCTGCACCTGCTAAGCCAGACAGATACTACAGGGTCCCAGATTCTCATAAATTCCTATATACAAACCCCGCTGCAGACCCAGAAACTCTCAGGGGTCCCAAGGGGGTTAAGGCTTCCACTGCAAAAAACCCTGTCCCCTCTGATAGCGATTCTAGGGCTCTAGACTGATGGGGGGGGAAAAGTATACACTTCTGCCATCCTGGCTGTAAGGGCTTTAAGTTGTCAATTTCATATGCTTAAATATCAGCAATATTTAATGTCACTAAAACGACAAATTCTGAATGTTCAGAGAACAAGGAACTGCAGGATTTATTGCCTGCAACTGAACAAGTGGGAAAGCATACTTTGCAATGTGGTTATGATTCACTGGAGGCCTCTTGCAGGGCCGCTGTTACAGGTTCTGTTATTAGAAGGCATGCTTGGTTAAAGGAACAAAATCTGCCTAATCATGTTAAAGCAAAATTATTAGATGCACCATTACAGCATGATACTTTTTTTGGTACTAAAGCAGAAGAGGTGTTCAAAAAAATGGAGGATAAAGCAAAATCCATGCAGACAGTCAAGGATTTCTTACAGGTACAGTCACCCAGGTTTAGCAGGAACTGGCCTTCTAAAAATTGGTCCTTGCCAGTCTCGGACTGCAGAGAGGCAGATACAGACGTCCCAGAGGCAGATCTCAGCCCCAGGGCTCATACAGGCCTAAACAATGGGGTGCTCATCTCCAAAAGCGTAGAAGACAAATCACAGCCTTGCAGGAAACAGTCCCAGTGACTTTCCTCTACCAGTTCCAAGCAGTTTTCTTTTGACAGCCCCCTTAGGGGGAAAACAAGCACTTTTTTTCATCAAATTGGCAAATGGTTACCCAAGACAAAGGGGTTCTGAACATAGTGTTCCAAGGCTATAGATTCCATTTTCGCACTCTACCAAGGTCAAAGGGCATGCCAGACCTGCCACACCATCAATGGGCAGAGACACAAATACAAATTACAGCCCTCATGGACATGAGGGCCATTCAGCAAGTACCACAACAAGAGCAGGGGCAAGGATTTTACTCCAGACTTTTTCTAGTACCCAGGAAGGACAGTACCTGGAGGCCAATACTGGACCTGTCTATACTAAATACGATGTCCTTCATGGATGCATCTGCAGTCATAACAACTGGGTTGTCCTGTCGTCAGGCAGCCCTTCAGTCGGCCGGATTCCAAAGTCCGGGTCCGGCTTCGGCTGATGTCGCACTTCACCCGACGTCATCTCTGTTGGTCTTCGGGTATAAAAGCATCAGCCGACGCCATTTTCCCCAGTCTTTCTTGCCGCGTGGCGCCCGAAGCAGAAGCTGTTCGCAAGTGCCGGTCGGTCGGATCCAGAGATTACTTCTACCTAATACTACTTCGAAGACTTCTAAAGCTAAGTACCCCGTTGGGGACTCTTTCTTGCCTCAGCCGATGTCAGAAAAAGTTAATAATTGTTTAACCTGTGGGAAACAAATACCTCATAAAGATTTCCACTCTTATTGTCTGCCTAGTTTAGCCCAGCCCACGACGTAGCAGCCTGTTCGGCCTGTGCTTCTTTCAACCGACGAACGCTTAGGCGTCGGTCGGAGTTTGCAGAACAGTTTTTCGGTTCTGATTTTGCGTACATTATGCCGTCGGATCCTCCGACTACCCAATCTGCCAAAAAACGCAAAGATAAAGACCGACACTCGCGGTCCGCGGTTTCGCCGAAACCATGGTTAAGCAAACAGTGTCTCGGTTTCGCCAAACCGAGAAAACTGATCAAAGTACAGCTGAACCTATCTCTACAACTGAGGCCCCTGCTACCACTCTTGAATCGGCCTCAGAAATTTTATCCACTACGGTGGTTGCCACTGACTTATCAGACACCATTCCCTTGGATGTCTCTACCCCAGCACGTGGTGCTGCTAGGCCTCCAGCAGCCATGTCCATTAAGGCCTTCGCCAGGGCTAAAGCAGCCAAGACTACTAAGACAGTGCCTGTTAAACCCCCCACAACCAGGCCCTCTTCTAGTTCTCAAATGCTTACTTTGGCAGAAGATTTAATTTCATTAATTAGAGGATCTCAATCTCAGCCAGACAGGGCCTCTCAGCCCCCAGAGAAGAGACCTAGGGCAGAGCCTACCTGAGCCAGCGTCCTCTGATGATTCTGCTGACGAATCAGACATAACTGACCAGCCAGAGGCTCCTTTCTCCAATTTTGAAGATTCTGATGCTGAAGAATCCATTCCAGCTGCTTCCCCACCAGAAGAATTCTCCTTTGGGGAAACCTTACATGCCATGCGAGAGCAGTTCCAATGGCAGCAACAGGATTTTTCAGACTCCAGAAAAAGACTTAGGACCTTTCTGCACCTCCCACAGCACAGGCCCTTAGCTATACCTCCTGTTCTCTCTGTGGTGGATGATGCTTTCAATGATGTCTGCTCCGCTCCAGATTCTTTACCCCAGCCCCTGCCAAACCAGACAGATTTTACAGGGTGCCAGATACTCATCACCACCTTTACAAGGCCCCACTTGCAGACCCGAAACTATATCCCAGGGTCCCAAGGCAGTAGCACCATAGCTAAAAACCCTATTCCTTCTGAAAGGGAAGCAAGGTCATTAGACAGATGGGGTAAAAAGGTCTACACTTCAGCTACTCTCTCAGCTAGAGCTTTAAACTGTCAGTTTCACATGATACAATACCAAGAGTTTATGCTTGATCAGTTAAGTAAAAAACTAACCACTGATGAATCTCTTGATAAGAAATATGTATTAGAAATGGTAAATAACATACAACAGGTTGGCAACCATTCCTTAAAATGTGGCTATGATGCACTGGAGGCTTCATTTAGATCAGCCATGACTGGCACAGTGATAAGAAGGCATGCATGGCTAAAGGAGCAAGCTTTACCGGATCATGTTAAAGCTAAGTTGCTAGATGCTCCTATGGATAAGACAAGTTTGTTTGGTACACCTGCCCAGCAGGTTATGAAGAAAATGGAAGAAAAGGCAAAATCTGTTCAAACGGTTAAAGATTTCTTGCAGGTTCAACCCCCAAGGTTTAGCAGGAACTGGCCTGCCAAAAATTGGTCCTTTCCTGACTCCACAAAATTTCAAAGTTTCAGAAATAGACGTTCCAGAGGCAGAAACCAATCCAGAGGAGGTGCCTACAGAGGACGACAGTGGCAAGGTAACAACAGAGGCACAGACACAGCCACTACATCAGCACAACCACAGTGACTTAACCCTAAATCCGCCTACCAGGGAACAAATAGCAGCTCCTCTAGGCGGAAAGTTAACCTTATTTTCAAAGAACTGGCACTACATAACAAAAGACAAGTGGATTTTACAAACCATAGATCAAGGTTACCGGTTTCACTTCCACACTTTACCAGTCAAAAGAGGAATGCCAAATCTACCTCCAAATCAAAAAACAGAGGCACTACAACAGTTAATGGAGTTAGCAAACATGAGAGCTGTGGAAAGAGTGCCAACAGCAGAGCAAGGAAAGGGGTTCTATTCCAGACTATTCCTAGTTCCAAGAAAGGAAAAAGTTGGAGACCAATTCTCGACCTGTCCACCTTAAATACATACATCATTGTCCCAAAATTCAAAATGCTGACCCTACAGCAACTTCTTCCCATGCTGGGCAAGGAGTCTTGGCTGGTAACTCTAGATCTCAAGGAGGCATACCTGCACGTCCCCATTCGACCAATCTGCAGAAGATACCTCAGATTTCTTGCAGGATCAGAGCACTATCAATTCTCAGCATTGCCCTTTGGCTTATCTACTGCCCAGAGTATTCACAAAATGCCTGGCATCAGTAATCGCCCATTGCAGACTACAGGGAATTCAAATTTACCCATACCTGGACGACTGCCTGCTACAAGCGGACAACAAAAGCAAGCTGACAACAGATTTACAAAGGGTCATTTACTTGCTACAAGCACTGGGATACACAGTCAATTTACAAAAGTCAAGGCTGATACCATCCCAAACAAGGACATTCTTGGGCTGAATTGGACACAGTAAATCAAATGGCATTCCTGACTACAGAAAAACAAAAAGAACTCCCTCTTTACTTCTTGGTACTAACAAAACTGAACAAGTTAACAGCAAGAAAAGTACTGCAGGCCTTGGGCTTCATGGCATCATGCATAATCTTGGTCCCATTTGCCAGACTACATATGAGAAAACTACAGTGGTACCTAAAGAATTTATGGTCCCAACACAGACACAGCCTAGAAACAGAAATCCCACTAATTCCATGCTTAAAGCAGGAGTTCCTATGGTGGGCCCAGGCATGTCAGTCAAACCCAGGCCTACCCTTTCGCAGATTTCAAGCAAGCCAGACCATCACAACAGACGCTTCAGACCTAGGATGGGGGGCCCACATGCTGGACAAATGCGTGCAAGGATTGTGGACACAGGATCAACTTCACCTGCACATCAACCTAAAAGAAATGCTGGCAGTAAAACTGGCAATCCAAAAGTTCAAACCTTTTCTCCAAGAGGGCCAGTTGATGATAAGGACAGACAACACCACAGTCATGTGGTACATCAACAAACAGGGAGGCACTCATTCATACCCCCTATGCAGAATGACTTTGGAGCTGTGGACCCTGGCACTCAGCTACAACATCCAGTTACAGGCAATATTTGTACCGAGAAAAGAAAATACTCTAGCAGACATATTAAGCAGAACCACATCGGATGCCCACGAATGGAAGCTTCACCCGGACATCTTCAAGACCATCTCAAAGAAATGGGGAATGCCTCAGATAGATCTATTCGCATCACCTCTCAATCACCAGCTCAAAAAATTCTGCACAAGGACATTCCACCCACTAGCATGGAAAGTGGATTCGCTCTCCTTCAGCTGGAAAGGCCTAACAGCATATGCATTCCCACCTCTTCCCTTGATGCACAAAGTACTACTAAAAATCAAGGAAGAACGTCCAGGGATAATCCTGATAGCTCCAAACTGGCCAAGACAACACTGGTACCCACTGCTGAGGAGCATGTCTCGGAACAATATGTGGCCAATACCCCTGATGCCTTTGATGTTAACTCAGAACAACTACAGCATCATACATCCAAACCTAAAAACGTTGCAACTGACTGCATGGAACATCACATAGCAGCAGCTAATCCAGAACTTTCCCAAAGAGTTAAAGACATTATTCTTGAAGCACGACCTTCAACAAGAAGGAACTATGCTGGAAAATGGAAAAGGTTTGTCATTTGGAGTACGGAAAGAGGAAAAGATGTGTCAAACATAGATATGCCTAACATTCTGGAGTATCTGGCCGAACTTCTTCATTCAGGCCTGGCCTACTCCGCCATCAAGATACATGCATCAGCTATTTCAGCAGAATACAGCTTTGACCCACCTGTGTTTCCGCACCCTTGGCTGAGGCAGTTCCTCAGAGGAATCAAGAATGTAAAACCTCCAAGGAAACCACCATTACCAGCTTGGGACTTAAACTTTGTGCTAGAAAAGTTGACACTATCACCCTTTGAACCAGCAGCAACAGCAGACCTACAACACCTGTCATGGAAAACTGCTTTCCTACTGGCAATTACTTCAGCAAGGAGGGTTTCAGAACTACAGGCCTTAATGGCAGTGCAACCCTTCCTAATCTTCCACCAAGATAGAGTGTCCATGAGGACTAATCCTACATTTATGCCTAAGGTGGTATCCAGAGTGTCTTTAAACCAGGCAGTCCACCTACCTACCTTCTTTCCCAACCCACAAAACAGAGGGGAAGAATACTGCATACCTTGGATGTACATAGACAGCTACGCTACTACTTGGACAGAACAAAAATAGCAGAAAGACTGACCAACTTTTTGTAGCCTATGCAACAGGAAGGGAAGGAAAAGCTATTTCCAAACAGACAATCTCCAAATGGATAGGAAATTGCATACGATTCTGTTACTCCTTCCATGGAAAACCAATTCCACAGAACATAAGACCTCATTCTACAAGGGCAACAGCCACTACCACAGCCTTCTTACAGTGGCAACCAAAGACATTATTGAGGCGGCTACTTGGACCTCCGTGCATACATTTGCCAAGCATTATAATTTGCCTCTATATTCCATATCCCGAGCAGGGTTTGCCACTGCTGTACTGCAAGGGATCCTAAACACACCATAATCTACTTTTATCCTCCTCCCTAGTTGGCTATGGTATTCTACCCAGTTGTTATGACTGCAGATGCATCCATGAAGGACATAGTACAGTTTTGTACCTACCATAAATGTAGATGTCCGAACTGGATAGCATCTGCAGTCAGGATTACCTCCTCCTTCCCCTCTGTGGTACTCCTAGGTGTTTACCCTCCTAATAGCTAGCTGGTGGGGAGTCTTTATGGTGTATTTGTTTGTATATATGTACATACATGCTTATTTTTGTGTTTACCTCTTTTTGGAAACATTGGCATCTATCCAAATTTTAGCCTTCAAGAGGGCTACTGGCATCTGGGGCAAGAAACACTGAGGAAAATGATGCTTTTATACCAAGACCAACAGAGATGACGCCGGGTGAAGTGCGACATCAGGGGCTGCCTAACGACAGGACAACCCAGTTATGACTGCAGATGCTATCCAGTTCGGACATCTACATTTATGGTAGGTACAAAACTGTACTTTTCTGGAAGTTCCAAAATTCAAGATGTTGACTCTCAGCAGCTACTGCCCATGCTGGGCATGAGGGCTTGGGTCATAACTCTGGTCCTAAAAGAGGCATACCTGCATGTCCCAATTGGACAATCTTGCAGAAGATACCTCAGATTCATAGCTGGCTCAATGCATTACCAATTCTCTGCACTGCCCTTTGGCTTATCTACTTCGCCCAGGGTCTTTACAAAATGCCTGGCACCAGTAATTGCGTTTTGCAGACAAAAAGGAATTCAAATATATCCCTACTTGGACGACTGCCTAATTCAAGCAGAGAACAAAGACACTCTTCTAAAGCATCTGGCGTTTGTAAAAAGATTACTAATTGCCCTAGGGTACACAGTAAACGAAAAGAAATCAAAACTAGTGCCCTCTCAAGAGATAATATTCTTGGGTCCAAGGTTAAGTACAACTGCCCAGATGGCTTATCTCACACCAGACAAGCAAAAACAACTGACTACCTACTTCAAGAAATTGGCAACAAAAAACGACTTTTCTGCAAGGAAAATCCTGCAGGCTCTGGGTTTCATGGCATCCTGCATTCTCCTAATTCCATATGCCAGATTGCATATGAGGAAACTCCAATGGTATCTGAAAAGTGTTTGGACTCAGCATTGCCACAGCCTTGAGACAGTAATTGCACTCATTCCCTGCCTACAACAGGAGTTTCGATGGTGGGCAGAAGCCTGTCACCAGATCAAGGGTCTGCCATTCAGTTTACCCACAGCCAGACAGACACTGACAACGGATGCATCAGATTATGCCTGGGGGGCCCATATGGCAGGAAAATGTATTCAGGGCACATTGCCTGCAAACAGATGCATCTCCACATCAATCAAAAAGAGATGCTAGCTATTCAAAATGCCCTGACAGCTTTCAAGGACCTGTTTCATCCAGGACAATTACGGATAAAGACAGACAACACTACGGTCATGTGGTACATAAACAAGCAGGGAGGTACTCATGCTTACCTCCTCTGCAAACAAGCAATGACCTTATGGGACACAGCATTGGCCTTTCAAGTTCACCCGTAAGCACAATTCCTGCCAGGAAAAACAAATACTCTGGCAGACGAACTAAGCAGAAACCTCATGGATCCCCAAGAATGGAAACTGGATCCACAAGTCTTCAGGATGATAAGGAAATGGGGATGCCCAGACATAGATCTATTTGCCTCCACTCACAACTGTCAATTGCAGAAATTTTGCACAAAGATTTACCACAAGCAAGCATGGAAAGTGGACGCCTTACCATTCAGCTGGAAAAATCTAACAGTGTATGCTTTTCCCCCACTACCTCTCCTTCCCAGAGTACTCCTAAAGGTCAGACAAGAGAAGCCAAAAATGAATCTGATTGCACCAGACTGGCCACACCAGCACTGGTAAACAATCCTAAAGAGCTCGTCTCAAGGTCCAGCATGGATATTGCCTCAAACTTCTCACTTGCTGACCCAACAAACCAATCCGATCCTGCACAGCCAACTCAGGACCTTAAATCTGGCAGCATGGCGGATAATGTAGCCATTCAGAAAACTCTTTCAAAAGCTGTTATGGATGTTATCGTGGAGGCCCAGTACCAGAAAATCTTGTGCAGAAAAATGGAAGAGATTCTGTGCTTGGAACCAGGAACAAGGCATTGACACGTCTGTACCAAATATTCCTCAGATTTTACAGTACCTAACTGAGATGCTGAACAAAGGACTTTCTCAATTGAGATTCATTCTTCTGCCATTTCTGCACATTACAATACAGAACCACCTATCTTTTCTAATCCTTTAATAAGGCAGTACCTCAGAGGGGCCAAAAACACTAGGCCTCCAAGGAGAGCACCCATTCTGGCTTGGGATCTCAATTTTGTTTTGGAAAAACTCACACTGCCTCCTTTCCATCCAGCATCAACAGCAGATATTAAATTCTTATCCTGGATAACAGCTCTGCTCCTAGCCATAACCTCTGCAAGGCGAGTCTCGGAGTTACAAGCACTCATGGCTGTGGAACCTTTCATCATTTTTCATCCAGACAGGGTTTCTCTGAGGACAAACCCTACATTTATGCCTAAGGTGTGTCCAGTATGGCCCTCGATCAAACCATTCACTTGCCTACCTTTTACCCAAATCCACAGAACAAGGGTGAGAAAATTCTGCATTCTTTGGACATACACAGGCAATTACGCTTCTACTTGGACAGAACTAAAGCTTTCAGAAAGACTGAGCAACTTTGTGTTATATGCTGCAGGATCACAAGGAAAGGCCATCTCAAAACAGACTATTTTTAAATGGATAGGCCATTGCATCCGCTTCTGCTATTCTCAACATGGCAAATCAGTGCCTAAGGGCATTAGGCCTCATTCCACCAGAGCAGCAGCCACTTCAGCAGCCTTCCTCAGAGGAGTACCAACCAAAGAAATCTTAGTCTGCAACTTTGGGAGTTCAGTGTGCACCTTTACAAAGCACTACCACTTGCGCCTCTACTGTAAGTCCAGAGTAGGCTTCGCCACTGCAGTTCTGCAGGGCCTCATAGCCTCTCCTAATCCTGTTTAGCCCAGCCAACCCCTTCCTCAGCTTTGGGATTCAACCCAAGAGTAATGACTGCAACAGTGAAACACTATGAACATAGTACAGTTGTGTACCTACCATAAATGTAGATGTTCGAGTGTATTCACTGTTGCAATCCAGGATGTCCTTCATGGATGCATCTGCAGTCATAACAAATGGGTTGTCCTGTCGTCAGGCAGCCCTTCGGTCGGCCGGATTCCAAAGTCTGGGTTGCAATCCAGGTTACCCACCATCCCCCTTTTCTTTGCTGGGACTTATCTGCACTTCTCTATCCTATACAACCTTTTTGTTGTATTTGCTTGTAGATGAAGGAAATGTGATTTTTGTGCATGCATTTCTTATTGATATATTTTTCAGCCTACATATTTGGGGCACCTGACATCTGGGGCAAGAAAAACTGAAGAAAATGGCGTCTGCTGCATCTTTTATACCCCTGGCGCACTGACATCAGGAAAGAGGCAACAGCAACCGACACCAGACCTAGATTTTGGAATTCTGGCCGACTGCGGGTAGCCTGCCAGCAGGATAACCCAAGAGTAATGACTGCAACAGTGAATACACTATCATCTACATTTAGGGTAGGTACACAAATGTACTTTCTGCAGGGCCTCATAGCTGCTCCTAATGCTGTTTACCTCCAGCACCCCCAACCATAGCTTTGGGACTCGACCCAAATGTAATGACTGCAACAATGAAACACGAAGAACATAGTACAATTGTGTACACTTACCATAAATGTAGATGTTGAGTGTATTCACTGTTGCAGTCCAGGTTACCCACCCGCCATCCCCCTTATTTTTGCTGGAAGTTATCTTTACTTCTCTAATCTGTACAACCTAGCTGATGTATTTGCTTATAGATGAAGGTAAAACTTATTTTTGTGCATGTATGTTTTATTGACCTAATTTTAGGCTACCCTTTTGGGGGCACCTGACATCCGGGGCAAGAAAAACTAAATAAAATGGCGTCTGCTGCTACTTTTATAGCCCTGACGACCTGACGTCAGGGAAGAGGCGATGGCGGCCGACGCAGGACCCAAGACTTTGGAATTCAGGCCGACTGAGGGCAACCTGCCAGCAGGATAACCCAAATGTAATGAATGCAACAGTGAATACACTCTAACATCTACATTTATGGTAAGTATACACAACTGTACTTTCTGTTTTAGTGTGGAGTAACCTAGAGATGGGTCCATCTCTGAGTAGTTGTATGGGAATGGCCTGTGTAATGATATTTTAGATAAACTAAGTACTGCTGGCCTTAGTCCCACTGGTTAATAAAAATGGAACTACCTATGCAGTTGTATATTAAGTATGTAAAATGAGATCACCATGGCAGTAAAAATGGTCACCCAGTTGCCCTTTAGGTTCTTTTGCTTCCCTTTGTTTTGTGCCTGAGAGGGACCAGGGTCTGCCATTGTTTTCCCTGCTGTTTTTCTTTGAGGTTAGTTCACTACTGCTTTGAATTTACATGGTGGTAATAGGCTGCTGTGTCAAATGCTTTTCTGGTGTTTGCACATGGAAAAGGAATGGTTTGGCATTCTATAGTGAAGTTGCCAGCAAGGTTGAATGGTACAGTGGTTAAGATATATGCTTTTCAAACACAAGGTGCAAGGTTTGATTCTCACCACTAGCAGTAGTTCTTCGGATAGGGGTTGGGAGGGTGGCCTAATGGTTAAGGTGTTTTCCTTACAAACACAAGGTGCAGGGTTTGAATCTCACAAAGGATAATTGGCTAGGCTTAAAATGGCTCGCAAGGGCAGTTAGCTTAGTATTAATCTATGAATCTATGAATCTATGAAGTAACATCTGGCACCTTTTCCCACAAAGGATTGAGTAATGGTGTGATAATCTTCTTGTAAGGCTCATGTTAAGGAAGGAAGAATTGTTGTCGGGGGATGTATGCAAAAGTGTTTGGAAGCTGACTTGAAGGTCAGACGTTGGCCTTTAGGGTGTAATGGGTAGAAAGTAGTAGTGAAGTGGTAATCTTAAACATTCGTTCTTATGATTAGTTGCTCACACAGCTGTGGATGTTAATCGTGTTACCCTGCTGCAGTCATCACACTTGGGTTATCCTGTCGTCAGGCGGTCCCACAGTCTGCCTGAATTCCAAAGTCTTGGTCCTGCGTCTGTTCCTGTTGCTTCTTCCCTGCCGTCATTGCGCCAGGGGTATATAGGAGGCATCCAACGCCATTTTCTTCAGTCTTTCTTGCCGCTCGGTGCCCGAAGCAGAAGCAGTTCGCAAGTGCTGGTCAGCCGACTCCTGAGATTTTCAAAGTCGAATTTCAGATCCGAAGTCTTCAATAAAGCTAAGTACCCCATTGGGGAAACTTTTCTTGCCTCAGACCGATGTCAGAAAAAGTTAACAATTGTATTTCTTGTGGGAAGCAAATACCTCATAAGGACTTTCATTCTTTTTGTATACCTTGCCTAGGCCCAGACCACGACGTCACTGGTTGTCGGTTTTGTGCTAGGTTCAGTAAGCGAACTATAAAGCGACACTTTGATTTCGCACGACACTACGGTAGGAAATTTAATTACACTATGCCGTCGGAGCAACTGACTACCGGCGTGCACAAAAACGCAAAGATAAGGACAGGCAGCCTAGATCCAAGTCAGACTCCGAGGATTCGGCTGGGCCGGTCGCCGGTTCACCTGTTTTCAGTGAGGTGCCTACGCAGCCCTTGGCTACCGCAGATTTGGAACACCAGACCACTTCGGATTCCCTGGAGGAGAGTTCTAGGCTGACGCAGCCATTTTCTTTAGGCCCTACCGACGGCACTGCAGTAGGAGAAACCGGTGCTGCAGAAACACCTTCGGTTTCTCAAGGTGTCTTCAGACCGACTACTCTCACCATTAAATCTTATGCTAAGCTTAAGACTCCTCTAAAACCAAAAAAGACTGCACTTCAGTCTCCAGTTCAAGGCCCCATGCTTAAGAAACAGATGCTTAAAATGGCTGAAGATTTGATTTCTTTAATCAGGGGTTCCCAACCCCCACCCGACAAAAGGCCTAGACAAGAGGAGGATTATGCCTCCTCTGATTTCCTCAGGCTCCTCTGAGGAACAAGATTACTCCTTTCCCCCTTATGAAGATTCTGATGCTGAGGATTCCATTCCCTCAGCTTCTCCCCCTGAAGACTATTCCTTTGGGGAAACCTTACATACCATGAGGGAACATTTCCACTGGGAAGGTCAGGACTACTCCGACTCATAGAAAAGGCTCAGAGAGTTTCTTTTACTCCCCCAGCACAGACCACTTGCTGTCCCTCCAGTTTTAGACATTGTGGATGATGTCTACTTAGAATCCAGTCTAAATCCAGATTCTCTGCCTCCTGCTCCAGCCAAACCAGATAGATACCATAGAGTGCCTGACTCTCTCAAATTCCTTTACAAAAGCCTTGTTGCTGACCCAGAGACCATCTCCCAGGGTCCCAAAGGGGCAAAGGCTTCTATGGCTAAAAATCCTGTACCCCCTTTGGTTTTATACTGCAGTGGTAGAAGCAGGTAAAACAAGATGTCCTATTTCTGTGTTGCAGTATTCTTAGTGTGGGATTTCCCGCCTCAGGTGACCCGAGTGTCTGCTCATGCATAAAATCTTAAGCCTCGCTTCTGTAGTTGTCTGGGACATCACGTTAGGCCATAAACCAAGGACCTTAATTGTGATGTCTACATGCACAGACCTCAGAACTTTTCAGCCACAGTTGACCATCACATTGATCACTTCACTCCTTTACTTGAATATGTCTAAAGCGAAGTGCCCCATTGGGGATTTTGCCTTTATTTTGTTCGAGCTTGGTTTGCTGTACTTTACCGTTTGCCGATGTCCGCTAAGAAGGGTAAATGCTGATGCGCGTGCCAGATTCCGCACAAAGATATGCATGACCGCTGCGTTTTCTGCCTAGGCCAATAGCGCAACCATATCGCTTGCTTAATTTGTCAATCATTTGTACTCAAGACCCTCCGAAGCAGTCTGGCTGCCCTTAATCTAGGTTTAGAAAACCAGAGACTCAAAAAAAAAAATAGCGGTTAGGATGCATCCCGAATCGGCTGCTCCGATGAAACCACCAAGGAAAAAGGCCAAGGTTTCCAGACCTAGATGTTCTTCTTGTTTCACTGTTGCAGTCATCACATTTGGGTTATCTGCTTGCAGTAGCCCTCAGTCGGCCCGATTATCAAAGTCTTGGGTCCTGCATCGGTTGCTGTCTCATCTTCCATGACGTCAGGTGGTCAAGGGCATAAAGCATGCAGCCGATGCCATTACAATCAGTCTTTCTCATCATGCGGTGCCCGAAGCAGAAGCAGTTCGCAAGTGCCGGTCGGCCGACTCCTGAAATTTTAGTTTTCGATTTTCAGAACCGAAGTCTTCAACTAAGCGAAGTATCCCATTGGGGAAAACTTTCTTGCTCTAAACCGATGTCAGTAAAAGTTAATAATTGTATTTTTTGAGAAAAGAAATACCTCAAAGATTTTCATTCCTACTGCATTCCTTGCTAAGGCCTTGACCACGACGTACCTCGCTGTCGGTTTTGTGCCTTATTAAACAACGAATTATTCATCAGTTTATTTATGCTTCTAAATATTTTGGTACTCTGTTCAATTATCCAGATATCAGATATGGCTTCAGTAAGCCACCCGACTACCGCATTCCGAAAAAATTCAAAGATAAAGACAGAGATCGTATACGTTCAAAGCTGCCGACTACGCTTTTCCTAAGCTAGTTGCCAGTTAGCCGGTACTCAGTGAGGTGCTTTCGCAGCCCCTGATACCCGCTACTTCTGATTCGCAGGCCTCTGAGACCCATTCGGAGTCTGGTATGCCGCAAGATGCTTCACCTGTGGAACCCGCGGATGTCTCTACCTTGGATGGGTTCGGAGCCGCTCTGCAGTCACCGGCTTCTGAGGGTGTATTCAGGCCTACTGACTTGCATAATAAACCTACGCAGTCTTCTTCAAGGCCTAAAACTCAATCCATGCCTCGAAAACTGACGCCCAGACAGCATGGTCAGGCCTCTATGCCTAAAAAACAAATAATGGCTGAAGACCTTATTACTCTATATCAGCGGAAGCCACCCTTCCCCTCTAAGAGACCTAGGACTGAGTTTCCTTATGATTCTTCTGATCAGAATTCTGAAATTTGTTTCCTCTGACCAGGATTTACCCTTATCTACTTATGAGGATTCTAATGCAGAGGAGACTATTCCCTCTGCTTCCTCTCCAGAGGATTTCTCCTTTGGTGAAACCTTGCATACTCTTCGGGAGCATTTTCGTTGGGAAAGCCAGGATTATTCTGACTCTAAAAAGAGGCGTAAGGATTCCTTACTCCTGCCCCAACACAGGCCTCTAGCTATCCCCCCCTGTACTGGACATTGTTGATGATGCCTTTTTGGAATCTAGCTTGGCCCCTGACTCTCTAGCTCCTGCTCCCAGAAAACCTGATAGATATTACAGGGTTCCTGACTCTCAAGTTCCTCTTTAAAAATCCTACTCAGGATCCTGAGACCATTTCACATTGACCCAAGGGCATTAAGGCTACTACTGCCAAAATCCCCCCCTCCTCTGGTATAGATTCCAGGGAGCTGGATAGATGGGGTAAGAAGGTATACACTTCTGCAACCTTGGCCATTAGGGCCTTAAACTGCCAGTTTCATATGTTTAAGTATCAGCAGCATATTATTGGATTGCTTAAACAGAAAATGATGTTGATTCCTGACTGTGCTGAAAATAAAGATTTACAGGATTTAATGCATTCTGCTGAACAAGTTGGAAAACATACTTTGCAATGTAGTTTTCATTCACTAGAGGCATCTTGCATGGCTGCTGTCACTGAGTCTATACTTAGAAGGCATGCTTGGTTTAAGGAGCAATCTTTGCCAGGTCATGTTAAAGCTAAATTGCTGGATGCTCCCTTAAACCAAGACTGCCTGTTTGGCAACAAAGTAGAAGTACTTAAAAAGATTGAGGAAAAAGCCAAATCTATGCAAACTGTTAAAGATTTCCTGCAAGTATAGCCTCCCAGATTAAGTAGGCATTGGCCCTCTAAGAATTGGCCCTTTCCTGCCTCTTCCAGGCCTTCTCAGTCCAAACCCAGAACCAGCAGAACACCCAGGATTCAGTCCCAAGGTACTCACAGGACTAAACAGTGGGGGGCTCCCACTTCCAAAGCAGGGAGTGGTAAGACCCCCCCCCCCCCCATGGTAAACTGTGTCAGTGACTTAACTTTAAATCTTCCAAGCCCTGCGACTGTTCCTTTAGGGGGAAAGATTGCCCTGCAGGCAAAAAATTGGGAACTCATTACCCAGGGCAAATGGGTTTTAAATATAGATTCCCAAGGATACAGATTCCACTTTCACTCCTTACCAGCCCCAAACGGTTGGCCAGATCTATCCACAGATCAGTGGGCAGAGGCTCATAAGCAAATTCTCTCAAGCATCAGGGCTATTCAACCTGTTCCAGAAGAGGAAAGGGGACAAGGTTTCTACTCGAGAATTTTCCTGGTGCCCAGAAAGGACGACAACTGGCGTCCTATCCTGGTCCCCTTTATCCTAAACACATTTTGATGATCCCAAAACTCAAGATGCTAACTCTTCACCAGCTGCTTCCTATGCTAGGCAAGATGCCTGGTTGGCAACACTAGATTTAAAGGAGGCCTACCTGCACATCCCATTCAAGGAATCTGCAGAAGATACCTACGTTTCAAAGCAGATTACATGCACTGTCAGTTGTCTGCATTGCTCTTTGGCTTAACTATTGCACCCAGGGTATTCACAAAGTGCCTAGCTCCAGTCATTGTGTTTTGAAGGCAAAGAAATACCCAATTATATCCATACCTGGATGATTGTCTAATTCAGGCAGAAAGCCAGGACACACTATTGAATCGTCTGGCGTTTGTATAGAAATTGCTAACTTCTCTGGGGTACACCATAAACAGAAATCACATCTTGCACCCCTCCAAATTGTATTCCTGGGAGCAAGCTTGAACACAACTTCCCAGATAGCTTTCCTCACGCCAGAGATACAAGTTCATTTGACAGTCTACTTCAAACTACTGGCCACAAAGACCCAGCTATCTGCAAGGAAAATACTATAAGCCCTGGGGTTCATGGCCTCCTGTGTTCTAATTCCCTATGCAAGACTGCATATGAGGAAACTACAGTGTTATCTGAAAAGCCTATGGTATCAACATTCTTAGGATCAAGAAGCAATGATTCCTATCATACCTTGTCTACAGGTGGAGTTCCTTTGGTGGGCAGAGGCCTGCCACCAAAACAAGGGACTGCCATTCACTCTACCCCCTGCCGCCCAAACCCTAACAGACGCATCAGACTATGCATGGGGGGCTCACTTGGCAGGGAAGTGCATTTAAGGCAAATGGAACCCAAGTCAAATGCTCCTGCATATCGGTCAAAAAAATGTTAGCTAAACAGAATGCTCTGACGTCCTTCAAGGATCACATTCTTCCAGGGCAATTAATGGTAAAGACTGACAACACCACTGTTATGTGGTACATAAGCAGGGAGGAACCCACTCATACCCTCTCTACAGACTTGCCATGGCTCTGAGGAACACAGCCTTGAGCTACCAAGTGCATCTACAGGCTCAATTCCTGGCAGGAAAGTTAAATATACTGGCAGACGAACTAAGCAGAAATCTCATAGACCCACATGAGTGGAAATCGAACCAAAGATATTCAACATGTTGAGAAACAAATGGGGGAGCCATAT
Source organism: Protopterus annectens (assembly GCF_019279795.1). Taxonomy (NCBI): domain Eukaryota; kingdom Metazoa; phylum Chordata; order Ceratodontiformes; family Protopteridae; genus Protopterus; species Protopterus annectens. Next base: position 982,415,074 of record NC_056737.1, on the reverse strand, counting down.
ATAGACCTGTTTGCCTCCCCCCAGAACTGCCATTTGGAAAAACTCTGCACAGGATGTCCTTCAAGGATGCATCTGCAGTCCTTACAAATGGGTTGTCCTGTCGTCAGGCAGCCCTTCGGTCGGCCGGATTCCAAAGTCTGGGTCTGGCCTCGGCTGGTGTCGCACTTCACCCGACGTCATAGCTGCAGTTCTTCGGGTATAAAGGCATCAGCCGACGCCATTTTCCTCAGTCTTTCTTGCATGGCACCGAAGCAGAAGCTGTTCGCAAGTGCCGGTCGGTCAGAACCAGAGATTACTACTACCGAATACTTCTACTACTACCGAAGACTTCTAAAAAGCTAAGTACCCCGTTGGGGACTCTTTCTTGCCTCAGCCGATGTCAGAAAGTGAATAACTGTTTAACTTGTGGGAAACAAATACCTCATAAAGATTTCCACTCTTACTGCTTACCTTGTTTAGGCCCAGACCACGACGTAGCAGCTTGTCTAGCCTGTGCTTCTTTTAACCGACGGACGCTTAGACGTCTGTCGGAATTTGCTGAGGAGTTTTTCGCTCATTTTGCTTACATTATGCCGTCGGATCCTCCGACTAAGCAAATACCTAAAAGCGCAAGGAAAAGGACCGACACTCGCGGTCCGGTTTCGCCGGCGAAACTGCGGTTAAGCCAACCCTTGAGTGTCGTTTTGGCTGAAACCGAGCAAGCGGTTCTTCCTTCAGCCGAAACTTACCTCTACCGAGGCCTCATCCAACCTGGTGGAATCGCTTGAAATCCCACCTGCTCTTGCAGGTTCCCAGGAATTATCTGATACTATCCCCTTGGATATTTCAACCCGTGCACGTGGAGCTGCTAGGCCACCTGCAACCATGTCGATTAAGGCCTTTGCCAGGGCTAAAGCAGCTAAATCTACTAAATCTGTGCCTGCTAAGACCCCCTCTCACAGGCCTAGCTCTAGTTCGCAAATGCTTAGTCTAGCAGAGGATCTCATTTCTTTGATCCGGGGATCCCAACCTCACCCAGACAGGGCCTCTCACCCACCTCCAGAGAAGAGGCCTAGAGCAGAGCCCCCTGAGCCAGTGTCTACAGATGACTCCTCTGATGATTCAGATAATACAAACCTTCCAGAGGGCCCTTTCTCCCCTTATGAAGACTCTGATGCTGAAGAGTCCATTCCTTCTGCCTCTCCGCCTGAGGAATTTTCCTTTGGGGAAACCTTGCATGCTATGAGGGAACAATTTCAGTGGCAGGGCCAGGATTTCTCAGACTCTAGAAAAAGGCTTAGAACTTTTCTGCATTTACCACAGCATAGGCCTTTAGCCATCCCTCCAGTTCTCTCTGTTGTGGATGATGCATTTAATGATGCTTGTACTGCTCCTGATTCACTACCTCCGGCCCCTGCTAAGCCCGATAGGTACTACAGGGTCCCGGACACACATTATCATTTGTATAAGGCTCCTTTTGCAGATCCCGAGACTATCTCCCAGGGACCTAAGGCTGTAGCAGCTACCTCTGCCAAAAACCCCCTCCCCTCTGAAAGGGAATCCAGATCCTTAGAGAGATGGGGTAAAAAAGTTTACTCTTCTGCTACCCTTTCAGCTAGGGCCTTGAACTGTCAATTCCACATGATTCAGTATCAAGAATTTGTTAGACCAGTTAACTAAAAAGCTGTTCAGGAAATGGTACATAACATTCAGCAGGTCAGTAATCATTCCTTAAAATGCAGCTATGATGCACTGGAGGCTTCCTTTAGATCAGCCATGACTGGCACAGTGATCAGAAGACATGCATGGTTAAAAGAACAGGCCTTACCAGACCATGTCAAATCAAAGCTACTAGATGCTCCCATGGACAAGATCAATTTGTTTGGCTCTCCTGCACAACAGGTACTGAAGAAGATGGAAGAGAAGGCAAAATCTGTCCAGACAGTGAAAGATTTCTTACAGGTCCAACCTCCAAGGTTTAGCAGGAATTGGCCCTCCAAGAATTGGTCCTTTCCAGACACCTCCAGAGCTCAGAGAGGCAGGAATAGGCGCTCAAGAGGCAGAAGTCAATCCAGAGGTGCCTACAGGGGACGCCAGTGGCAGGCTAACAACCAGCGAGATACAGCCACAGATACAGCCACCACCACTACTACAGGACAATCACAGTGACTTGGCTCTGGCACCGCCTACCAGGGAACAACTAGAAGCACCCTTAGGCGGGAAGCTAGCCTTATTTTCAGTAAACTGGCATTTCATCACAGGAGACAAGTGGATTTTGCAGACAATAGACCAAGGTTACAGGTTTCACTTCCATACTCTACCAAGGAAGAGAGGAATGCCAAGCCCTACCTCCAAATCAAAAGGCAGAAGCTCTAAAACAAATAACTCGCTTACTAAGGATGAGAGCTCTGGAGTCCCAGGGGGAGACCTTGTTATTGTAGGATGTGGCCTCTCAGGAGGCAAGTCAGGCTGAAGGGGCTTCTCAGGTTACTGTACTCCCCTCCCTTCCTAGGGTGGTTAGGCCTTCTGTTTCCAAGGCTTCTCCCAGAGGCAGGCCAGGTTTAGCTTCAGTTGGTGTCACTCCTAGTTCTTCAGGATCTGTGCCCAAGAAGCATATGCTTAAAATGGCAGAAGATTTGATTACCTTAATTAGAGGTTCTTTGCCCCCTCCTAAGAGGCCTAGGGTGGAACCTGAGTTGGGGAGTTTTGAGCAGGCTTCAGATGTTTCAGAGTCTTCGGCTGAAGACTTGCAGAAGTATTCTCCTTATTCGGATTCTGATGTGGATGATTCTACTCCTTCTGCTTCTCCTCCTGAGGATTTTTCTTTTTCAGAGACTCTTCATTCCATGAGGGAGCATTTTAAGTGGGAAGGTCAGGATTTCTCTGATTCCAGGAAAAGGCTTAGGGAATTTCTGTTTTTACCCCAGCATAGGCCTTTGGCTATACCTCCTGTTCTGGATGTTGTGGAGGATGTGTTTGCAGAGGCTTCTCTTAATCCTGATTCTTTGCCTCCTGCTCCTGTTAAGCCGGATAGGTATTATAGGGTGCCTGAAGCTCATAAGTTTCTTTTTAAGAGTCCTAGGGCGGACCCAGAAACTGTTAGTCAGGGGCCTAAGGGTGTTAAGGCTTCTGTTGTTAAAAATCCGTTCCTCCAGATAAAGAGGCCAGGGCTTTGGATAGATGGGGAAAGAAAGTCTATCGTCTTCCACCCTAGCTATGAGGGCTCTAAATTGCCAGTTTCACATGTTGAAATACCAAAACTATCTACTGTCTCAATTGAAGTCTAAGGTAGATGCTCTGGCGGAAGGTATTGATTGTAAAGAGTTACAGGATTTGGTACATGTCTCTGAACAAGTGGGTAAGCATTCTTTGCAATGTGGTTTTGATGCTGTACAGGCCTCGTCTAGGGTGGCTGCCACAGGGTCAGTTCTTCGCAGGCACGCTTGGCTGAGGGATCAGAATTTATCTGACCATGTTAAGACAAGGATTTTGGATGCTCCTTTACAATCTGATGTGTTATTTGGTTCACCTGTTGAGGCAGTCTTAAAGAAAATGGAAGACAAGGCTAAGTCTATGCAGACTGTTAAAGATTTTTTGCAGGTTCAGCCTCCGAAGTTTAGCAGAAATTGGCCTACTAAGGGGTGGACGTATCCTTCTTATGATTCCCAGTCTAGGGGCAGGTCTAGACGGGTAGGGGCAGAGCTCAGGGCTCTTTCAGGCCTAGAACAGGGAGTTCACCTGCACAGTCTTCGGGTGAGGGCAGGGGTCAGTCCTTTCGTAAACAGACCCAATGACCTACCTTTTCGGCTGCCAGAGCCTTCTCGTCTGGCAGCACCTTTGGGAGGAAGGTTGACACTTTTCAAAGAAAATTGGAGTTTAATTACCCAAGACAGATGGGTATTGGATATCATACACCAAGGTTACAGGTTTTATTTCCATACCTTGCCTCCTTTCAAAGGCATGCCAGACGTTCCTCCTCAGCAAAGAATAGAGGCTCACAAACAAATTTCTCTGCTGCTCCAAATAGGAGCCATTCAGCCGGTCCCTCTGTCAGAAGTGGGCCTAGGATTTTATTCTCGCCTGTTCCTAGTACCAAAGAAGGGGAACACGTGGAGACCAATTCTGGATTTATCTATCCTCAACACATATCTGGACATTCCCAAGTTCAAAATGTTGACGTTATAACAGCTTTTGCCTCTGCTGGGCAAAGATCATTGGATGGTGACTCTGGATCTCAAGGAGGCTTACCTTCATGTTCCTATCAGGCTAAGTTGCAGGAAGTATCTACGTTTCCGGGCTGGGACTTCTCATTATCAGTTCTCTGCATTGCCCTTTGGCTTATCTACTGCGCCCAGAGTATTCACGAAGGTTCTGGCTCCAGTGATAGCTTTCTTCAGGCTAAGAGGAATACAGATCTATCCTTATTTGGACGATTGTCTGATTCTGGCTCAAGGAAAAGAAGAACTTCTTCATCATCTACACTATGTCATAGCAGTGCTAAGATGCCTGGGGTATTCTGTGAACAAAATAAAGTCCAGTCTAGTACCCTCTCAGGACATGTGCTTTCTGGGTGTGAGACTGAATACAGCATCCCAGATGGCCTTTTGACCCCGGACAAACAAAAGAATCTTTCTCTTTACTTCCATCAATTGTCTCATCAGTCCAGGCTGACTGCAAGGACAGTCCTTCAAGCCTTGGGGTTCATGGCATCTTGTATTCTGGTGCTTCCCAATGCCAAACTGCATATGAGGAAGCTACAATGGTATCTCAAAAATGTATGGACACAGCACTGCCAAGATTTGGACACTGTCATTCAGATAATACCTTGCATTCAAAAGGAATTTTTGTGGTGGGCTCAGGAATGTCACCTAAACAAGGGACTCTCTGACCCGGCCAGAGGCAAGTCAGATTCCAACGACAGATGCCTCAGACAATGCTTGGGGAGCTCATCTAAATGGAAAGTGGATACAAGACACGTGGCCTGCCAGACTTCTACATCTACATATCAACCTGAAGGAGATGTTAGCAGTCCAATTTGCATTAATAGCTTTCAAGGATTTACTTCTTCCAGGGCAGGTGTTGATTCTAACAGACAACACAACTGTCATGTGGTACATCAACAAGCAAGGGGGAACACATTCTTATCCTCTGTGCAGACAAGCAATGATTTTGTGGGAGACTGCTCTCAGTTTACAGCTAAATCTTCAGGCAAGGTTTCTGCCGGGAGCACAGAACTTCTTAGCAGATGTGTTGAGCAGACAAATTATGGATCCCCACGAGTGGAAATTGGATCCTCATGTATTTCAGAAATTGACAGTGTCATGGGGAACTCCAGACATAGATCTGTTCGCTTCTCCACTAAACTACCAGCTGCCAAAGCTTTGCACAAAAAGTTTTCATCCCACAGCTTGGAAAGTGGATGCTCTTTCATTCAATTGGAGCAATCTTCATGTGTATGCCTTTCCACCTCTGCCTCTCCTCCCAAAGGTACTTCTGAAGGTCAGACAGGACAAGCCAAAGATGATTTTAATAGCTCCAGATTGGCCTCGACAGCATTGGTACCCACTACTGAGAAGTCTGGTGCGGAGCCTCCATGGCCTTTACCTTTGATTCCACACCTGCTGACTCAGGAGAACAGTCATTTACTCCATGTCAAACTTCACTCTCTTCACCTGACAGCCTGGCATATTCTGTTTTAAACCCTGGAGGGTTTCAGCTTCCATAGCAAGTTTTGAATGTTTTTTTGGAAGCCAGAAGGCCTAGTACAAGGAAAGTGTACGCAGATAAATGGAAGAGATTTTTATTTTGGAGTGCAGCAAAAGCATTTGATGTTTCTAAGCCTAATTTAGGCGTGGCTCTTCAATATCTTACTGAGTTGCTGGACAAAGGTTTGTCCTCTTCTATTAAGATTCATGCTGCAGCAATTTCTGCTCACTATGACTGTGACCCACCATTGTTTTCTCATCCTTTGTTTAAGCAATTCCTTAGAGGGGCAAAGAATATAAGACCCCACAAAGCTCCTACTCCTGCTTGGGACCTCAATTTTGTGTTGGAGAAACTCACTCTACAACCTTTTGAGCCTGCAGCTACTGCTGAGGTAAAATATTTATCATGGAAGACTGCTTTTTTGTTAGCCATTACCTCTGCGAGAAGGGTTTCTGAATTACAGGCCCTTATGGCAGTTAAGCCTTTCTTAATTTTCCATAAGGATAGGGTATCTTTGCGTACTAACCCTTCCTTTATGCCTAAGGTGGTTTCTAGTGTGTCTTTAAACCAAACTATACATTTGCCTACCTTTTATGCAAACCCCCAAAATAAAGGGGAAAAGATTTTGCACACTTTGGATATACACAGGCAGTTGCGATATTATTTGAGCAGAACTAAAGGGTTCAGGCAGTCTCAGCAGTTATTTGTTTCTTTTGCTTTGAGTTCTCAGGGCAAGCCTGTGTCAAAACAAACTATTTCTAAGTGGATTGGGTTTTGCATTGCTTTCTGTTATTCCCATCATGGCAAGGAGGTTCCAGCTGGGATTAGGCCTCATTCCACTAGGGCTACTGCCACTTCAACAGCTTTTAAGGGGTGGCAACTAAAGATATCTTGGAGGCAGCTACTTGGAGTTCTGTGCATACTTTCTCTAAGCATTATCACCTTCCACTTTACTCTAAATCTAAGGCTGGTTTTGCCACTGCTATTTTACAGGGCATTTTGGCAGCTCCTGCTTCTTTATAGTTGTGCCATCCTCCCTTACCTCTGCTTTGGGATTCTACCCAAGTGTAAGGACTGCAGCAATGTGAGATGAAGAACATAGTACAGTTTTGTACCTACCATAAATGTAGATGTTCGAAGATCCACATTGCTGCAGTCCAATTTACCCTCCCTCCTTCCACTCTGTAGTTAGAGGCGGTTGTGTGGGTTGGATTGTAAATATTGTGTATATTGTATATATTGTACATATTATTAGTGCTAGGGTGGTTGGTTGTTGGTTTGTTGTCTTTGGGTTTTGACCTTTCTTGTTAGGGTCTTCTGACATCTGGGGCAAGAAAAGACTGAGGATATGACGTCGGTCATGCGCATTTGTACCCTGACGTTCTGATGTCAGTCTAATGCGCCTTGACCGACGTCAGCCTTATACTTTGATATTCGGGCCGACCGAGGACAGCGGACTACCCAAGTGTAAGGACTGCAGCAATGTGGATCTTCGAACATCTTCATTTATGGTAGGTACAAAACTGTACTTTTTGCAAGGGATCTTAACTACACCATGATCTTATTTCTCCTCCTCCCCCAGTTTGGCTATGGTATTCTACCCATTTGTAAGGACTGCAGATGCATCCTTGAAGGACATAGTACAGTTTTGTACCTACCATAAATGTAGATGTCCGATAGGCATGCATCTGCAGTCAGGATTACCCACCCTCCTTCCCCTCTGTGGTACTCCTAGGGTATTTGCCCATCTTGTAGCTAGCTGGGGGAATCTATTATGGTGTATTTGTTTGTATATATGTACATACATGCTTATTTTTTGTTTGCTCTCTACTATTTGGAACCATTTGCATTATCCAAATTTAGCATTCCTAGAGGGCACCTGGCATCTGGGGCAAGAAACACTGAAGAAAATGGCGTCGGCTGATGCCTTTATACCCGAAGAACTGCAGCTATGACGGGTGAAGTGCGACACCAGCCGAGGCCAGACCCAGACTTTGGAATCCGGCCGACCGAAGGGCTGCCTGACGACAGGACAACCCATTTGTAAGGACTGCAGATGCATGCCTATCGGACATCTACATTTATGGTAGGTACAAAACTGTACTGTCTCCCCACAAACAAGCTTGGAAAGTGGATGCCCTGTCCATCAGTTTATGCCTTTCCCCCTCTGCCCCTCTACTCCTAGGTACTACTAAAGATCATACAGGACAAACCAAGGACGATACTGATTGCACCAGACTGGCCATGCCAACACTGGTACCCTTTTTTGCGCATTCACTGCTTGCACCATGGCACCTGCCTAAAACCCCTGCCCTGCTGTCCCACCAGGAGGGCCAGATTCTGCACCCACAGCTTCAAACCTTGAACCTGGCAGCCTGGCTGATTACCTGATCTGTCAGTTACCATCCCTCAGTAAGCAAGTGTTGGATGTCATTCTGGAGGCAAGGAGACCTAGTACTAGAAAATCCTATGCTGAAAAATGGAAAAAGATACTGTTCCTGGAACCAAACTCAAGGGATGGGCCACAGCAGCACCCAATTTACCTCAGATTCTTCAATATTTAACTGAGATGCTTCACAAGGACCTTTCCTTTTCCTCCATCAAAATTAATGCCTCAGCCATTTCAGGTCATTACAACACAGAACCACCCCTCTTCTCACATCCACTGCTGAAGCAGTTCCTCAGAGGGGCCAAAAACTTAAGACCACCCAGGAGAGCCCCTACTCCAGCCTGGGACCTTAACTTTGTATTGGAAAAACTCACCCTACCTCCTTTTGAGCCAGCTGCAATTGGAGTTGAAATTCCTTTCTTGGAAAATAGTCTTCCTTTTAGCCATCACTTCAGCAAGAAGGGTGTCTGAATTACAGGCCCTCATGGCAGTGGAGCCTTTCATCATTTTTCATGCGGACAGGGTGTCCCTCAGAACCAACACCCCTCCATGCCTAAGGTGGGTATCCAGTATGGCCCTTTAATCAGTCCATTTATTTGCCAACCTTCTTGTCTAATCCACAGAACAAAGGGGAGCGAATACTGCACTCCTTAGATGTGCAGAGACAACTTCGATTTTATTTGGACAGGACTAAACCTCTCATCTAATCTGAACAGCTGCTGGTTCCATTTGCTGCAGGGGCAGAAGGGAAAGCCATTTCATAGCAAACCATTTCTAAGTGGATAGGCCACTGCATTCATTTCTGCTATAAGCACTATGGAAAATCTACCCCACAGGGGAGAATACCACATTCAACCAGGGCTGCATCTGCCTCTACAGCCTTTCTCAGAGGTGCCCCTACCAGGGACATCCTAGAAGCTGCTACCTGGAGTTTTGTACATACCTTCACCAAGCATTACCCCTTGCCAATTTTCTCTAAATCCAGAGCTGGCTTTGCCACTGCAGTCCTGCAGGGCCTTATAGCTGGTCCTAATGCTATCTAATTACCTCCTCCCATATATTTTGAATACTGTAGTTTGTTTTCTTTATCTTGTGTTTTGCTTGCATTCTGTTTTAAACAGCATATTAAAACTTCAAAAGAGACCACAGCTCTCTCTGTTCTGAGTCAAGCAGAATTTTTCCCTCCCTCCCACCCATTTAAGTTGTCTTGTTAAATACCACTGTCTTTCTAGTTGCCCGCCTCTTATGTTAATCTGACCATATATCTCATTTCTCTCTACTTTCACTGGCTTATGTGAGTAATCACAAAACCATCACTTTTGAAATCCCACCCTTCAATTATTTAAATTTGTTGGCCATCCTGCAGTATTCCATAGTACCAATATTACCACCCCTTTCAGTCCATCTTACTGTTTTAAAAATAGTAACTCCACTAAACCTTAACTTTTTAAACAGGTAAAACTCAAGTTACCTACTTTCATATCTAACTTCTCTAGTGCACACTGCAGAGTGCATTCTTTTCAATCTTACCTTTAAGCATCCCTGTTACTAGCACTTTCTCTAATACCTAAAGATCATCTCTACTTGACTCCAAGTAGACTTTTCTCTATCTGTTAAACCTAGCACTTGCTCCTACAGTACTTATTACCTTGATACGGCACTCTTATAGATAGCACCCCAAAAGGCAAAACCCCATTTCTCGGTCACCCACATCCCCGGAATCTCTTTTAAAGTTTTTTGTCTAGTCCTTCTAGCATGTCGAGGGATCAGTTGCTAGTGTCCTCTCCTGCTCAGCTGGTGAACCTGGGAATATTGAGGCAATGTTACAATTGCCTCATGTACACAGACAACCCTCTCCTCCTCCCACAAAACACAAATACATGAGAGATGCAACTATACGGCCAAACTGGAGGCTGAGCTCTCTCAACATAGGACTGGCAAGACCAGTCAGGAGGAGAAGGTTACCACACACACTATAGACCCAGTCTCACACAGTACCATCACAACCTCAAATCATACACATAAACACACAAAGACATACTCGGCGGCTCTGATCAAAAATCTACCAAAACAGCAGAGGCCACCAAAGCAGACACCCAAACAACCACCACCTCAGAACACAACACCTGCAACACATAGACCTCACAGTCAGAGTGTCAAACAGTCACAGCCCTTAAGGCCAAACACAATGCCAGACACACTAGTCATTGGTGACTCCATAGTCAGACACACTGACGCCCCGCCACCAGACTGAGTAAGGAGAAGGTCACAGTAAGCTGCCTGTCGGGTGCTAGAATCCGCCACATAACGCAAGCACTCAGGTCTCTCAACAGCAGGTACAAATACGACTCAGTCATTGTCCACGCTGGTGTAAACGACCTGAGACGCACTCCTTGGACTACATGAAAAGAGACATTGAGGAGCTCTCTGATTATGTAGCCCAGGCAGGTATGACCCTGACCTTGAGCAGTATCCTACCTTCACCAAGAATGATGCCACAATACAGAGATAAGATGATCAGCTTTAACAATTGGCTTAAACTCTGGTGTCATTCAAAGGGGATCCAATGTCTGTCTGCCTGGGATGACATGCTGGACAAGCCACGCTGAAGGACGGCTTGCACCTGTCACCCCTGGGATTCCGGATATTGGCAAAGACTCTTGCCACCCCCATAGTGCCTTTTTTAGGCAAGGCTCAAATTCTAAACCTACCACCCTAGAACACAAAAAAGGAAAAAACTAAGGGTAATGCTGCTCAATGCCAGAAGTCTAAATCTCAAAATGCACGCACTCGAGGCCCTTCTCAGTATGGAGAACATCGATGTCTGTGCAGTGACAGAAACCTGGTTCAAGGCTCCTGAGAGCACCCCAGCACTATCAGGTTTTACCTCTTATCATGCGTTCCGCCCCAAAATCCGGACAATACCAAGAAAGGAGGGGGTATCCATATTCATCAAAGACACCCACACCTCAAGACTGGTGGCAACGCACGATGCATCGGAGACCATCCAGGTGCAATTAACCATAGGCAAGACTGCTCTGCAAATTGTAGCATGTTACAGGCCACCCTCACAAACTCAGGAACCTCACATGGCCTTCCTGAAAACACTAGAGGGATAAATGTATCACCAAACACCATCATACTAGGTGACTTCAATTACCCTAATATAGACTGGGAACACTACTCAAGCCCAAACACCCTAGCCCAAAAGTTCCTGGAATTCATAAACTCAAATGCCATGGAACAACTAGTCACCATCCCCACAAGAGGAGATAACATACTTGATCTCATCATCATCACGAACATGGGAGCACAATGTTCAACACCAGAAGTATACCCCTCACTGGTGAGATCAGATCACAACTAATCTCGCTGGAGGTCCTCATCCCACCCCCACCTGAAATAAAAAGACCACAGTAAAGAACTTCTCGAAGCCGACTTCACACTTCTAAAGACTAGTGTGGTCTCCTTTAAGGCCCCCGAGCCGGCGGAAAACAGTACTCAAGCCGCTGAATCACTTACAAATGCCTTCTACCAGCACCTGCAGGACTGCATGGATAAGGCAATCCCAAGCAAAACAAAGACTCTTTGTACCAAAGGCAAGCGTCCAGTCTGGTGGACCCCAGCCATAAACAAACTCTACAACAAAAGGAGGAAGCTACTACAAGATAGAGCAAAATCCTTAAAAGGTAAGACACCCTTGATCACTATAAGTAAAAACTAAGAGCTCTCATAAAATCATCCAAAGCAAATTTTGAGAGAAAAATAGCTAAAGACTCAAAAGACAATCATAAGGCCTTCTTTAGCTATGTTAGAAACCTGGGAGGAACCTCCCAGATATGCTCAGAACTAGTTCAAAATGATGTGAAGATTACTGATCCTACAGACATTGCCAACATACTGGCTGACAGGTTCAGTGCAAACTTCTCCCCCCCCCAAAGGAGAGATATCTATACCAAGCGATTGCAGCCCCCAAACATCTCCAACGCCCAAGTGAGAACTGCTCTCTCCAAAGCAAAAACACAGCATCCATGGGACCTGATGGTGTCCCCGGCTGTGTGCTCCACGAACTCAACGGAATTAAACCCACAGCTAGGACAGCTGTTTAATCATAGTCTTACCTCTGGATACGCACTCCAGGGGTGGCGCACTGCAACTGTGGTCCCACTTCACAAAGGCGGTGCCTCCACCGACCCTGGAAATTACCGCCCATTAGCTTGACAAGCCTTATCTGCAAAGCCATGGAGAGGATCATAATGGACCTCATAAATAAAGACATAGGGAATTTGCAGACTTTGGATCCATCCCAGTTTGGCTTTGTCAAAGGCAGATCATGCCTTCTAAACTTGGTTGACTTTTTCAAACAGTCACCAAAGCCATTGATGAGGGAAAGGCAGTCCATACAGCCTACCTCGATCTGGCGAGGCCTTGATACAATACCCCACTCGGGTATCATTGAAAAACTCATCAGCTTAAATGTTAACCCATACATCACAAGATGGGTTGCAAACTGGCTGAGTGACAGAACCCACAGGGTCAGAGTTGCTGGCGCCATGTCAGACTCAAAGCCTGTCACAAGTGGTGTACCACAGGGCTCAGTCCTGGGCCCACTCTTGTTTGGCATCTACTTTTCAAGTACAAGCAAACACAGGAGGGTTATGGCTGACAAAGTTTGCAGATGACTGCAAACTGGGCCATAGTGGAAAACACATCTGACACAGATATCCTTCAGAAGGGTCTCACAGAAACGGATAACTGGTGCCAGAGCCATGGCCTAAAGTTAAATGCCAAAAATGCATAGTCATACCCTTCGGGAAAAACAAGGTTACCCCTAGCTACCAAATAGGTGGCAATCCACTGAGCATAGAAGAAGTTATCAGGGACCTGGGGACCCAGGTTGATAGTAGTCTGTCATTCGACACCCATGTAGCTAAAGTAGTTAGGAAGACCTTCTACATTGCCCACCTTATCATGAAGGGATTCTCATCTAGATCAAGGGAGGTCATAGTCTCCCTATACTCATCACTCATCAGACCAATGATTGAGTACAATGCCCCATTCGGAATGTATCTGACCCGACACTTGCAGCAGCTGGAGAGGCCACAAAAGTTCCTCACCAAAAGGATAAAGGGTCTCAAACATCTGTCCTATGCTGCCCGACTGAAAGAACTCCAGCTCTATTCAGTCGCCACCGCTTGCTCAGAGGTGACCTTTGCCTAACATACAAGGCCATGTCAAACCCAGATTTGATGAATATGCTTCACCTCAAAAAATCTAGATCCGTCAGAGCCACAAGGGCGTGGACTTAAACCTCGACACGGCTATTAATAGGACGCGCTGGAGGGATAGATTCATCACCCAAAGACTCCCTATGCTGTGGAATAAAATCCCGGTATATGTGAGGCAGAGCACCTCGCTGGCCTTGTTCAAGAGAAATCTTGACCAATGGATGGGAGATCGCAGATATACCCCAGGGATTACCTCAGTGTCACTGCTCAACAGAGGCACAGCAAAATAATGGGTATAGTTCCCCATACTAAAGGGGTGGCGTAAGCCACAAAACTATGGGCTAGGCTTGTAAATGCCCTCGGGCAGATAGCCTAGTATGAACCTATGAACCTATGAACCTATGAACCATCCTTAGCTTTGGGAATATACCCAAATGTGATGACTGCAACAGTGAAGAATATAGTACGGTTGTGTACACGTACCATAAATGTAGATATTCAAGTGTATTCACTGTTGCAGTCCTGGCTACCCTCCCTCCAGCCCCCCTGACTTCTATTGACTATACCTCTATTCTTTACTATGCTTAAATCTTTTTGGTGTATTTGCTTTTTTTGTTGGCCGTGTAACCTTGTATGTAATTGCTTCCCATTATGGGGGCTCCTGACATCTGGTGCAAGAAAAAACTGATGTAATGTCGTCGGATGCATGCTTTATACCCCTGACTACCTGACATCATGGAAGATGAGACGGTAACCGACGCAGGACCCAAGGCTTTGATAATCAGGCCGACTGAGGGCTATTGCAAGTAGATAACCCAAATGTGATGACTGCAACAGTGAATACACTCAAACATCTACATTTATGGTGAGTGTACACAGCTGTACTTTCGCCACCTCCCCCTCCCCCCACTGAAACCTGAGTCCGAGCTGACCTTCCTCAGACAAATAACGGCTTACTGCGATTGGCTTGCCAGCCGTTGTTTCCACTGGTGGGGTTCTTCCACCAGAACCTGGCCTCCTATTTTGGAGGCTCCTGACAGGTTAGCGCAAGAAAAACTGATGCAATGGCATTGGCTGCCTTACTTTTTACTACTGACGACCTGACGTCAGTCCTCATGTGACAGCAACCGATTCAGAAATACTAAGTCTCTGGTATTCGGGCCGGCCGAGGGCTACCCTGGCAGGGATGACTCAAATGTGATGACTGCAACAGTGAATACAGTCTAACATCTCCATTTATGGTAAATGTACAGAACTGTACTTTTTCTCCTCCTTCCCTGTCTAATGAAAAAAATCAGCTGGTCGATCCAGCAAGTTCAGCTAACCCGGGACTTCCACTGCAACCCACCACCCCAACCCAAACAATGCATACAGATGCCTCAGATTCAGGTTGGGGGGCAACTCTTGCATCCTACAGGGTCCAGGAAAAGTAGCATCTGTCTCTACAGGGCAAGCACATCAATGTCAGGGAAATGACACCAGTCTTCCTAGCTCTAAAGACCTTTACTCCCATTCTGGTACCAGGGGTGCTCCGGATAGTGACCAACACCACCACGGTTATGTGGTACCTCAACAAACAGGGAGGAACAGAGGCCTACCAGCTGTGCAGACTGACCCTGCTGATATGGGACCTAGCCTCTCCCCACAACCTGGTTTTGTAGGTGACCTACATCCCCTCACAGGACAAGCATGCTGACCTCCTAAGCAGCACTTCCTCTCCACAGCACAAATGGATGCTGGATGTGGGAGGGGGGTCTTCCTCGACATAGTCCACCGGTGGGGTACTCCACAAATAGACCTGTTTGCCTTCCCCCAGAACAGGGAGCTGCAGACCTTCTGCACAAAGGCACACTCCCCTCTAGCATGGAGAGTGGACGCTTTCAACATCTCTTGGAAGGGGAAGTTTCTTTATGCCCCCCCCCCCTTCCCAATGCTTCAGAAAGTCTCCCTGAAAATCCAGAAGGACAAACCAAAAATAGTTAGTGGCACCCTATTGGCCAAGGCAGCACTGGTTCCCCTTACTTCTCAAACTAGCCATGGGCAGTCTCTACAAGTTACCCTTCAGGGTGTACCTACTGACAAAAGACAAAAACTCTCCTTCACCCACACTTGCAGATGTTATCCCTGACTCTTTGGGTGATTATCTTTTGATCCCTTTCAGACACCATTACTCAGACGACATGCTTTCAGTCCTGAAGGAGGCAAGGAAACCTACCCACCAGAAAATCTTACCTGACCAAGTGGGAAAGATTTACAAAGTGGTGTCTGGACAAGGGAAGGGAGCCTTTTTCTGTGGATGCCCCCCTTGTTCTATTTTTGTGTCAATTGATTAAAAGCGGACTTTCTTACTCTTCAATGAAAGTGCACCTTTTCTGCTATGTCGGCCTTCTTGCCCCTGGATCCCCTGGAAAAACTAACCCAGCACCGTTTTGAACTGGCTGGATGGTCTTCCCTACAGATGTGTACGTGGAAAACCGTCCTGCTAGTGGCTATCACTTCAGCCAGAAGGGTTTCAGAGTTGCCTTCCCTACACCACCTTCCACAAAAAGTCACCCTGTGAACTAATCCCTCCTTTATGCCCAAGGTGCTCAATGACTTGTCTCTAAACCAATCTATCCATCTACCTACTTCTTCCCCTCCCCCACTAATGAAGTGGAGAGGATACTGCACTTCTTGGATGTGCACAGACAACTTAAATTTTACTTGGACAAAACCAGAACAATTAGGAAATCTAAGCAGCTCTTTGTCTCTTTATCCAGAGCTCTGGGCAAGGCAGTCTCCAAACAAACCCATCGCCTGCTGGATCAGGAAAGCTATTTGTTTGTTACTCTCACCATGAACCCCCCCCCAGTGGGAGTAAAGCCCCATTCCACTAGGGCTTTGGCCACCTCCAAGGCGTTCATGAAAGGTCTGGACACTGCATCCATCATGGAAGCAGCCACATGGTCCACTATCCACACTTTCACCAAGCATTACAAACTGGACCAAGTTTCCAGAGCAAGAGCAGGATTCACCAGGGCCATCCTACAGGGCTTTGTAGAATCCTCTTCAGCATCCACATCCCTTTCATGCATCTGAGCTGTGGTACTCTCCCACAACTAGAATACTGCAGCATAGGAATAGAAGGACATAGAATAGTTGTGTAAAATCTTACTGTAACCGTAGATGTCCTCCTCTTCCATGTTGCAGTATTCCTTCCCACCCACCATTACCCCCTATACTTTCTCCTTTAGTCCCAGCTAAGACTTGGATCTACTTAAGCTGCTGAAGGGCACCAACGGCATACGCCTGTCCCCACTGGCATTGCTCCTGCTGGGCCACCTTCTGTACCTGCTGGCCTTCAAGTTCTGAGGATTGTGAGTGCAGACGTCACATTTAAGGCCCCTGGTTTATGGCCTTACGTCTGACGTCCCATGCACGCTGCAACAGCCAAGCTGAAGCTTTTGTATAGGAGCGGATGTATGAGTCGCCTGAGGGCAGGAAATCCAGCAGCAAGAATACTGCAACATGGAATAAAAGGACATCTATGGTTATGGTAAGATTTTACACCGCTATTCTTTTTATCTGCATAAAACGAAACCTTTCAGGAAATCTGGCCAACTGTCTCCTTCCACCCTAGAGCCTTGGAGAAAAGCTGTGAGCAAACAGACCATCTCCCCCTGCATTTCCAGGGCCATTTCCTTCTGCTACTTACACCATGTAAAGACTCTGCAGGGCAGTGTCAAAGCCCACTTCACCAGAGCAATGGCCTTTTCTGGAGAATTTTTCAAGGGGCTAGACACTGATGCCATTCTTGAGGCAGCCCCTTGGGCCTCAGTGCACACATTTTCCAAACACTACAAATTAGACCATATATCCAGGGCTGTCCTACACGGAATCTTGGAAACATCTAGGCCATCTCCCAATCCTCTGAGCTTTGGCACGCACCCACATGTAGAATACTGCAACATTGTAGTAGACGGACATAGAAAAGTTGTGTAAAGTCTTACTATAACCTTAGATGTCCTTCTCTTCCATGTTGCAGTATTCCTTCCTTCCCACCTTCCCCTCTTGTCTAACTGAACTTGATCTCCTGGATGACAATGTACAGGCTATGCCCTTACAGGACTGGCTCCGACTGGGCCTCTATTAGGTTCTGAGGGCTGGTACATGCAGACATCAATTTTATGGCCCACGTTCCATCTCCCACGTCAGACGTCCTCACCGAGGGACTGAAAATTTGGAAACCTCACCAGTACAACTGGAGAGTAAGTAAACCCACATGTAGAATGCTGCAACATGGGATAGGACATTTAAGGTTATGGTAAGATTTTACACAACTTTCCTTTCGGATAATATATCTCTGGTGAAATTCTACTGTGTGACCTTGTAATCGTGTCCATTTTTTTGGAGGGGTATTGTCCAGGATATTCAGGCCAAAAGTATCTGGTCGTTTTGGGCTCTGTTTTCCATCCACTTTACAGAGCCTTTAAACACAGCAGGGATGTATTTAGTCACCATGTCAGTCTTCAGGTGATTTCTCTGCACTGTGGGTACTGTATTTCTGTGTTGGGCTTGCACAATGTATGAGTCGTCGTTCACTAAAAATACCCCTCACCTGATATTTCATCGACTTTCAGCAACTGCCTCATTTGAATGATTGTGCAAGTACACTTTAATTACAATTTTATTATTTTGTTATGCTTTTTGGAGTTGTGCAGTTCCCGTCCTGAAGCAAGAGATACAAAAACTGTATTGCACATATCTTGGTTCTGTGGACTAGAGGTGGGGGACAAGCTGCTCAAAGCTGAGGAAACTTTGTAAAGGAACTAGTAGTGAATCATGTGTTGGCATTGCACGTGAACCATGGGAGCTTGGTGAAAGAACCAAAAGGGTTTGTCTGTGGTACTGCCCTGAATCAGTGGAGCTTAAAAGGACCAAAAGAGGGTAGTAAATGGCAGCACTCGAGACTTGTAGGGGCTTGGTAAACCGTAAAGGTTTGTATAGGGACCAAGGGAGATGTTCTGTGGCAGTACCCTAACTCGTAGGAACTTCATAAAAGAAAACAAAGTGGCTTGTGTATAGCACTTCACTAAGTCATCATCACTCTGTAACCGGGTCAAAATTGAGATGTATGGTGGTGCTGTGAATCATCGTTGCTGTGTAAAAGGGTCAAAATAGGAGAGAGATGGTGTTGCTCTGAAGCATGGGAGCTTGTAAAGAAGACCAGGAGGGAATGAATGACACTACTCTGGAGCATGGGAGTTTGGCTAAGCCCTTTTGGGAGGGCAAGACACCGATTCACCTGTGTGATGGATTATGCAGGCTCTGTAAGTTAGTAAATACAGTTAAGTACAGTATTAGTTTTTATGCTCTTGCTGTGACTTCTTTTTTGTAAATGTTTGATGATGAAACTGAGTGTTGCCTTGCTGGTGGAATGCAGCCTGCCCTTCCATTATCAAATTTGAATTATCTACAGACTGATTTAAATTTTTTTTTATTCTATAGGCAAGTTATTAGGTTGGTGAAATTTAGTAAGGGGTACTTCGGATGTGTTGCTATGTAATAATATGTAGAGTTAAATGTACTGTGTCTATGGTTAAGGAACTTGCTTGCTAGCAGTAATTAAGCTTAATTGTAGACTGTTAGAATTCTAATTTTAGTTGCTGTATACACTTGCAGAGAAAAGCAGGAGCAGTTTCACAAGGCGAACCAGTTTCGGGGAGAAGACAGGTTGAGTGAAGATACTTCAGCAAATGATCCATTCCAGGTGAGCAGATGACTGCATTACTGTTAATATTGTGTTGCACAGTTAATATTTTTGCTTTGTAAACAGTGATTTGATGTCTCTTCAGTTTTTAAGCTATTATCTGATCCGACTTAAGCCATGCTTAAAACTTTTGGATTCAGTGCTTAGGCTCCTCCCCTTACCCATAACCCTCTGCAAGGAGAGAATTACTTCAGATCTCGTTTGCTGTTCAGTTGCTATGAATGTGGTCTCCTTTGCCCATTCTTGTTTTGTCAAGTTAAGTGTTAATTCCACTGTGATATTTGACTGTTTTTTTCTTTTTTTCCCCTGTAGGCTTATCGTTTGTTTATTTGTTGTACCTTCACTTATCCCAATATATGCATTTTGTGTGTGTGTAATATAAATAATATCTATCTATATATATATATATATATATATATATATATATATATATATATATATACACATATATATATATATATATATATATATGTATATATATATATATATATATATGTGTGTGTGTGTGTATATATATATATATATATATATATATATGTATGTGCATATGTAATAGTTACATGCATACTACCACAAAAATGAACAGGCGCTCCAGAAGGGTTTCTTGCTTCCAGCGGGGAGCCAGTCATTTTATAGTTTCATAGTCGTTTACTAGGCTAACGACAACAAGGGCCTTTTTAAGTCTAGCCATGAATCCCAAATCTCTGACTAGATGTTCTTAGTGTTTCACTGTTCCAGTCCTCACACTTGGGTTATCTGCCTGCAGGTTGCGTCAGATGCTGTCGCCTCTTCCATGACGTCAGGTCATCACGAGTATAAAACATGCAGCCGACGTCATTGCATCAGCTTTTCTTGCCATGCGGGAGCCCGAAGCAGAAACAATTCGCAAGTGCTGGTAGGCCGCTACCTGAACTTTTCATTTTTTCGAGTTTCAAACCTGAAGTCTTAAGCTAAATACCCTGTTGGGGATTCTTTTTTCTTGCTCTAACCGATGTCAGAAAAAGTTAACAATTGTCTTGACTGTGGAAATCAAATACCTCAGAGTCAACTATTTAGGCTCAGACCACGATGTCCCTCGCTGTCATTTTTGTGCCTTGAACACCCGAACTATTCGTCATCGGGCTATCTTTGTTGCTAAATTCTTTCGCACTCGTTCTCCGTATTCTGAAATGGCTTTGGTAAGCCATTTGACTACCGATCTTCCGAAAAAACATCAGGATAAAGACAGACCACATAGGTCCAAAACTGCCAAATGACCTTGGCTAGTTACTAGTCTGCCGGTACTCGGTGAGGCGCCTTCGCAGGCCCTGATAACCCGCTTCTGCAGATTCGCAGGCCTCTATTGAGACCCATTCGGAGTCCGGTATGCCTCGAGATGCTTCTTAGATTATGGGACCTGCGGATGTCTCTACCTTTCATGGGTCTGGAGCTGCTGTGCTGGCACCGGCTTCTGAGGGTGTGCATTCCAACCTTCCACTGTTCATATTAAACAGACTACTTTGTTTCAGACTAAAACGACTGAGTCTGTTAGGCCCAGAGTTCGCACTAAGCCTAGAAAACAGACCAAAGCACTTGCTCAAGCTCCCATGCCACAGAAACAAATGCTTAGAATGGCTGAAGACCTTATACCTCTAATTAAGAGAAGCCAGCCTTCCCCCTCTAATAGACAAAGAATTGATTTCCCTTCTGATTCAACAGACCACGAGTCTGATGACTCTGATTACCAGGACAGATACCCTTATCTACCGATGAGGATTCAGAATTCAGATGCAGAGGATTCCATTCCCTCTGCGCCTCTTCCAGAGGACTTTTCTTTTGATGAAACCTTGCGTACCGTAAGAGAGCATTTCCGCTGGGAATGCCAGGACTACCCAGAGTCCAAAAAGAGACTCTGAGAATTTTTAGACTTGCCTCAGTACAGGCCTCTAGCTATAACCGCTGTCCTGGATATTGTAGATGATGTTTTCATGGAATACAGTCTTACTCCTGAGACTTTACCACTAGCTCCTAGGAAGCCTGACAGGTACTACAGGGTACATGACTCTCACAAATTTCTCTGGGATCCAGAGACCATTTCCCAGGGACCTAAAGGTATTAAGGCTACTACAGCCAAAAATCCCTACCCCTTCGGACAGGGATTGAAGGGCTTAGGACAGATGGGGCACGAAGGTATATAGCTCTGCAACTCTTGCCATCAGGACTTTAAATTGCCAGATGTTGTTCATGTTTCACTGTTGCAGTCATTACTTTTGGGTAATCTTGTTGGCAGGTTGCCCTCAGCCGGCCTGAATTCCAAAGTCTTGGGTCCTGCGTTGGCTTCTGTCACCCCTCCCTGACGTCAGGGGTATAAAAGAAGCGGCCGATGCCATTTTCTTCAGTCTTTTTTGCCGCGTGATGCCTGAAGCAGAAGCAGTTCGCAAGTGCCAGTTGGGCGACAACTGAAATTTTCGTGTTTGAGTTTCAGAACCGAAGTCTTCAATAAAGCTAAGTACCCCATTGGGGAAACTTTTTTTTTTCTTGCTCCAGACCGGTCAGAAAAAGTTAATTGTATTACTTGTGGAAAGCAAATACCTCATAAGGATTTTCATTCTTACTGTATTCCTTGCCTAGGCCCTGATCACGTTTCTCATCGGTTTTGTGCTAATTTAACCAACGCACTATTAAGCGTCTGTATTCTTTTGCTTTAAAGTATTTTGGTAGCAGGTTTAATTATCCTGAAATGTCGTCAGCCATCCGACTATCAGAGTTTACAAAAAACGCAAAGAAAAGGATGAAAAACAACCGAGGTCCGAAACCGGCAAAGCTTCTCCTAAGCCAGTTGCTGGTTCCCCAGATCTCAGTGAGGCACTTTCACAGCCCGTGACACCAGCTACTTTAGAGTCACAGGCCGCTACCGACTCCCACGTGGAATCGGCCATGCTGCTGGATACTCAGAGTATTGGAGCCTCGGACGCTAATCCCTCTGTTAGGTCTGGAACA
Organism: Protopterus annectens; assembly: GCF_019279795.1. NCBI lineage: Eukaryota > Metazoa > Chordata > Ceratodontiformes > Protopteridae > Protopterus > Protopterus annectens. The sequence continues at coordinate 982,393,044 of NC_056737.1, read as the reverse complement.
GCTGAGCAGGTACTGGCTTCTGAGGGTATATTCAGACCACAACATCTTTACATTAAAACTACTAAAGCTTCAAAGACTAAAGCAGCTTCTAAAGCAGAGAGAAAAACTCAAGAGCCACATGTGCAGGCCTCTATGCCCAAAAAACAGATTATCAAGATGGCCGAAGACCTGATTACTTTGATCAGGGGTTCCCATCCCCTTCCTGATAAAAGGCCTAGGCAAGAGACTGACTATGAATCTTCAGATCAGGTTTCTATTTTTTCTGATTCCTCTTCTGATCAGGGATATTCTTTACCCCCTATGAGGATTCTGATGCTGAAGAATCTATACCTTCAGCATCCCTTCCTGAGGATTATTCCTTTGGGGAAACCTTGCATACCATCAGGGAGCATTTTCACTGGGGAAGCCAAATATTTTTCAGAATCTAAAAAGAGGCTCAGGGATTTCCTCTTACTACCACAGCACAAGCCTCTAGCCATTTCTCCTGTGTTAGACATTGTTGATGTGTTTTCGGAGTCTAGTTTGACCCCTGACTCCCTACCTCCAGCTCCTGTTAAGCCTGCCAGATTACAGGCTTCCTGACTCACAAATTTATTTTTAAAAACCCTGCTGCTGACCTAGAAACTATTTCACAGGGTCCCAAGGGAGTTAAGGCCTCTACAGCAAAAAACCCAGGGATTCATGAGCACTGGATAGATGGGGAAAAAAAGGTTTACACATCTGCAACTTTGGCTGTAAGGGCCTTAAACTATCAGTTTCATATGCTCAAGTATCAGCAACATCTCATGGGTTTGCTTAAACAGAAAATGATAAATTTTGAATGTGCTGAAAACAAGGAAATGCAGGATTTATTGCATACAGCTGAACAAGCTGGAAAGCATATTTTGCAATGTGGATGTCCTTCAAGGATGCATCTGCAGTCATAACAAATGGGTTGTCCTGTCGTCAGGCAGCCCTTCGGTCGGCCGGATTCCAAAGTCTGGGTCCGGCTTCGGCTGATGTCGCACTTCACCCGACGTCATCTCTGCTGGTCTTCGGGTATAAAGGCATCAGCCGACGCCATTTTCCTCAGTCTTTCTTGCCGCGTGGCGCCCGAAGCAGAAGCTGTTGGCAAGTGCCGGTCGGTCTGATCCAGAGATTACTACTACCGAATACTACTTTGAAGACTTCTAAAAAGCTAAGTTCCCCGTTGGGGACGCTTTCTTGCCTCAGCCGATGTCAGAAAAAGTCAATAACTGTTTAACTTGTGGGAAACAAATACCTCATAAAGATTTCCACTCTTACTGCCTGCCTTGCTTAGGCCCAGACCACGTAGCAGCCTGTTTAGCCTGTGCTTCCTTCAACCGACGAACGCTTAGGCGTCGGTCGGAGTTTGCTGAACAGTTTTTCGGCTCAGATTTTGCATACATTATGCCGTCGGATCCTCCGACTACCCAAATTGTTAAGAAACGCAAAGAAAAAGACCGACACTCGCGGTCCGCGGTTTCGGCCGAAACCACGGTTAAGCAAACCGCGAGTGTCTCTGTTTCGGCCGAAACCGAGAAAACCGGTCAATCTTCAGCCGAATCCATGACTACTACTGAGGCTCCTGCTACCTTAGTTGAATCGGCCTCAGAAGTTTTGCCTACTACTGTGGTTCCTAGTGATTTATCAGACACCATCCCTTTGGATGTCTCTACCGCAGCACGTGGTGCTGCTAGGCCTCCTGCAGCCATGTCTATTAAGGCCTTTGCCAGGGCTAAAGCAGCCAATACTGTTAAATCAGTGCCTGTTAAGCCCCCCTCACACAGGCCCACTTCTAGTTCACAAATGCTTACTCTGGCAGAGGATTTAATATCCTTAATTAGGGGATCCCAATCTCACCCAGACAGGGCCTCTCAGCCCCCAGAAAAGAGACCTAGAGCAGAGCTCCCTGAGCCAGTGTCCTCTGATGATTCTTCGGATGACTCAGACATTACAGACCAGCCAGAGGCTCCTTTTTCTACTTATGAAGATTCCGATGCTGAAGAATCCATTCCATCTGCCTCTCCACCAGAGGAATTTTCCTTTGGGGAAACCTTACATGCCATGAGAGAACAATTCCAATGGCAGGGACAAGATTTCTCAGATTCAAGAAAAAGGCTTAGGACTTTTCTGCACTTACCACAACATAGGCCCTTAGCTATACCTCCAGTACTGCCTGTTGTGGATGATGCATTTAATGATGTTTGCACTGCTCCTGATACTTAGCCCCTGCCAAACCAGATAGATTTTACAGGGTGCCAGACACTCATCACCACCTATACAAGGCCCCACTTGCAGATCCTGAGACTATATCCCAGGGGCCTAAGGCAGTAGCCTCGACCTCAGCAAAAAACCCTATTCCTTCTGAAAGGGAATCCAGGTCCTTAGAGAGATGGGGGGAAAAAAGTTTACACCTCTGCTACTCTCTCAGCTAGAGCTTTAATCTGTCAGTTTCATATGATCCAATACCAAGAGTTTATGCTTGATCAGTTAACTAATAAGCTGTCCTCTGATGACTCCTTAGATAAGAAATATGTTTTAGAAATGGTGAATAACATTCAACAGGTTAGTAACCATTCTTTAAAATGTGGCTATGATGCACTGGAGGCTTCATTTAGATCAGCCATGACTGGCACAGTTGTAAGAAGGCATGCATGGTTGAAAGAGCAGGTCTTGCCGGATCATGTTAAAACAAAGCTATTAGATGCTCCTATGGATAAGGTCAGTCTGTTTGGTCCTCCTGCCCAACAAGTAATGAAGAAAATGGAAGAGAAGGCAAAATCTGTACAAACAGTTAAAGATTTCTTACAGGTTCAGCCCCCAAGGTTTAGCAGGAACTGGCCTTCCAAAATTGGTCCTTTCCAGACTCCTCTAAATCTCAGAGAGGCAGGAATAGACGTTCCAGAGGCAGAAATCAATCCAGAGGAGGTGCCTACAGAGGACGTCAGTGGCAAGGCAATAACCAACGAGGCACAGACACAACCACTACCACTGCAACAGGACAATCACAGTGACTTGGCTGTGACACCGCCTACCAGGGAACAAATAGCAGCACCCTTAGGCGGAAAGTTAACCTTATTTTCAAAAAACTGGCACTATATCACAAGAGACAAGTGGATTTTGCAAACTATAGACCAAGGCTACAGGTTTCATTTCCACACCTTACCAGTAAAAAGTGGAATGCCAAACCTACCACCAAATCAAAAGAGAGAAGCCCTAAAACAAATAGCTCAATTAACAAAGATGAGAGCTGTGGAAAGGGTACCACCTACAGAACAGGGCAAAGGATTTTACTCCAGACTTTTCCTAGTACCAAGAAAATAGAAAAATTGGAGACCTATTCTCGACCTGTCTGCTTTAAACACATTCATCATTGTTCCAAAATTCAAAATGCTGACCCTACAGCAACTTCTTCCCATGCTGGGCAAGGAGTGTTGGCTGGTAACACTAGATCTCAAGGAGGCATACCTGCACGTCCCCATACGACCAAATTGCAGAAGATACCTCAGATTTCTTGCAGGATCAGAGCATTATCAATTCTCAGCATTGCCCTTTGGCTTATCTACTGCGCCCAGAGTGTTCACGAAATGCCTGGCATCAGTAATCGCTCATTGCAGGCTACAGGGAATCCAAATTTACCCATACCTGGACGACTGCCTGATACAAGCGGACAACAAAAGCAAGCTGACACAAGACTTACAAAGAGTCATTTGCTTACTACAAGCCCTGGGATACACAGTCATTTTAAAAAAGTCAAGGCTGATACCATCCCAAACAAGAACATTCTTGGGTGCAGAATTGGACACAGTAAAACAGATGGCATTCCTAACTGCAGAAAAACAAGAACAACTTCCTCTTTACTTCTTGGCATTAACAAAGCAGAACAAACTAACAGCAAGGAAAGTACTGCAGGCCTTGGGCTTCATGGCATCCTGCATAATCCTGGTCCCCATGCCAGACTGCATATGAGAAAGCTACAGTGGTACCTAAAGAATTTATGGTCTCAACACAGGCACAGCTTAGAAACCGAAATACCACTAATCCCATGCCTGAAACAAGAATTCCTATGGTGGGCTCAAACATGCCAGGCAAACCCAGGTTTGTCCTTCCACAACATTCAAGCAAGCCAAACCATCACAACGGACGCCTCAGACCTAGGTTGGGGCCCACATGTTGGACAAATGCATTCAAGGCTTATGGACTCCAGACCAGCTGCACCTGCACATAAATCAAAAAGAAATGCTGGTAGTAAAACTAGCAATCCAGAATTTCAGACCATTCCTCAAAGAAGGCCAATTGATGATAAGGACAGACAACACCACAGTCATGTGGTACATCAACAAACAGGGAGGCACTCATTCATACCCCTATGTCGAATGGCTCTGGACCTATGGAATATGGCTCTGAGCTACAACATTCAGTTACAGGCAATATTTGTACCGGAAAAGAAAACATCCTAGCAGACATGTTAAGCAGAACTACCTCGGATGCTCACGAATGGATGCTACACCGACATCTTCAAGGTCATCACAAAGAAATGGGGAATGCCACAAATAGATCTATTCGCATCCCCACTCAATCACCAGCTCAAGAAATTCTGCACAAGGACATATCACCCACTTGCTTGGAAGGTGGACTCTCTATCCTTCAGTTGGAAAGGCCTGACAGCATATGCATTTCCACCTCTTCCTTTGATGCACAAGGTACTACTGAAAATCAAAGAGGAACGTCCAAGGATAATTCTGATAGCTCCAAATTGGCCAAGACAACATTGGTACCCATTGCTGAGGAGCATGTCTCGGGGGGGGGGGGGGGAACGTGGACACTACCCCTGATTCCTTTGATGTTAACTCAGAGCGACTACAACATCCTGCATCCAAACCTGAAAACTCTGCAACTGACTGCCTGGAACATTACATAGGAGCAACTAACCCAGATTTATCCCAAAGGGTTAAAGACATTATCCTTGAGGCCTGCAGACCCTCAACAAGAAGGAACTATGCAGGAAAACGGAAAAGGTTTGTCATTTGGAGTACTGAAAGAGGGAAAGATGTGTCAAAGATAGATATTGCCAACATCCTGGAGTATTTGGCAGAGCTTCTCCATACAGGCCTGTCCTATTCCTCCATCAAGATACATGCATCAGCTATTTCTGCAGAATACAGCTTCGATCCCCCTGTCTTCTCACATCCTCTACTCAGGCAGTTCCTCAGAGGAATCAAGAATGTAAAACCTCCTAGGAAACCACCATTACCAGCCTGGGACTTGAACTTTGTACTAGAAAAATTGACACTCCCTCCATTCGAACCAGCAGCAACATCAGATCTTCAACACCTATCCTGGAAAACTGCTTTCCTACTGGCAATTACTTCAGCAAGAAGGGTTTCAGAACTACAGGCCTTAATGGCAGTACAACCCTTCCTAATCTTCCATCAAGATAGTGTCCATGAGAACTAATCCTACATTTATGCCTAAGGTGGTATTCAGTGTGTCTCTAAATCAGGCAATCCACCTACCTACCTTCTTCCCCAATCCACAGAACAGGGGGGAAAGACTGCTGCATACCTTGGATGTACATAGACAGTTGCGCTACTACCTGGACAGAACCAAGGGCAATAGAAAAACTGACCAGCTTCTAGTAGCTTATGCAACAGGAAGGGAAGGAAAAGCAATTTCCAAACAGACAATCTCCAAGTGGATAGGAAATTGCATAAGATTGTTACTCCTACCATGGAAAGCAAATTCCACAGAACATAAGGCCTCATTCTACAAGGGCTACAGCACTACCACAGCTTTCTTACGAGGAGTGGCTACCAAGGACATTATTGAGGCTGCTACTTGGACCGCCATGCATACATTTGCCAAGCATTATAACTTACTTCTATACTCTAGATCCCGAGCAGGGTTTGCCACTGCTGTTTTGTAAGGGATCCTAACTACACCATAATTCTTCTTCCTCCTCCCCTAGTTTGGCTATGGTATTCTACCCATTTGTAAGGACTGCAGATGCATCCTTGAAGGACATAGTACAGTTTTGTACCTACCATAAATGTAGATGTCCGAACAGGATAGCATCTGCAGTCAGGATTACCCTCCCTCCTTCCCCTCTGTGGTACTCCTAGGGTATTTACCCACCTAATAGCTAGCTGGGGGGGGTCTCTTATGGTGTATTTGTTTGTATATATGTACATACATGCTTATTTTTTGTGTTTGCCTTCTACTTTTTGGAAACATTGGCATTTATCCAAAATTTAGCTTACCAAGAGGGCAACTGGCATCTGGGGCAAGAAACACTGAGGAAAATGGCGTCTGCTGATGCCTTTATACCCGAAGACCAGCAGAGATGACGTCGGGTGAAGTGCGACACCAGCCGAGGCCAGACCCAGACTTTGGAATCCGGCCGACCGAAGGGCTGCCTGACGACAGGACAACCCATTTGTATGGACTGCAGATGCTATCCTGTTCGGACATCTACATTTATGGTAGGTACAAAACTGTACTATTCCTTACCTCCAGCCCCTGTTATACCTGACAGATACTACAGAGTCCCTGACTCTCACAAATTTCTGTATAAAAGCCCTGTTGCTGACCCTGAAACTATTTCACAGGGACCCAAAGGGATTAAGGCCTCATCAGCAAAAAACCCAGTTCCCTCTGACAGAGATTCCGGAGCATTAGACAGATGGGGAAAGAAAGTATATACGTCTGCAACTTTAGCAATGTGAGCCTTAAATTGCTAGTTTCACATGTTAAAATATCAGCAATTTTTGATGTCTCAGTTGAAACAAAATATGCTTCCAGATTCAGATCCTCCTAATTTTAAAGAAATGCAGGATTTATTGCATGCAGCTGAACAAGTGGGAAAACATACTTTGCAGTGTGGATTTGATTCCTTAGAGGCTTCCTGTAGAGCAGCAGTTACAGGCTCTGTCATTAGAAGGCATGATTGGTTAAAAGAACATACGTTACCAGATCATGTTAAGGCAAAATTATTGGATGCACCCTTGCAGCGGGATGTGCTGTTTTGGAGTTGAGGCAGAGGAGGTATTAAAGAAGATGGAGGATAAGGCAAAATCTATGCAAATGTTGAAGGACTTCTTACAGGTTCAGCCTCCTCGTTTTAGCAGAAATTGGCCAACTAAGAATTGGTCCTTTTGAGTCACAGACAGACCTCAAAGGGGCCGATACAGACGTCCAAGAGGTAGAGGTCAAGCACAAAGTCCTTACAGGCCCTGACAATGGGGTGCACCAGGCCAGAAAGAAGGGGAAGACAGGCCACAACCTTATTAAAAACAGCCTCAGTGACTTCCCACTACAGCTGCCAAACAGCTCTCTTGGCAGCCCACTTAAGAGGAAAACTGGCACTTTTCTATCAATTGCCATTGCATCACCAAAGACAAATGGGTTCTCAACATTGTATTTCAAGGTTACAGATTCCACTTTCACACTCTGCCAAGGTTAAAAGGAATGCCAAATCTGCCACCAAATCAATGGGTTGAGGCTCAGACAAATTACAACACTCATGGACATGAGAGCTATTCAAAAGGTACCACCACAGGAGCAAGGACAAGGATTTTACTCTACTCTTTCTGGTTCCCAGAAAGGACAAAGCCTGGAGACCCATTCTGGATCTTTCTTCTCTAAACACTTACTGGATGTTCCGAAATTCAAAATGTTGACATTACAGCAGCTTCTTCCCATGCTGGCCAAGAAAGCTTGGCTCGTGACTTTGGACCTCAAGGAGGCATACCTACATGTCCCTATCAGACAAAATTGCAGAAGATTCCTCAGATTTCTAGCTGGTTCAATGCACTATAAATTCTCTGCACTGCCCTTTGGCTTATCTACTGCGCTCAGGGTCTGCACAAAGTGCCTGGCACCTGTAATTGCATTTTGCATGCAAAAAGGAATTCAAATTTATCCATACCTGGACGCCTGCCTGATTCAAGCAGAGAGCAAAGACATTCTTCTAAAGCATCTGGCATTCGTAAAGTTAAGTTGCTTGGGGTACACAGTAAACTAAAAGAAATCAAAACTAGTGCCCTCACAACAGGTAATATTCCTGGGTGCCAGCTTTAACACAATGGCCCAGATGGCTTATCTCACGCCAGACAAGCAAGGACAACTGACTCAATACTTTCAATTGATGGCAACAAAGACCCAACTCCCTGCAAGAAAAATTCTGCAGGCCTTGGGCTACATGGCATCTTGCATACTACTAATTCCATATGCCAGACTGCATATGAGGAAACTACAATGGTACCTAAAGAGTGTATGGTCTCAACACTGTCAAAGTTTGGAAACATTTATACCACTTATTCCTTGCTTTCAACAGGAGTTTTGATGGTGGGCTCAAGCTTGTCACCTCAACAAGGGACAGCTTTTATTCAACCCACAGCCAGGCAAACACTGACAACAGATGCATCGGATTACACCTGGGGAGCACACATGGCAGGAAAATGTATTCAGGACGAGTGGCCCACAGAGCAAAGGCATCTTAACATGAATCAAAAAGAGATGCTAGCTGTACAAAATACGTTTATAGCTTTCAAGGACCTGCTGCATCCAGGACAACTACTACTAAAGACGGACAACACCACAGTTATGTGGTACATAAACAAGCAAGGGGGCACACACTCATACCCCCTCTGCAGACAAGCCATGACCTTGTGGAACACAGCTCTAGACTACTAAATACATCTGCAAGCACAATTCCTGCCAGGAGAGAAAAACACACTGGCAGACGACCTAAGCATGGACATCATGGATCCCCACGAATGGGAATTGAATCCACAAATATTCAGAATGATAACACAAAAATGGTGGAGCCCGGACATAGATCTGTTTGCATCCCCAAGAACTGCCAGCTACAGAAATTCTGCACCCTGTACTCATCACTCATTAGACCTATGATTGAGTACAATGCCCCATTCGGAATGTATCTGACCCGACACCTGCAGCAGCTGGAAAGGCCCCAAATGTTCCTCACCAAAAGGATAAAGGGTCTCAAAAATGTCTTATGCTGCCCGACTGAAAGAACTCCAGCTCTATTCAGTCGCATACCGCTTGCTCAGAGGTGACCTGTGCCTGACATATAAGGCCATGTCAAACCCAGATTTGATGAATATGCTTCACCTCAAAAAATCTAGATCCCTCAGAACCACAAGGGCGGGAGACTTAAACCTTGACACTGTTATTAATAGAACGTGCTGGAGGGACAGATTCATCACCCAGAGACTCCCTATGCTGTGGAACAAAATCCCGGTACATGTGAGGCAGAGCACCTCGCTGGCCTTGTTCAAGAGGAATCTTGACCAGTGGATGGGAGATTGCAGATATACCCCAGGGATTACTTCAGTGTCACTGCTTGACAGAGGCACAGCAAAATAATAGGCATAGTTTTCTTCAAACTAAAGGGGTGGCGAAAGCCACATAACTATGGGCTAGGCTTATAAATGCCCTTGGGCAGATAGCCTAGTATAAACCTATGAACAAGGAGTTACCATCCACAAGCATGGAAAGTGGATGCCCTCTCATTCAGCTGGAAAACCTGCAAGTATACGCTTTTCCTCCTTTACCTCTCCTTCCAAAGGTGCTCATAAATGTCAGGCAAGAAGAGCCAAAGATGATCCTGATTGCACCAGAATGGCCACGCCAGCACTGGTACCCAATCTTAAAGAACTTAGTACAAGAACCACCCTGGATTTTGCCTCAGATCCCACATTTGCTGACGCAGCACAACAATCACATACTTCACAGCCAGTTAAAGACCTTAAACCTAGCTGCATGGAAAATTCCTTAGTCAAGCAAGCAATACCTCTCTCCAAAGCTGTTATGGATGTCATTCTGGATACCAGAAGGCCTAGCACCAGGAAAGCCTACTTGGATAAGTGGAAGAGATTCTGTGCCTGGAACCAGGCGCACAGCCTTGACCCTCTTGTCCCCAACATTCCTCAGATACTTCAATATTTAACGGAGATGGACAAAGGCCTCTCCTCATCCATCAAGATCCACGCCTCAGCCATTTCTGCTCATTACAACACTGATCCACCAATTTTTTCTAATCCTTTGCTCAAACAGTACCTCAGAGGGGCTAAAAACATAAGTCCGCCCCGTAGAGCACCTACCCCAACTTGGGACCTCAACTTCGTTTTGGAAAAATTAACTTTACCTTTTGAGCCAGCTAACACAGCAGAACTAAAATACATCTCTTGGAAAACTACTCCGCTACTGGCAATAACATCAGCACGAACAGTTTCAGAATTACAGGCACTAATAGCAGTGGAACCTTTCCTCATTTTCCACCAGGACAGGGTGTCTTTAAGAACTAACCCTACGTTTATGCCAAAGGCGGTATCAAGTGTGGCTCTAAACCAAACTATTCACTTGCCAACTTTCTATCCAAAACCTCAGAACAAAGGGGAGAGACTACTACATTCTTTGGACATTCACAGGCAGTTAAGCTTCTACTTGGACAAAACCAAAGCTTTCAGAAAATCTGAGCAATTATTGGTAGCATATGCTGCAGGAGCACAGGGAAGAGCCATTTCAAAACAGACCATGTCAAAATGGATAGGACATTGTATGCGTTTCTGCTATACTCACCATGATAAACCTGTACCTAGCAGCATTAGATCTCACTCCACCAGGGCAACAGCCACTTCAACTGCCTACTTCAGAGGAGTACCTACCAAGGATATTTTGGAAGCAGCAACATGGAGTTCTGTGCATACCTTCACCAAGCATTACCATCTGCCTTTATATGCCAAATCCAGAGCTGGCTTCGCCACTGCTGTGCTGCAGGGCCTTATAGCCACCCCTAATGCCTTATAGAACCAGCCTCCCTACCTCAGCTTTGGGATTCCACCAAAGTGTAATGACTGCAGCAGTGTAACACGATGAACATAGTACAGTTTTGTACCTACCATAAATGTAGATGTTCGAGTGTAAACACTGCTGCAGTCCAGGTTACCCTCCCTCCTTCCCCTCTTACTTGCTGTTACCTACTTATGCCTCCTACCCTTTACTACCTATGGGGAGTATTTGCTGGTAACTGAAAGTTGTTGTTTGCTTTTCTTATGTATGTTTTATTAGCAGTTTGAATTGCCTACTTATTTGGGGGCACCTGACATCTGCGGCAAGAAAAATTGAAGAAAATGGCGTCTGCTGCATCTTGTATACCCCTGTCGCACTGACATCAGGGAGGAGGAGACGGCAACCGACGCCGGACCAAGACTTTGGAACTCAGGCCGACTGGGGAACCGCCTGACAGCAGGATAACCCAAGTGTAATGACTGCAGCAGTGTTTACACTCTAACATCTACATTTTTGAACATCTACATTTATGGTAGGTACAAAACTGTACTTTTCATCCCGCATGATCATGGGGGCCATTCAGCAAGTACCAGTGCAAGAGCGGGGACAAGGATTTTACTTGACTGTTCTTGGTACCCAGAAAGGGCAAGGCCTGGAGGCCAATACTGGACGTATCTATTCTGAACACATTTCTGGATGTACCAAAATTCAAAATGTTGACTTTACAGCAGCTTCTGCCCATGCTGGGCAAGAACGCTTGGCTTGTGACTTCAGTGTAAAAGAGGCATACCTGCATGTTCCAATCAGACAATCGTGCAGGTGACACATCAGATTCAAGGCTGGTTCAATACATTACCAATTTTCTGCACTGCCCTTTGGCTTATCTACTGCACCCAGGGTCTTTACAAAGTGCCTGGCACCAGTAATTGCATTCTGCAGACAAAGGAATACAAATATACCCTTACTTGGATGACTGTCTAGTTCAAGCAAGAGAACAAGGACATTCTTCAACATCTGGAGTTTGTGAAAAGACTACTAACATGCCTAGGGTACACAGTCAACGAAAATAAATCAAAACTAGTACCCACTCAAAATATAATATTCCTGGGTGCAAGCTTGAATACAACTGCCCGGATGGTTTATCTCACGCCAGACAAAGGCAACTGACTACCTGTTTCACAATGTTGGCAGCAAAGGCCCAGTTATCTGCAAGAAAAATTCTGCAGGCTTTGGGCTTCATGGCATCCTGCATCCTACTAAGTCCATATGCAAGACTGCATATGAGGAAACTTCAATGGTACCTAAAAAGTGTTTGCACTCAACATTGCCAAAGCCTGGAAACAAATGATTACTCTCATTCCCTGCCTTCAACAGGAGTTTCGATGGTGGGCAAAGGCTTGTCACCAGAACAAGGGACAGCCATTCAGATTACCCACAGCCTGGCAGACACTAACAACGGATGCATCAGATTATGCCTGGGGGGCACATGGCAGGAAGATGCATTCAGGGCACATGGACCTCAAGCCAAATGCATCTATATATCAATCAAAAAGAGATGCTAGCTGTTCAAAATGCCCTGACAGTCTTCAAGGACCTATTTCAGCCGGGACAACTGATAGACGGACAACACCACGGTCATGTGGTACATAAACAAGCAGGAGGAACACATTCTTAACCCCTTTGCAGACTATGACATTGTGGGACACAGCTTTGACTTACCGGGTACGTTTGCAGGCACAATTCCTGCCAGGAAAGGAAAATACTCTGGCAGACGAACTAAGCAGAAACCTCATGGATCCCACGAGTGGCAGCTGGATCCACAAGTCTTCAGCATGATAACAAGGAAATAGGTTTATGTCCGGGCATCCCCATTTGCCTCCCCTCACAACTACCAACTAAAAAGATTCTGCACTAGGACTTATCACAGACAAGCATGGAAAGTGGACACCCTATCTTTCAGCTGGAAAAACCTATTGGTATATGCCTTCCCTCCACTGCCTCTCCTCCCCAAGGTACTCCTAAAGGTCAGACAGGAGAAACCAAAGATGATACTGATTGCCCCAGACTGACCCCCGCCAGTACTGATATCCAGTCCTAAAGAACTTGTCTCGTTACCCAGCTTGGACCCTTACCTCTATTACGTCATCTACTGTCTCTGCAAAACAATCCGATACTGCACAGCCAACTCAGGAAATTAAACCTGGCAGCATCGCAGATAATGTAGTCATACAAAAAACACCTCTCAGCAAAGCTGTGATGGATGTCATTCTGGAAGCCAGAAGGCCTAGTACAAGAAAGTCTTATGCTGGATTCTGTGCTTGGAACCAGGCACAAGGAACTGATACAACTGTACCAGATATTCCTCAGATTTTGCAATACTTAACTGAGATGCTGGACAAAGGCCTATCCTTTTCATCAATTAAAATTCATGCCTGTGCCATTTCGGCTCATTACAGTACAGAACCACCAATTTTTTCTCACCCTTTATTAGAGCGGTACCTCAGAGAAGCCAAAAATTTAAGGCCTCCAAGGAAATCACCCATACCTACATAGGACCTCAACTATGTCTTGGAAAACAGCTCTGCTCCTAGCAATTACTTCAGCAAGAAGAGTTTCAGAGCTACAGGCGCTCATGGCTGTGGAGCCTTTTATCATTTTTTTATCCAGGCAGGGTCTCTCTGAGAACAAACCCAGCATTTATGCCTTAAGTGGTGCCCAGTGTGGCTGTTAACCAAACTATTCATCTGCCAACTTTTTATCCAAATCCACAGAACAAGAGGGAGAGAATTCTGCACTCTTTGGACGTAGACAGCTAGCTTAGATTCTACGTGGACAGGACCAAAGCTTTCAGGAAGACAGAGCAATTACTAGTGGCATATGCTGCAGGATCACAAGGAAAGTCTATTTCAAAGCAGACTATCTCAAAGTGGATAGGCCACTGCATTCATTTATGCTATTCACACTATAGCAAGCCAGTGCCGAAGAGCATTAGGCCACATTCCACCAGAGCTGCAGCCACTTCAGCAGCTTTTCTCAGGGGAGTTCCAACCAGAGACCCTTGGAGTTCAGTGCACACCTTTACAAAGCATTACCATCTGCCATTCTACTCTAAATCCAGAGCAGGCTTTGCCACTGCAGTTCTGCAGGGACTCATTGCCGCTCCTAATGCTGTTTAACTCCAGCCTCCCAACCGTAGCTTTGGGCCTCTAGCCAAATGTAATGACTGCAACAGTGAAACACGAAGAACATAGTACAGTTGTGTGCACTTACCATAAATGTAGATATTCAAGTGTATTCACTGTTGTAGTCCAGGTTACCCACCCACCGCCCCCCTTTTTTTCAATGGATCTCATCTTTCCTTCTCTGATTTATGCAACCTATGTGGTGTATTTGCTTATAGATGAAGGTAAAAATTGTATTGGTACATTTGTTGTTTATCTGAAGTCAGGGAGGGGGCGACAGCATCTAATGCAGGATCCAAGACTTTGGAATTCAGGCCGGCTGAGGGCAACCTGCCAGCAGGATTACCCAAATGTAATGACTGCAACAGTGAATACACTCCGTCTACATTTATGGTAAGTGTACACAACTGTACTTTTCACATGTTGAAGTACCAGCAGCATAGTATTGGAACTAATTGAACAAAAAATGTTGTTGCTTCTAGATTTTGCAGAAAATAAAGATTTACAAGAGTTACTGCATTCTGCAAACCAAGTCAGTAAGCATACTTTGCAGTGTGGTTTTGATGCCTTAGAAGCATCTTGCAAAGCTGCTGTCACTGGGTCTGTATTGAGAAGGCATGCCAGGCTGAAAGAACAAATCTTGCCAGACCATGTCAAAGCAAAATTTCTAGATGCTCCATTTAAACAAGGAACATTTGTTCTTAGTGTTTCACTGTTGCAGTCATCACATTTGGGTTATCTGCCTGCAGGTAGCCCTCAGCCGGCTGAATACCAAAGTCTTCGGATTTCTGCGTTGGATGCTGTCTCTTTTTCCATGAAGTCAGGGGTATAAAACATGCAGCTGACGACATGACATCTGTACTTTTGCCGTGCGGTGGCCGAAGCAAGTTCGCTAGTGCCGGTCGGCCGTTTCCTGAAATTTTCGTTTGAGTTTCAGATCCGAAGTCTTCAAAATAAAAGATAAGTACCCCGTTGGGGATCCCTTTTCTTGCTCCAACCGATGTCAGTAAAAGTTAATAGTCTTCAAAACAAAAGATAAATACCCCGTTGGGGATCCTTTTTCTTGCTCCAACCGATGTCAGTAAAAATTAATAGTCTTACCTGTGAAAAGCAAATACCTCAGAGATTTTCATTCGTACTGCATCCTGTGTTAAGGTCTAGACCACGATGTCCCTCGCTGTCGGTTTTGTACCTTGTTCAATCCCCGAACTATTCGTCATTGGGCTATTTTTGCAGCCAGTTAGTTTTGTACTCTGTCTCAATACTCCGAAATGGCTTCATTAAGGCGTCCGACTACCTATCTTTTGAAAAAACATAAGGATAAAGACAGAGATGTACCGCATAGGTCCAAAACTGCCGATGACTCTTCCGTTAAGCTAGTTACCAGTCCGCCGGTACTCAGTGAGGTGCTTTCGCAGCCTCTGATACCCACTTCAGATTCGCAGGTCTCTACTGAGACCCTTTCGGAGTACGGTATGCAGCGAGATGCTTCTTCGACTATGGAACCTGCGGATATCTCTTCCTTGGATCGGTCCAGAGCCGCTGTGCAGGCACCGGCTTCTGAGGGGGTGTATTCAGGCTTACAGACTTGCATTTTAAACTGACGTCGTTTCCATCCAGACGTTCCGAATCTTTCTGGCCTAAAATCGCACTACACCTAGAAAATCGACGACCAAACCGTGAGCTCAGGCCCATATGCCTCAAAAACAGATGCTTAGAGTGGCTGAAGACCTCATTGTCCTAATTAGGGGAAGCCAGCCTTCCCCCTCTAAGAGACCTAGAACTGAATTTCTTACTGATTCTTCTGATCAGGATTCTGATATTCTGCTGCTTCTGATTACCAGGGTTTGCTCTTATCTACTTATGAGTATTCTGATGCAGAGGATTCCATTTCCTCTGCTTCTCCTCCAGAAGATTTTTCTTTTGGTGAAACCTTCCATACTCTTAGGGAGCATTTCCGCTGGGAAAGCCAGGATAACTGAGTCCAAAAAGAGGTTTGGGGAATTTTTACTTCTGCACCAACACAGGCCACTAGCTATCCATCCTGTTCTGAACATTGTAGATGATGCTTTCTTGGAATCTAGCCTTACCCCAGCCACTTTACCCAGCTCTCAGAAAACCTGACTGGTATTTAAGTACCTGACTCTCACACGTTCCTCTCCAAGAATCCTTCTGTGGATCTAGAGGCCATTTCCCAAGGACCAAAAGGCATTAAGGCTACTGCTGCCAAAAATCCTACCCCTTCTGATAGAGATTCTAGAGCCCTAGACAGATGGGGTAAGAAGATATACACTTCTGCTAATTTGGCCATTAGGGCTTTAAATTGCCTGTTTTATGCATTAAAGTATCAGCAGCATATTATGTTGATTCTGTGTTAAACACAAAGAATTGCAGGATTTAATGCATTCTGCAGAACAAGTTGGTAAACATACTTTACAATGTGGTTTTACTGTTGTCACTGAGTCTGTACTTAGAAGGCATGCTTGGCTTAAGGAGCAAAACTTGCCAGATCATGTTAAAGCTAAATTACTGGATGCTCCCTTAAACCAAGACCACCTTTTTGGCAACAAAGTAGAAGTCCTCAAAAGGATGGAGGAAAAAGCTAAATCTATGCAAACTGTTAAAAAAAGATTTCCTACAAGTACAGCCTCCCAGATTTAGTAGGCATTGGCCTTCAAAGAATTGGTCCTTTCCAGTCTCTTCCAGGCCTTCTCAGTCCAAGCATGGGAACAGCAGACCATCTAGGTTACAGTCTCAGGCTGCACACAGACCTAAGCAGTGGGGGGCTCCCACTTCCAAAGCAGGGAGTAGTAAGCCACCCCCCTACAGAAAAATGGCACAATGACTTAACCTTAACCCTTCCAAGCCCAGCTCAACTACCTGCTCGCTTAGGAAAGTTCGGCCTGCATGCAAAAAACTGGGGACTCCTTACCCAGGACAAATGGGATGTTCTTGTTTCACTGTTGCAGTCATTACATTTGGGTTATCCTGCTGGCAAGTTGCCCTCAGTCGGCCTGAATTTCAAAGTCTTGAGTCCTGCATCGGCTGCTGTTACCTCTTCCCTGACATCAGGTCGTCAGGGGTATAAAAGATGCAGCCGATGCCATTTTATTCAGTCTTTCTTGCCATGCGGTGCCCGAAGCAGAAGCAGTTTGCAAGTGCAGGTCAGCCGACTCCTGAGATTTTCGTGTTCAAGTTTCAGATCCGAAGTCTTCATTAAAAGCTAAGTACCCCATTGGGGAAACTTCTTTCTTGCTCCAGACAGATGTCAGAAAAAGTTAATAATTGTATTTCTTGTGGGAAGCAAATACCTCATAAGGACTTTCATTCTTACTGTATTCCTTGCCTAGGCCCTGACCACGACGTTGCTTGTTGTCTGTTCTGAGCTAAATCTATGCAAACTGTTAAATTTCCTGCAAGTACAGCCTCCCACATTTAGTAGGCATTGGCCTTCAAAGAATTTGTCCTTTCCAGTCTCTTCCAGGCTTTCAGTCCAAGCACGGGAACAGCAGACCACCTAGGTTATAGTCTCAGGCTGCGCACAGACCTAAGCAGTGGGGGGGGGGGGGTCCCCCACTTCCAAAGCAGGGAGTAGTAAGCCCACCCCCCTACGGAAACATGGCACAATGACTTAACCTTAACCCTTCCAAGCCCCGCTCAACTACCTGCTCGCTTAGAAGGAAGGTTCGCCCTACATGCAAAAAACTGGGAACTCATTACCCAGGACAAATGGGTTTTGAACATAGTCTCCCAAGGATACAGATTCCACTTCCACACACTACCAACCCCAAACATTTGGCCAGAGCTACCCCCAAATCAGTGAGCAGAGGCCCAGCAGCAGGTTCTCTCTCTTAGTATCAGGGCTATTCAACCTGTTCCAAAAGAACAAAGGTGGCAAGGTTTTTATTCAAGACTTTTCCTGGTAACCAGAAAAGACAACTCCTGTCGTCCTATCCAGGACTTCTCTATTCTAAACACCTTTCTGGTAATTCCAAAATTCAAAATGCTAACACTTCAACAGCTTCTTCCTATGCTAGGCAAGGATGCTTGGCTGGCAACCTTGGACTTAAAGGAAGCTTACCTGCACATTCCAATAAGTTAATCTTGCAGGGAAGTACTTATGCTTCAGGGCAGGCTCCATGCACTATCAGTTCTCTGCACTTTCCTATGGCTTGTCTACTGCACCCAGGGTAATAGTGTCTAGCGCCAGCCATTGCATTTTGCAGTCAGAGAAATATTCAGATGTTATGTGATCCTATCTCGCCTACATTCTGACTGATGGGCTCGGAGCCGATCCCTCGGCACGCTTATGCTATAGAACGAGGCCTCTAATTGGCTGAGCTATCTTTATCCCAGGATGCACCACCACTAATCCCCCAGATCTCGTTTGCCGCTTACAGAGCTTGGACGTGGTCTCAACATTGGCTGGGCTAAGTACTATATTAATAGTCTCTTTTCCTGTCAGTAGTTCTCTCTTTTCAAC
Organism: Protopterus annectens; assembly: GCF_019279795.1. Taxonomy (NCBI): domain Eukaryota; kingdom Metazoa; phylum Chordata; order Ceratodontiformes; family Protopteridae; genus Protopterus; species Protopterus annectens. The sequence goes on along the minus strand of NC_056737.1, from coordinate 982,374,561 downwards.
CCAAAAGCTGTTTTAATGGCTATTTTTTGTGTACGAGAGTGTCTCTTGTTGTTTTATTGAATTTTGCTTTTTTTCCTGTCGGAGAAGGTTCCGTTTCAGTTAGAGGGGCCTTCCCCTGTACTAACTACTTTAGTGGTTGTGTGTGGGTCAAGTATCCGTTTGAGTTAGAGGGTCTTGACCCTCCTTGTTTTCTTCCCTTTTCTTTTTCTGTGTGTGTAAAAAAAAAAAAAAAAAAAAAAAAGTTTTTTCAGTTTATAATATTCTGAGTACGGGCATACTTATTTGTACCTGTGTCCTAAAACTGTTTAAAGTTTTCTGTTGTGTTCTGTTTTTTCTGCACAACTATGCCTAAGGAACATAAACCCTCCGGGTTTAAAACGTGCACGAGGTGTGGATTTAAAATGTCCATAACGGACGACCACTCCTCGTGCGTCTATTGTCTTGGCGCCAAACATCTCCAGGAATCATGCAGTGTATGCCATGCGTTTTCCTCCCGAGTCCTCCAGGAGAGGAAAAACAAATTAAGCGCTAAAGGATTAATCAAGCCTCCTTCCGAGGAGGCTTTATCTTCCTCTCCGTCTCCTAAGAAGAGGAAAGCGCCGGCTCCGACCAGTCAGTCGGAACCGACGGCTAATAAAGGTAAGCAGACTTCTCCATCGGCTCCACGGACTTCGGAGCCAAGGTCGGAACTGTCTGCCTCGATGCCTCCTACCTCGACCCCTCTGGTTTCGGAGCCGAGGTCTGGAGCATCGAGAGGCGGGTCACCCTCATCGGCTCCACTGATATTGGAGCAGATAAGGGTCATCGGCTCAGACACTTCCCCTCGGGCGAAGTCCTTACCGGCACCGAGGGAAATTTCCTTGAAGGTTTCCTCGGAGCCGATAATTGTGGAGTCCTTTCGGAGCCGGTCCCCGAGCCCTTCGGAGCCGATGGAGAAATCGGTTCGGGCCCGATCGGTATCCTCGAGATCTTCCAGGATGTCTGATTCGGACATCGACAGGGTACTCCTTCGACTTTTCCAGTCTCCGGTGTCCCAAAAGATGGTTTCGGCTCCAGCCCATTTGGCTTCGGAGCCGATGATCCACTCCCTTACAGTACTTCCTCCCCCAACAGCTTTGGCACCGTTGGAGCAGGTGTTGGTGGAACCAGTGGAGGCATTGGGGTCAGGCCCGACCCTTGCTCCGACTCCGGCTCCTGGGTCGGAGTTCAGTGCACGGACTTCTTCCTTCGGCCCTGGGGGGAAGCTTCGGGATTGATACCTTCGGTCCCAAGTCTCCCTCTTGGTGCGTTGGCGGCAGGAGTACCGTCCACTGTCGTGGCCACGGAGGGGGGACCTTCCCAGGATTCTGGTGGTCCCGCCTTCAGGGCTATGAGGAGTGCTCTAGCCAAATCTTCATTGGCTACCTCCACAGTTTCCCCAGCTCCTTCCCTACATTTGGAGACTGGGTCGTTGGCAGTTCCCCTGTCAGCAGACAGCGGAGCCCCTGGGCCTCAGGTTACCCCCGCTGGGGTTTCTGCCCCTCCTGGAGGTCCTTCTGAAGCCTCTTCGGAAGAACCTCCCAGGAAGAAAATGTGCAAGAGGAAACACGTTGACTTCCCTGACGAGTCTTTGACATCTGACACCGATCTCGATGATGCAGAGGGGTCCCCCAAGTCGTCCTCGGATGATGTCTCCTTTGCAGACATCCTAGAAGCTCTAAAACAACGAGGCGGCTGGCAGTCCAAACCTCCCTCTGCTGATGAGTCTGTGTTCTTGAAGGCCTTCGGGGCTCAGCCCTCCGCCTCCTGGGTGTTTCCGCCCTTCGACGAGCTCTTGGATTTGATCTGTCGAAGGGCGTGGGAACACCCGGACTCTGTGGAACCGGTGCCCGCTCGTCCAAACAAATTTCTTTCAGCACCCCCAGATAGAGAGTTCCTCACGAAAGGTGTGGCTGTGGATGCTATGGTGGTGGCATCTGCTACACAGCAGGATGTAGCAGAGGCTTCTACGTCCGTCCATCCTCCTAATAAGGAGTCTAGGAGCATGGATCGGTACGGCAAGCGCACCCTAAGTTCAGCGGCCTTTACCTTGAGATCTCTGAACTACCTAACGCACTTTACGAGATTCCAGAGGGATTTGATTAAGGAGCTGTCCGATACCCTCTTAGGTAACCTGCCTGAGGAGCTGGCCCAGACGGTTGGATCTCAGCTGGCTACAATGTCATCCATTTCGAACTTGTCCATGAGGCTCATCTCAGTGTCAAGGCGAAGGTAGAGCGGGCGGTACAGGCATTGCTCACGGAGACAAGCCTGGCTCCGCCTGTGTCATTTCGCGGAGGCCTTCAAGTCTTCATTCACGGCGCCCCTTTGATGGGTCCTCCCTGTTTGGGCCCAAGGTGAAAGACACACTTACCCGCTGTGAACAGGAGGGTAAGACTCTGACTGCCATAGGGGCACGATTTTCCACTCCCTTTCGGCCTTATCCCAAGGCTAAAAGAGGAGGGAAGATGTGGTTCTGGAGATCGCAGAAGTCTTACCCCTCTCAGCAGGAAGGTTCCCCCTCCAGAGGCAGAGGAGGGGGAAATTCATCAGGAAGACGCCGTCCCAGAGGCGGCAGAGGCCCCCGCAACACTGGAGACCGCGAGTCCTTTCGTGGCTCTTCAACCTTTCATAGTCCCTGAGGGATTGCCCGACTGTGCTGCTCCGGAGCCAGTCGGGGGTCGTTTTTCGAAGCACCTAAAGGCCTGGGAAGGGATCACTCAGGACCAATGGGTGCTTCGAATTATCGCCGGAGGTTACTCCATCCCATTATGTTGCCCCCCCCCCCCCCCAGTCCAAAAGAATCCCGGACCCGCCACCCAGTCAACGGGATACCGCAGCCATAGAAATTTCAAAACTGCTGCAAAAAGGAGCCATCCAACCGGTCCCCGCAGACCAGATCGGATTAGGGACTTACTCAAGATTCTTTTTAGTGCCAAAAAAGACCGGGGACTTGAGGCCCATTTTGGACCTAAGCAACCTGAATGGTCACTTTACAAACCATTCTCCCGTTGTTGGAGAAAGGTGTTTGGATGTGCTCCATAGACCTCAAGGACGCGTATTACCATATCAAAATACATCAAACGTCCAGGAGACACTTGCGCTTCAGCCTAGGAAGCAGTCATTTTCAGTTCCGTGCGCTGCCCTTTGGTCTCACCACAGCCCCCAGGGTGTTCACCAAATGCTTGGCAGTAGTGACTGCTCACCTGAGGAGTCTAGGATTCCAGGTGTTTCCGTACCTAGGCGACTGGCTTCTAACTGCCACCTCCAAGCATCTACTTCTACGGAGCCTGCAAGCCACAACATCACTGGGCAATTCCCTCGAAATCACCTTCAATTGGCCAAAGTCTGTGTTACGGCCATCTCAAAGAATAAGATTCATAGGGGCAGAGATAGATTCAAACCAGATGCGGGTCTATCTACCTGCAGACAGAATTCAGATCATACAAAATCAGGTTCGAGCCTTACTCCCCAGGTCCAAAGCCCCAGCCAGAATGGTCATGCAACTATTGGGATCGATGTCTGCCACAGTTCTGCTAGTTCCCTTGGCAAGGTTACACATGAGAATCCTCCAGTGGCTTCTTTCAACTCAGTGGTCCTTTCAGGAACTCCCTCTCAATCATCTAATATGGATCACAGAATCTTGCAGACGGGACCTTCGCTGGTGGCTAGTGTCTTCCAATTTGGATCAGGGACGACCTTTTGTTCTTCCTCCTCCGGAGGCCACTTTGACCACGGACGCCTCCCAGACGGGGTGGGGGTGGGGGCATTCCCTGGGCAGGTCAGTCCAGGGCAAATGGCATCCGGAAGAGACCTCTCTCCACATCAACATCCTAGAAATGAGCAGTACTCCTGTATGGATCACAGAATCTTGCAGACGGGACCTTCGCTGGTGGCTAGTGTCTTCCAATTTGGATCAGGGACGACCTTTTGTTCTTCCTCCTCCGGAGGCCACTTTGACCACGGACGCCTCCCAGACGGGGTGGGGGGGGGGGCATTCCCTGGGCAGGTCAGTCCAGGGCAAATGGCATCCGGAAGAGACCTCTCTCCACATCAACATCCTAGAAATGAGCAGTACTCCTGTCCCTTCAAGCCCTTCACTGTTACCTCCCTCAGGGTGTAATTGCTGTTCACTCGGACAACATGTCAGTTGTCTGGTACCTGAACAAGCAGGGAGGGACCAGATCCTATCCTCTTTGCAGAGAAGCGATGAGGGTCTGGGAATGGGCAATCTCAACCAAACGCTTCCTAGTGGCTACTCACATACCGGGCAAATCCAATGTCATAGCCGACAGGTTGAGCAGAACCATCCTCTCTCCTCACGAATGGTCTCTGAACATGACTATTACAAGACAGATTTTCAGCGAATGGGGAGTTCCGTGCTGCGACCTCTTCGCGACTCCTTTGAATGCGAAGTGCAAAGATTTTTTCTCCCTAACCCCGGCTCCGGGGAAGAGCCCTATGGACGCGTTAGTCCATCCTTGGCCCACCGGCCTGCTTTATGCCTTCCCTCCAGTTCCTCTCCTACCCAAGGTAATTCAGAAGGCTTCTCTCTTAGGGAGCAAGATGATCTTAATTGCTCCTTACTGGCCTCGTCAAGTCTGGGACTACTACACCAGTCCCTACACACATTAAGATTGACGGCCTGGCTCCTCCTCTTCCAACCATAGTCAGGAGACATGCACTAGACCCAGATGTAGTGCACATATTGTCTTCAGCCCACAAGTCGGCTACAAAGAAACTTTATTCTAGCAAATGGAAAAGATTTGCTATATGGGCTCATCTCCGGGGCCTGGACCCCATTTCAACCCCCGTAGCAGAAGTACTCAAGTTCCTAACCTCTCTTTTCAACCAAGGCTCTTCTGTTTCTACCATGAAAGTACAATTGGCAGCGATTTCTAATTTTCATGAATCCATAGACCCACCCTTAATGAGCAACAGGTTGTGTAAGACCTTCTTGAAAGGTGCTGCTGTATTAAGACCTCCAGTTTCTCATCCTGCACCTCCATGGGATCTCGATATAGTATTACGTGCCTTGACTTCTTCCCCCTTTGAACCGGCAGCTACCTGTGATTTAAAGTTTCTATCATGGAAAACAGCTTTTCTAGTGGCAATTACTTCAGCCAGAAGGGTTTCAGAACTTCAAGCTTTGTCAGTGAAACCTCCGTACTTGGTTTTTCATACAGAGTTTCCCTCAGACCAAATCCTTCTTTTGTTCCTAAAGTCTGTTCTACTTTATGCTTGCAACAAGTCATTAGAGCTCCCAGTTTTTTCCCCAAAATACTCCAATAAAGCGGAATTTATTTTCCACACGCTAGATGTCCACAGGCAGTTACGTTTTATTTGGATAGGACCAAACAATCAAGGAAGACAGATCAGTTGTTTGTGTCCTTTGCAGAAAACAAATTGGGCAACGCGGTCACAAAGGTCACTATTGCCAAATGGATCAGGGACTGTATTACTCAAGCTTATGTTTATTCTAACAAGGAGCTTTCCACCTCTGTCGAGGCTCATTCTACAAGGGCTATGGCTACTTCGGTAGCATTTCATTCTAAGCTTGCTATTAGTGACATTTGTGCTGCGGCTACATGGTCTTCCCCGCATACCTTCATTTCTCACTACAAATTAGATGTGGCATCTAGAGGACAAGCTTCATTTGGTTCCACAGTGCTCAGGAGTGTTTTCCAATGAGCCACCCGGGATTTGTTTGGGATCCATCTCGCCTACATTCCTAATAACCCACCCTCCTTCCCCCTTACTTGGAGATCAGAGGATATCAGAAGGTCCGAATCCTGTTGTTTCATCTTGAAACATCTAACAATGTTATATAATCAAGCTGTGCATGTGTGCATGAATGCGGACAAACAAGATCTGGGGGATTAGTGGTGGTGCATCCTGGGATAAAGATAGCTCAGCCAATTAGAGGCCTCGCTCTATAGCATAAGCGTGCCGAGTCGGAAACGAGGGATCGGCTCCGAGCCCATCAGTCAGAATGTAGGCGAGATGGATCCCAAACATCTGAAGTTATGGTGAGTACATAACTAAAAGATATTCTATACTTGGACGATTGATTCAAGCAGAAAGCCAGGACTTGCTATTACAACACCTGGCATTCATAAAGAAACTTCTAACCTCACTGGGGCACACCATAAACTAAAAGAAATCTCACCTAGTACCCTGTCAACAGATTGTATTCCTGGGAGCAATCTTGAACACAACTTCCCAGATGGCATTCCTCACTCCAGAGAAGCAAGTTTATTTGACAACCTACTTCAAACAATTGGCCACAAAACCCCAGCTATCTGCAACGAAAATTCTGTAAGCCCTGGGGTTCATGTCCTCCTGCATTCTACTAATTTCACATGCAAGACTGCATATGAGGAAACTCCAATGGTATCTAAAAAGCCTATGGTGTCAACATTCTTAGGACCTGGAATCAATGATTCCTATCATTCCTTGTATAAAGACAAAGTTCCTTTGGTGGGCAGAGACCTGCTTCCACAACAAGGGGCTCTTTCACTCTACCCCCCAAACCTAACAACAGACTCATCAGACTATGCATGGGGAGCTCACTTGGCAGGGCAGTGCGTTCATGGCAAATGGAAGCCGTGACTGATGCACCTGCATATCAGTCAAAAAGAAATGTTAGCTGTACAGAATTCCCTGACACCCTTCAAAGACCGTATTCTTCCAGGACAGCTATTGGTAAAAAGACAACAGCACAGATATGTGGTACATAAACAAGCATGGGGGAACCCACTCGTACCCTCTCTGCAGACTAGCCGTGGCTCTGTGGAGCACAATGAGCTAACAAGTGCACCTACAAGCTCAATTCCTGCCAGGCAAGCTGAATTCACTGGCAGATGACTTGAGCAGAAATCTCATGGACCCACACGAATGGAAACTAGAACCAAAAATATTCAACCTCTTGAACAAATAGGGGACTCCAGAGGTAGACCTGTTTGCCTCCCCCTCAAAACTACCAATTGGAAAAATTCTGCACAAGGACTCCCCATAGTCAAGCTTAGAAAGTGGATGCCCTGTCCTTTACCTGCGAAAGCCTCTGTTTATGCCTTTCCCCCTCTGCCTCTCCTCTCGAAGGTTCTACTAAAGATCAAACAGGGCAAGCCAAGGACAATACTGATTGCACCAGACTGGCCACGCGAGCACTGGTACCCCCCCTTGTGCAGTATGACACTGCTGCAGCCATGGCACCTGCCGCAGACCCCTTCCCTGCTGTCCCAGCAGGCAGGCCAGATTCTGCACCCTCCACTTCAAACCCTGAACCTTGCAGCCTGGTTAATTCCTTGAGCTCACCTCTAGCATCCCTCAATAAGCAGTTGCTAGATGTTATTCTGGAGGCAAGGAGGCCTAGTACTAGAAAATCCTATGCTGAAAAGTGGAAAAGAGTACTGTTCCTGGAGCCTGGCTCTGGGGATGGGCACAACGGTGCCCAGCTTACCTCATATTCTTCAGTACTTAACAGAAATGCTCCACAAGGGCCTGCCCTCGTCAATTAAAATTCATGCCTCTGCCGTTTCAGCACATTATAATACTGAGCCACCCCACCTCTCACCCCTGCTGAAACAGTTCCTTAGAGGGGCCAAAAAATTAACCCCCCCCTTCCCCCGAGCCAGCCGCCGCAGCAGAGTTGAAATTCCTTTCTTGAAAAACAGCCTGCCTTCTAGCCATCACTTCAGCAAGAAGGGTGTCTGAATTGCAGGCCCTCATGGCAGTGGAACCCTTAGAAAATTTAATTACACCATGCCGTTGGAGCAACCGACTACCGGCGTACACAAAAAGCGCAAAAATAAGGACAGGCAGCCTAGATCCAAGCCAGACTCAGAGGCCTCGGCTGGGCCGGTCGCCAGTTCACCGGTTTTCAGTGAGGCGCCTACGCAGCCCCTGGCTACCGCAGAATTGGAACCCCAGACCTCTTCGGATTCTCTGACTGAGAGTTCTAGGCCGACGCAGCCATTTTCTTTAGGCCCTACCGACGAAATTGTAGAAAGTGAAGCCGGTGCTGCAGAAACACCTTCGGTTTCTGAAGGTGTTTTCAGACCGACAACGCTCACCATAAAACTGTATCCTTAGCTTTAGACTCCTGTTAAACCAAAAAAGACTGCACTTCAGTCTCCAGTTCAAGGCCCCATGCCCAAGAAACAGATGCTTAAAATGGCTGAAGATTTGATCTCTCTAATCAGGGGTTCCCAACCCCCACCCGACAAAAGGCCTAGACAAGAGGAAGATTATGCCTCCTCTGATCAAGTGTCTATTTCCTCAGGCTCCTCTGCGGAACAGGATTACTCCTTTCCCCCTTATGAGGATTCTGATGCTGAGGATTCTATTCCCTCAGCCTGTCCCCCTGAAGACTATTGCTTTGGAGAAACCTTACATACCATGAGGGAACATTTCCACTGGGAAGGTCAGGACTACTCCGACTCAAAGAAAAGGAGTTTGTTTTTTTTCCCCAGCACAGACCACTTGCTATCCCCCCCAGTTTTAGACATTGTGGATGATGTTTACTTCAAATCTAGTCTAAATCCAGATTCTCTGTCTCCTGCTCCAGCCAAACCAGATAGATATTATAGAGTGCCTGACTCCCACAAATTCTTTTACAAAAGCCCTGTTGCTGACCCAGTGACTATCTCCCAGGGTCCCAAAGGGGCTAAGGCTTCTATGGCAAAAAATCCGGTAAACATACTTTACAATGTGGATTTGATTCCTTGGAAGCTTCCTGTAGAGCAGCTGTTACTGGGTCTGTTATACGTAGGCATGCTTGGTTAAAGGAAAAAACTCTGCCTGATCATGTTAAAGCAAAGTTACTAGATGCTCCCTTACAGCAGGATGTCCTATTTGGTGTTAAAGCAGAAGTCGTCTTAAAGAAAATGGAGCATAAGGCAAAATCTATGCAGACGGTCAAAGATTTCTTACAGGTTCAGTCCCCTCGCTTCAGCAGAAATTGGCCAACAAAAAATTGGTCCTTTCCAGCTACAGACAGACTACAGAGGGGTAAATACAGACACCCAAGAGGCAGAGGACAAGCACAAACCCATTACAAACCTCGACAATGGGGCACTGCAACACAGAAGAGAGGAGAAGACAGGCCCCAAACTACTAGAAGGCAAACACAATGACTTAAACTTCATATTGCCAAGCAAAACTCTCTTGGCAGCTCCCTTGGGAGGAAAATTAACACTTTTTACAGACAACTGGCGCATCGTCACAAAGGACAAATGGGTCCTAGACATTATCTCACAAGGATACAAATGCCATTTCCACACCTTGCCAATGATAAAAGGAATGCCAAACCTGCCACAAAATCAATGGGCAGAGGCACAAAAACAAATTACAGCTCTCATGGACATGAGCCTTTCAGCTGGTACCTACACGGGAGCAAGGCCAAGGATTTTACTTGAGGCTCTTTCTAGTCCCCAGAAAGGACAATGCTTGGAGACCCATTCTGGACCTTTCAATTCTAAACACCTTCTTACAAGTACCCAAATTCAAGATGCTAACACTACAGCAGCTTCTTCCCGTGTTGGGCAAGAAAGCATGGCTAGTAACGTTGGACCTGAAGGAGGCATACCTGCATGTCCTTATTGGACAAAATTGCAGAAGATACCACCGTTTCATTGCAGGTTCAACCAATTCTCTGCACTGCCCTTTGGCTTATCCACTGCGCCCAGGGTCTTCACAAAATGCCTGGCACCAGTAATTGCATCCTGCAGGCAAAGAGGAATTCAAATATACCCATACCTGGATGACTGCCTCATCCAAGCAGAAAGCAAGGACATCCTCTTACAACATCTGGATTTTGTAAAACACCTAAGTTGCCTAGGGTACACAGTAAACGAAAAGAAATCAAAACTAGTACCCTCACAAAATGACATTCCTGGGTGCCAGCTTGAATACAACGGCCCAGATGGCTTATCTGACGCCAGACAAACTACAACTGACTGACTCAATACTTCAAAACAATGGCAACAAAGACCCAACTCCCTGCGAGAAAACTTCTGCAGGCCTTGGGCTTCATGGCATCTTGCATACTACTAATACCACTTGCAAAGCTGCATATGAGAAAATTACAGTGGTACCTAAAAAGTGTTTGGACTCAACACAGCCACAACTTGGACACAATGATATCTCTCATTCCCTGCCTTCAACAAGAGTTTCCGTGGTGGTCACAGGCATGTCACCTCAACAAGGGTCAGCCTTTCACCTTGCCCCCAGCCAGGCAAACTATGACAACAGATGCATCGGACTATGCCTGGGGGGCACACATGGCAGGACGGTGCGTTCAAGGCATATGGACTGCAGATCAAAGGAATCTGCACATCAATCAAAAAGAAATGCTAGCTGTACAGAATGCCCTGACAGCCTTCAAGGACCTCTTACATCCAGGACAGCTTACAGTTAGGACGGACACCACCACAGTAATGTGGTACATAAACAAACAAGGGGGTACACACTCCTACCCTCTATGCAGGCAAGCAATGACCTTGTGGAACACAGCACTGGCTTACCAAGTTCAGCTACAAGCTCAATTCCTGCCAGATAAAAAGAACACATTGGCAGACTACCTAAGCAGAAACATCATGGATCCCCACGAGTAGAAACTGGATCCACAAGTATTTGCAATGATAACTCAAAAATGGGGCCTTCCAGACTAAGACCTGTTTGCCAGCCCCCAAAACTGTCAGCTAACAAAATGTTGTACAATAACGTTTCACCATCAAGCTTTGAAAGTGGACGCACACTCATTCAGTTGGAAAAACCTGACAGTATATGCCTTCCCTCCATTACCCCTTCTCACAAAGGTGCTGCTGAAAGTCAGGATGGAGAGACCCAAAATGATACTCATAGCCCCAGACTGGCCACGCCAGCACTGGTACCCACTACTAAGGAATATGACCCAGGGCCCACCTTGGATTTTACCACAAATTACTCATTTGCTCACACAGCAAGACAGTCAGATTCTACACAGCCAGCTCAAAACCTTAAATTTGGCTGCATGGCAAATCACCTAAGCAACCAGCCAGCTCCTCTTCCTCAAGCTGTTAAGTTATTCTGGAAGCCAGGAGGCCCAGCACCAGGAAGGCCTACTCGGGCAAATGGAAAAGGTTTTGCACCTGGAACCAAGCTGAAGGCCAAAATACCCTTCAGCCACACATACCTCAGATTCTACAATAAAAGGACTTTCTTTTTCATCTATTAAAATCCATGCCTCAGCTATTTCAGCCCACTATAACACTGATCCTCCCTTATTTTCACATCCGCTTCTAAGGCAGTTTCTCAGAGGGGCCAAAAACATTAGGCCCCCCCAGGAGAGCACCTACACCAACCTGGGATCTCAATTTTGTTCTGGAAAAACTTATGCTACCTCCTTTTGAACCAGCTTTCTCAGCTGACTTAGTTTATATCATGGAAGACTGCCCTGCTTCTGGCAATAACTTCAGCCAGAAGAGTTTCAGAGCTTCAGGCACTAATGGCAGTAGAGCCTTTCCTCATTTTTCATCAAGACAGAGTTTCTCTACGAACTAACCCCTCCTTTATGCCTAAGGTGGTATCCAGTGTGGCTCTAAATCAAACCATCCATTTACCCACCTTCTTTCCAAATCCGCAGAACAAAGGAGAAAGACTCCTGCACTCCTTGGACATTCATAGGCAACTACGTTACTACTTGGATAAAACTAAGGTTTTCAGAAAATCTGACCAGCTCTTTGTATCCTATGCTGCAGCTTCACAAGGGAAGGCTATATCAAAGCAGACCATTTCCAAATGGATAGGACATTCTTCGATTTTGCTACACCCACCATGGAAAACCAGTTCCTGCTAGCATAAGGCCCCACTCTACCAGGGCAGCAGCTACATCTACAGCCTTCCTCAGGGAGGTGCCAACCAAGGATATTTTATTTATTTCATTTTATTTATTTATTTAACATTTGTTGACCGGGAAAGTCCGACTAGGTTCCACAGATCCTGTTTTCAGCAGATGCCCGGGGAGAAATTCTCCAGAAGCATGTCTTTAGAATTTTGGAAGCTGCGACTTGGAGTTCAGTACACACCTTCACCAAACACTATCACTTATTACTCTAAGACTAGAGCTGGCTTCGCCACTGCAGTCCTGCAGGGCCTTCTAGCCTCCTCTAACCCTGTTTGACTCCACCTCCCATCCTTAGCTTTGGAATTCTACCCAAGTGTGATGACTGCAGCAGGGTAACACGATGAACATAGTACAGTTTTGTACCTACCATAAATGTAGATGTTCGAGTTTATACCCTGCTGCAGTCCAGGTTACCCTTCCTCCATCCCCTCTGACCTTACTAAAACCTTTCAATGCTTTAAAATTTGATACTACCTTTGTGGTGTATTTGCTTCTAGCTGGAGGGATGTTTTGTTTGTGCTAAACTTTTATGATTGGTACTATTTACTGACCGCCATTTTGGGGGGGGGCACCTGACATCTGGTGCAAGAAAAACTGAAGAAAATGGTGGATGCATCCTATATACCCCTGGCGCACTGATGTCAGGGAAGAAGCGACCGCAGCCGACACCGGACCAAGACTTTGGAATTCAGGCCGACTGCGGAATCGCCTGACGACAGGATAACCCAAGTGTGATGACTGCAGCAGGGTATACACTCGAACAGCTACATTTATGGTGGGTACAAAACTGTACTTTGTCTTCCATGTGGACAGGGTTTCCCTCAGGACAAATCCTTCCTTTATACCCCAAGGTGTTGTCTAGTGTGGCCTTAACTCAGTCCATTTATTTACCTACTTTTTTTCCCTAATTCACAAAACAAAGGGGAACAAATACTGCACTCTCTGGACGTGCACACACATCTTATATTTTATTTGGACATGACTAAGCCTCTCAGAAAATCTGAACAGCTGCTAGATGGCTTTGCTGCAAGGGCAGAGGGGAAGGCCATTTCAAAGCAGACCATTTCCAAATGGATAGCCCTTTGCATTCATTTCTGCTACAAGCACCATGGAAAACCTACCCCACAGAGGATAAGATAACATTCCACCAGGGCTGCATTTGCAGCCTTTCTCTTAGGAGTCCCTACCAGGCTTATCCTAGAAGCTGCTACCTGTAGCTTTGTACATACTTTCACCAAGCATTACCACATGCCTGTTTTTTCTAAATCCAGAGCTGGTTTTGCCTCTGCAGTCTTGCAGGGCTTAATAGCTGGCCCTAATGCTCTTTAACTTCCTCCTCCCTTCCTCTGCTTTGGGAATCAACCCGAATGTGATGACTGCAGCAGTGAAACCTGATGAACATAGTACAGTTTTGTAAACTTACCATAAACGTAGATGTTCTAGTGTATTCACTGTTGCAGTACTGGTTACCCTCCCTCCAGCCCCCCTGACTTCTCTTTCCTTCTTGTTTGGTATACTTAGTTTTTTCTGGTGTATTTGCTTTTTGATGGAGGTGTGCCATAACATTTAATTGCTTCCCATTGTGGGGGCACCTGACATCTGGGGCAAGAAAAACTGATGTAATGGCGTCTGCTGCATGTTTTATACCGCTGACATCATGGAAGGAGAGAGCATCCGGCATAGAAATCCGAAGACTTTTGTATTCAGGCTGGCTGAGGGCTACCTGCAAGCAGATAACCCATATGTGAAGACGGCAACAGTGAATACACTCTAACATCTACTTCTCTGGTAAGTGTACGCAACTGTACTTTTGGCACAAAAGCAGAAGAGGTTCTTAAAAAGGAGGAAAAAGCTAAGTCTATGCAAAACGTTTAAAGATTTCTTACAAGTACAGCCACCTAGATTCAGTAGGCATTGGCCTTCAAAAAACTGGTCCTTTCCAGTCCCTACCAGGTCTTCTCAGCCCAAACCCAGGGGCAGCAGTCCACCAAGGCTACAGTCTCAGGGTACTTAGAGATTTAAACAATGGAGTGCTCCCCCCTCAAAAACAGGGAGTGGTAAGCCACCCCCTTATGGAAATAAATTCACAATGACTTGTTTACCATCCTTCCCAGCCATGCCCAAGTACTTGCACCCCTAGGAGGAAAACTCGCCCTGCATGCAAAAAACTGGATGTCCATTACCCAGGACCGATGGGTCCTAAACATTGTATCCCAGGGATACAGATTCTACTTCGACTCACTGCCAACCCCAAGCAGGCTGCCAGACCTTCCTCCAAACCAATGGGCAGAGGCTCAAAAGCAAGTACATTCTCTTCTCAGTATTAGAGCTACTGAACCTGTTTAAATAGAGCTGCCAAGAAAAGAGGGCTCTTGGTGCCCTGTCCTGGACCTGTCCATTGTCAACACCTTCCTGGTGGTCCCAAAATTCAAAATGCTTACACTGCAATAGCGGCTTCCTGTGCTAGCCAAAGACTCCTGGCTAGTCACCCTAGACCTTAAAGAAGCTTATCTGCACATCCCCATAAAGGAATCTTGCAGGAAATATCTACGTTTCAGGGCAGGCTCTATGCACTATCAGTTCTCTACACTTCCCTTTGGCTTATCTACTGTGCCCAGAGTATTCACAAGTGCCTGGTTCCAGCCATTGCATATTGCAGGCAGAGAAATATTCAAATTTACCCATACTTGGACGATTGCCTGATTCATGCGGACAGTCCGGAATTCCTACTTCAGCACCTGGCATTTGTAAAGAGACTTCTAACTTCTCTGGGGTACACCATCAACAAAAAGAAATCACATCTGGTGCCAGGCCAAAAGATTGTATTCCACGGAGCAAGCTTAAACACAACTTCCCAGATGGCGTTCCTTACTCCAGAAAAGCAGGTTTGACAAACTTCTACAAACTAATGGCCACCAGAACCCAGCTGTCTGCAAGAAAAATACTGCAAGCCCTAGAGTTCATGGCCTCGTGCAGTCACGGAAGACTGCATATGAGGAAACGACAATGGCAGTTTGCCCTTAGTCGACTTGAATTCCAAAGTCTTGGGTCCTGCATCGGTTGCTGTCCCCTCTTCAATGACATCAGGGGTGTAAGACGTGCAGCAGACACCATTTTCTTTAGTCTTTCTTGCCGCACGGTGCCCGAAGCAGAAGCATTTCGCTAGTGCCAGTTGGCAGACTACTGAAATATTCGAGTTTGAGTTTCAGAACCAAAGTCTTCACTAAAGCTAAGTACCCCATTGAGGAAACTTTTTTCTTGTTCCATACTGATGTCAGAAAAAGTTAATTGTATTACTTGTGGGAAGCATATACCTCATAAGGATTTCCATTTGTACTGTATTCGTTGCCTAGGCCCTGATCACAACATGCGTGGCTGTTGGTTTTGTGCTAGATTTAACCAACGCACTATTAAGCATCTGTATATTTTTGCCTCAAAGTATTTTGGAAACAGATTTAACTACCCAGAAATGTCGTTGGATAGCAGTCCGCCTACCGGAGTATATAAGAAACTCAAAGAAAAGGTTAGAGAAAGGCAGTCCAGATCCAAAACCGATGAAGCTTCTAAGCCAGTCGCCGGTTTGCCGGTACTCAATGAGGCGCTTTCACAGCCCCTGATACTCGCTGCTTTCGAGTCACAGGCCTCTACCGACACCCATGTGGAGTCCGGCATGCCACAAGTTACTCAAGGCACTGGACCGAAGGATGCATCTCCCTCTGATGGGTCCAGAGCCACTGAGCAGGTTTCTGTGGGTGTATTCAGACCTCAACATTTGTATATTAAACCGACGACAGCTGCAAAACCAAAGACAAAAGCAACTTCTAAAACTAAAAAAAAAAAAAAAAAAGACGATGCATGAGCCACGTGCACAGGCCTCTGTGCCTAAAAAAAACAGATCAAAATGGCTGAAGACCTTATTACCTTGATCAGGGGTACCCATCCCCCTCCAGATAAGAGGCCTAGGCAAGACACTGATTATGAATCTTCAGGTCAGGTTTCTGTTTCTTCTGATCAGGAATTATCTATACCTCCCTATGAGGATTCGGATGCAGAGGAGTCTGTACCATCTGCATCACCTCCTTAGGATTATTCATTTGGAGAAACCTTGCATACTCTGAGGGTACATTTTCACTGGGAGAGTCAAGATTTCTCAAAATCAAAAAATAGGCTTAGGGATTTCCTTCTCCCTCAGCACAGGCCTTTAGCCCATACCCCCTGTTTTAGACATTGTGGATGATGTTTTTCGGAGGCAAGCTTGACCCCTGACTCCTTACCTCTAGCTCCCAGTAAGCCTGACCGATATTACAGGGTCCCTGACTCACATAAATTCCTATTTAGAAACCCTGCTGCTGATCCTGAAACTCTTTCACAGGGTTCAAAGGGTGTTAAGGCCTCAACAGCAAAAAATCCTATCCCCTCTGACAGATTCAAGAGCACTGGATAGATGGGGAAAAAAGTTTTTTACATCTGTTACCTTGGCAATAAGGACCTTAAACTGTAAATTTCTTATGCTCAAGTATCAACAACATGTTATGGGATTGCTAAAACAGAAAATGTAGATTTCTGAATGTGCAGAAAATAAAGAAATGCAGGAATTATATCATGCAGCTGAACAAGTTGGAAGGCGTACTTTGCAATGTGAATGTCCTTCAAGGATGCAACTGCAGTCCTGACATATAGGTTGTCCTGCCTCAGGCAGCCCTTTGGTCTGCCGGATTCCAAAGTCTGGGTCCGGCGTCGGCTGATGTCGCCCTTTCCCCGACGTTAGAGCGCTTGGGGTATAAAAGAGTCAGCCGACGCCATCTTCAGTCTTTCTTGCCGCGTGGCGCCCGAAGCAGAAGCAGTTCGTAAGTGCCGGTCGGCCAGCTCCTGCGTTTACAGCTACTGAAGTCTTCAAAAAAGCTAAGTACCCCGTTGGGGACCTTTTCTTGCCTCAGCCGATGTCAGATAAAACTGTAAAAGTTAATTGTTTAACTTGTGGGAAACAAATACCTCATAAGGATTTCCACTCTTACTGCTTACCCTGCCTAGGCCCAGAACACAACGTCTCGGCCTGTACAGCTTGTGCTTCTTTCAATAGACGCACTCTTAGGCGTCGGTCAGAGTTTGCACAGGATTATTTTGGGGATGATTTCTGTTATATCATGCCGTCGGAGCTTTCGACAGCACATTTACCTAAAAAACGGAAGGATAAGGACCGACACCCGCGGTCTCGGCCGACACCACGCTTAGGCCTACCGCGAGTGTCTCGGTCTCTTCTGAGCCGGTTTCACAACCGCTACAGACCGATGACACCGCCCTACCGGTTATTTCGGTACCGGAGGCCAGCTCGGTGCCGGTTTCTGTTCTCCCCTCTGAGACCGTAGCCCAGGATATTTCTGACACCATTTCAGTGGATAAGACTACCCCAACACGTGGGGCTGCCAGGCCTCCAGTGTCTATGTCCATTAAGGCCTACACACGTGCTAAAGCTGCCAAACAGGCTAAGTCCCTCCCTCCAAGATCTGTTTCTCTGGGATCCACTTCTGGTTCTCAAATTTTAAGTTTAGCTGAGGACTTTATTTTTTTAATTAGGGGTTCTCAGCCACATCCAGATAGAGGCTCTCAGCCGCCTTCTGTCAAGAGGCCTAGGGTTGAGCAGGTAGATCCCCAGTCCTCTGATTAGGCCTCAGGTGATTCTGCACATTCAGACTACCAGGAGGAGGCCTTCCCGGCCTACGAGGATTCTGATGCGGAGGAATCCATTCCCTCTGCTTCTCCTCCTGAGGAGTTTTCCTTTGGGTAAACGCTTCATTCCATGAGGGAACACATCAAATGGCAAGGCCAAGAATACTCAGATTCTAGGAAAAGGTTAAGGGAATGTTTAAAGCTACCTCAGCATAGACCCTTAGCTATTCCTCCAGTCTTAACTGTTTTAGATGATGTGTACTTAGAATCTAGTGTTTCCCCTGACTCCCTCCCCCCTGCTCCTGTCAAGCCAGACAGGTACTACAGGGTCCCAGACACGCATCAATTTCTGTACAAGGGCCATACTGCTGACCCTGAAACTATTTCTCAGGGGCCTAAAGGGGTTTCTTCCACTACTGCTAAGAATCCACTTCCTTCGGAAAGAGATTCTAGGGCTTTAGAAAGGTGGGGCAAGAAAGTATATACATCTTCCACCCTTTCTATGCGAGCATTAAATTGTCAATTTCATATGATTCAGTATCAGGAATACATGTTAGATGACTTGCAAAAGAAATTTGCTTCCCCTGAACCATTAGATAGAAAGGGGTTACAGGAATTGGTTCATAATACTCAGCAGGTTAGCAACCATTTCCTTCAGTGTGGATATGATGCATTGGAAGCTTCATGTAGAGCAGCAATGATAGGTGCGGTCATACGCAGACATGCTTGGTTAAAGGAACAAACATTGCCAGACCATGTGAAAATTAAGCTTTTGGACGCACCACTAGAGAAACATAGGCTATTTGGTGCTACTGCACAAGAGGTTTTAAAGAAAATAGAGGAAAAGGCAAAATCAGTGCAAAAAGTCAAAGATTTCCTCCAGGTACAGCCTCCAAGATTCAGCAGGAATTGGCCTTCTAAGCATTGGTCCTTTCCAGACACAGACAAATTTCAGAGAGGCTAAAACAGACGTGGCAGAGGTAGAGGGCAAACTCGAGGCTCCTACAGAGGACATCAATGGCAGCTTCCGAACCAGAGAGGTGGGGCAGGACCTTCCACTGCTCCGCAGGGACAATCTCAATGACTTGACTTTGACTCCGCCATCCAGGGCTCAATTAGAAGCACCTTTGGGCGGAAAATTATCTTTATTCTCACAAAATTGGCACAATATTACAAAGGACAAATGGCTATTGGACATAATAGACAAAGGATAGAGATTCCATTTTCATACACTGCCAACAAGACATGGCAGGCCAAACCTGCCACCAAATCAAAGGGCAGAGGCACTCAAACAAATAACAAACCTACTTCAAATAAGAGCAATAGAAAAGGTTCCTTCTGCAGAACAAGGCCAAGGATTTTATTCAAAACTGTTCCTTGTTCCAAGAAAAGAAAACCAATGGAGACCCATTCTGGACTTGTCCGCACAGAGTACTTACCTTATTGTGCCAAAATTCAAAATGCTAACTTTACAGCAACTCCTTCCCATGCTGGGCAAGGGGTATTGGCTGGTAACTCTGGACCTCAAGGAGGCATACCTGCATGTCGCAATCAGACAAAGTTGCAGAAGATACCTCAGATTTCTTGCAGGCTCAGAGCACTATCAATTCTCAGCATTGCCCTTTGGCTTATCTACTGCGCCCAGAGTGTTCACGAAATGCCTGGCATCAGTAATTGCACATTACAGACTTCAGGGGATACAAATATATCCTTACCTGGATGACTGCCTTATACAAGCAGACAGCCAACAAGCCTTGTTAAAAAACTTGGACTATGTCATTCACCTACTGCAGGCCTTGGGATACACAGTCAATATTCAGAAATCAAGTCTCGTACCATCCCAACAAATACCTTTCCTGGGTGCCACACTGGACACAAACACCCAGATGGCGTTTCTGACAAAAGAAAAACAAAAGCATTTGCCAGAATACTTCAGAAAATTAGCAACACACACCCAGATGACTGCAAGGAAATTCCTGCAGGCCTTGGGTTTCATGGCATCTTGCATTCTTCTGATTCCACACGCAAGGCTGCATATGAGGAAACTACAATGGTATCTAAAAAGTCTATGGTCTCAACACAGCCACAGCCTGGAAGCATTGATCCCACTCATTCCATGCCTTCAAAAGGAATTTCTGTGGTGGGCTCAAGCAAGCCAGATAAACAAAGGTCTGCCTTTCAGCAAGCCTCATACAAGTCGAACCATAAGAACAGATGCCTCAGACCATGGATGGGGGGCACACATGGAGGACAGATGCATTCAAGGACAATGGACACAAAAAGAAAAGCACCTGCACATCAACCAAAAAGAAATGCTGGCAGTGATGCATGCAATCAAGGCCTTCGAAAAGTTCATGCATCAGGGCCATCTACTAATAAAGACAGACAATACCACAGTTATGTGGTACATAAACAAGCAAGGAGGTACCCATTCCTACCCTCTTTGCAGACTGGCAATGAATCTCTGGGATATTTCACTACAATTGAAAATAGAGCTACAATCCCAGTTTGTACCAGGGAAGGACAATGTTCTGGCGGACAGCCTAAGCAGAAACATCTTGGATCCACACGAATGGATGTTGCATCCAGACATTTTCTTACAAATAACTCAAGCATGGGGAAGGCCGGACATAGATCTTTTTGCCTCCCACCTCAATCACCATCTGAAAAAGTTTTGCACAAGGACATACCATCCTCAAGCATGGAAGGTGGACTCTTTCCTTCAGTTGGAACTCTCTAACACTATATGCCTTCCCACCTCTTCCTTTGATGACCAAGGTGTTACGAAAGATCAAGACAGAGCAACCGAAAGTCATACTGATAGCTCCAGACTGGCCAAGACAACACTGGTACCCACTGCTACGGAGCTTGACACACACCAATCCGTGGCTCCTTCCTCAAAGGCCTCCTCTTCTGACACAGCACAATTACAGGACACTACACCCCAGCTTGAAAACATTGAAGATGACAGCTTGGAAGATTCCATGACTATTCCTCAGGATACACTTTCCAAGAGGGTAAAAGATATCGTCCTGGAGGCGCGCAGACCTTCCACTAGAAAAACATACTCAGCAAAATGGAAGGGATTTCTTATCTGGAACAGCACAAAGGGTCAAGACCAATCAGTGATGAGCATTCCACAGATCCTAGAATATTTGGCTGAAACGCTCCACAATGGCCTTTCATATTCTTCCATAAAAATACATGCTTCAGCAATATCTGCCAAATATAACACTGATCCGCCTGTATTTTCTCACCCATTGCTAAGACAGTTTCTAAGAGGTATAAAGAACATAAACCCTCCAAAAAAAACACCAGTGCCTGCATGGGACCTCAACTTCATGCTGGAAAAATTAACTCTTCCTCCCTTTGAACCAGCAGCATCTTCAGAGTTGAAATTGGAAGACAGCTTTCCTTCTGGCAGTAACCTCAGCAAGAAGAGTCTGAGCTACAGGCCCTTATGGCAATACAACCATTTCTCATTTTTCATCAGGACAGAGTTTCTTTGAGAACCAATCCGTCATTCATGCCAAAGGTGGTATCCAGGGTGTCCCTGAATCAAGCTATTCACCTGCCTACCTTCTTTCCCAATCCTCAAAATAAAGGAGAGAGACTTCTGCACACCTTGGACATACACAGACAGTTGCACTACTACTTGGACAGAACAAAGTCCTTCAGAAAATCTGACCAGCTCTTTGTAGCTTGCACTCCTGGATTGCAGGGAAAAGCAATTTCCAAACAGACAATTTCTAAATGGATTGGAAATTGCATTCGATTCTGCTACTCTTTTCATGGAAAAACTGTGCCAGCTGACATCAGGCCACATTCCACCAGAGCTACAGCCACCTCCACAGCCTTTTTAAGAGGAGTGGCAACAAAGGACATTTTAGAAGCTGCTACATGGAGCTCCGTGCATACATTTTCCAAACATTACAACCTGCCTTTATATTCCAGATCCAGAGCAGGGTTTGCTTCTGCAGTCCTGCAGGGCATTTTAGCTACACCATCTATGTCTTAGTGCCTACCACCCCCAGGTTGGCTATGGTATTCAACCCATATGTCAGGACTGCAGTTGCATCCTTGAAGGACATAGTACAGTTTTGTACCTACCATAAATGTAGATGTCCGATAGGTATGCAACTGCAGTCTGGTTTTCCCTCCCACCTGCCCCTCTGTGATATTATTTTGGGTTTCTACCCCTCATTTTAGCTACCTGGGGTAATCTTTTATGGTGTATTTGTTTTTTATGTTGTTGTACTTGTCTGGAATTTTTTCTCTTTTCAAAATTTAGCCTTCCTTAGAGGGCATCTGGCATCTGGGGCAAGAAACACTGAAGAAGATGGCGTCGGCTGACGCTTTTATACCCCAGGCGCTCTGACGTCGGGGAAAAGGTGACATCAGCCGACGCCGGGCCCAGACTTTGGAATCCGGCCGACCGAAGGGCTGTCTGAGGCAGGACAACCCATATGTCATGACTGCAGTTGCATACCTATCGGACATCTACATTTATCGTAGGTACAAAACTGTGCTTTTTGATTCCTTAGAGGCCTTCTGCAGGGCCACAGTTACTGGATCTGTGATTAGGAGGCATGCCTGGCTAAAGGAACAAAATTTGCCTGATAATGTTAAAGCTAAATTGTTAGGTGCACCTTTACAGCATGATACTCTGGAATTAAGGCAGAAGAGGTTTTAAAGAAAATGGAAGACAAAGCTAAGTCTATGCAAACTGTAAAAGACTTACAAGTGCAGCCACCAAGATTCAGTAGACACTGGCCTACAAAAAATTGGTCCTTTCCTGTCTCAGACAGAGCTCAAAGGGGCAAATCCAGATGAACTAAGGGTTCCAGATACCAGGCGCAAGATTCATACAGGTCACAGCAATGTGGCACTTCTGCCACCAAATCTGGTGGAGATAATGCGCAAACATACAGAAAACAGTCCCAATGACTTCCCCCTACCTGCACCAAGCACTTAACTTTTGGCAGTACCCTTAGGGGGAAAATTAGCACTTTTTGCTCAAAATTGGCAGTTAATAACCCAGGACAAGTGTGTGCTAAACATAGTATCACATGGATATAGATTCCATTTACATATTTTACAAATGGCAAATGGTTGGCCAGATCTGCCAAAAAATCAGTGGGCAGAGGCACAAACAGATTACATCCCTCATGGATATGGGGTCCATTCAACCAGTACCAGAACAGGAAAAAGGACAAGGTTTTTACTCAAGACTGTTCTTGGTACCCAGAAAGGACAAGGCCTGGCAGCCAATACTGGATTTATCGATTTTGAACACATACCTGGACATTCCAAAATTCAAAATGCTGACTTTGCAACCGCTTCTGCCCATGCTGGGCAGGAATGCTTGGCTGGTGACATTAGACCTAAAAGAGGCATACCTGCATGTCCCAATAAGACAATCGTGCAGAAGATACCTCAGATTCAAGGCTGGCTTAATGCATTACCAATTTTCTGCACTGCCCTTTGGCTTACCTACTGTGCCCAGGGTATTTACAAAATGCCTGGCACCAGTAATAGCATTTTGCAGACAAGTATTTAAATATATCCTTACTTGGACATACAGGGAGGGTACACAATAAACGAAAAGAAATCACAACTGGTACCCTCTCAAAGTATAGCATTCCTGGGTGCAAGCTTGAATACAACTCCCCAGATGGCTTACCTCACTCCAGACAAGCAAAGGCAACTGACTACTTACTTCAAACTGATGGCAACAAAAACCCAGTTATCTGCAAGACCAATTCTGCAGGCTTTGGGCTTCATGGCATCCTGCATCCTACTCATTCCATGTGCAAGACTGCATGAGGAAACGTCAGTGGTACCTAAAAGCTTATGGAGTTAACATTCTCACAGTCTACAAACAATGATTCCTCTCATTCCCTGCCTACACCAGGAGTTTCTATGGTGGGCTAAGGCGTGCCATCAAAACATGGGACAGGCCTTCACTCTACCCCCTGCCAGACAAACCTTAATAACATGCATCAGATTATGCCTGGGGGGCCCACATGGCGGGAAGATGCATTTAGGGCATATGGATCCCAAAACAAATGCATCTACATATCAACCAGATGCTAGCTCTTCAGAATGCCCCAACAGCCTTCAAGGACTTACTTCATCCAGGACAACTACTGATAAAGACAGACAACACCACGGTCATGTGGTATATAAACAAGCAGAGGAGCACGCACACATACCCCCCTTGCAGATTAGCTATGACACTGTGGCACACAGCCTTGCCATACCAAATACATCTTCAAGCTCAGTTCCTGCCAGGAAAGCAAAATACTCTGGCAGACGACCTTATGGATCCTCACGAGTGGAAACTAGATCCACAAGTCTTCAAGCATGATAAAGAAATGGGGGAGCCCAGACATAGACCTATTTGCCTCTCCTCAAAAGTATCAGTTGAAAAGATTCTGCACAAGGACTTATCATAGACAAGCATGGAAAGTGGACGCCCTATCCTTCATTTGGAAAAACCTATCAGTTTACGCATTTCCTCCTCTGCCTGTTCTTCCCAAGGGTCCTCCTAAAAGTAGCGAAACCAAAGATACTAATTGCCCCGCTAATACTGGTACCCAATCCAGCTTGGACCTTGCCTCAAAGACCTCTCCCAGCAAAACAATCAGATCCTGCACAATCAACTCCAGACACTGAACCTGGCAGCATGGCTGATCATGTAGGCATACAAACAACATCTCTTAGTAAAGCTGCGATGGATGTCATTTTGGAAGCCAGAAGGCCTAGTACTAGAAAATCTTATGCTGATAAATGGAAGAGATTCTGTGCTTGGAATCAAGCACGAGGAACTGATGCAGCAGAACCCAAGTATTCCTCAGATATCACAATATTTAACTGAGATGCTTGACTAGGGCCTATCTTTTTCATCAATTAAAATGCATGCCTCTGCCATTTCGGCTCATTACAATACAGAGCCACCAATCTTTTCTCATTCTTTACTAAAGCAGTATCTTAGAGGAGCCCAACATTTAAGGCCTCCTACAAGATCACCAATACCTGCATGGGACCTCAATTATGTGTTGGAAAAGCTCACCCTGCTTCTATTTGAACCAGCTGCTACCGCTGATATGAAGTTCTTATGGAAAACAGCTCTGCTGCTTGCAATTACTTCAGCAAGAAGAGTTTCAGAGCTACAGGCCCACTGGCTGTAGAGCCTTTCATCATATTTTACCCAGACAGGGTGTGTCTGAGGACAAATCCTACATTTATGCCTAAGGTGGTTTCCAGTGTGGCTCTTAACCAGACTATTCATCTACCAACCTTTTATCCAAATCCGTAGAACAAGGGGGAGAGAATTCTGCATTCCTTGGACATACCCAGACGGCTAAGTTTCTACTTGAGCAGGACTAAAGCTCAAAGAAAAACTGAGCAATTACTAGTGGCATATGCTGCAGGATCAGAAGGAAAGGCTATTTCAAAGCAGACTATATTAAAGTGGATAAGCCACTGCATTTGTTTCTGCTACTTACACCATGGTAAACCTGTGCCCAAGGGCATTAGGTCTCATTCCACCAGAGCTGCAGCTACTTCAGCAGCCTTTCTCAGAGGAGTACCAACCAAAGACATTCTAGTGGCTGCTACTTGGAGTTCAGTTCACACCTTTACAAAGCATTATCATTTGCCTCTGTACTTTTAAGTTCTGGGCAGGCTTTGCCACTGAAGTTCTGCAGGACCTTATAGCCGCACATAATGCTGTTTAGCTCCAGCCACCCAACCATAGCTGTGGGATTCTACCCAAATGTAATGACTGCAACAGTGAAACACGAAGAACATAGTACAGTTGTGTACACTTAACATAAATGTAAATGTTCGAGTGTGTTCACTGTTGCAGTCCAGGTTACCCACCCGCCATCCCCCTTTCATTCTGGAGTTTATCTTTCCTTCTCTATCTTCTACAACCTATGTGGTGTATTTGCTTGTAGATGAAGGTAAAGTTTATATTGATGCATGTATTTATATATACATAATTTTGCTACCTTTTTGGGGGCACCTGACATCTAGGGCAAGAAAAACCTAAAGAAAATGGCTTCGGCTGCATGTCTCATTCCCCTGTCTACCTGATGTCATGGAAGGGGAGACAGCAACCGACGCAGGACCCAAGACTTTGGAATTCAGGCTGACCTGCCAGCACATTATCCAAATGTAATGACTGCAACAGCGAATACACTCGAACATCTACATTTATGTAAGTGTACACAACTGTAGTTTATTTCTCCTACATCCCATTGAGAAGTTTAGAAAGACTAATTATGTCCTTTTCCACATTTAAACTGGGAGAGGGGGTATCTAAAGTGACTCTCTCTTGTTGGTTATCTTATTGTATTTCTCATGCCTACAAAGAGATGGTTTTGCCCTTACCCAAACCTCCTTAGGCTTACTTGACTAGATTTGTGGCTGCATCTACAGCTTACTTATCCAGAGTATCACTTGACATTTGTGCTGCTTCTACTTGGTTCAGTGTCCATACCTTCATTTCTTGCTATAAATTAGATTTTAAGGTCAAGAGCAGACATTGGCTTGGCTATGCTCTAGAATACCCTTCCATGACACCTCAGATGTGGTTGTAGTGGACGACACTGTCCAGTCCGTTTGAAGAATGGTCAGAAATTGACAATATTCGATACCAGAGACGTGTACTTAAAGTAATGATAGATGTTCGTGTTTCATTGTTGCATTCATTACAGTTGGGTTATCCTGCTGGTAGGCTACCCGCAGTCGGCCTGAATTACAAAGTCCAGGTCCGGTGCCCGTTGCTGCCGCCTCCTCCCTGACGTCAGTGCACCAGGGGTATAAAAGATGCAGCCGACGCCATTTTCTTCAGTCTTTCTTGTTGCGCGGTGCCCGAAGCAAAAGCAGTTCGCAAGTGCCGGTCGGCCGACTCCTGAGATTTTCGTGTTCGAATTTCAGATCTGAATTCTTCATTAAAAGCTAAGTACCCCATTGGGGACACTTTTTTTTCTTGCTCCAGACCGATGTCAGAAAAAGTTAATTGTATTTCTTGTGGGAAGCAAATACCTCATAATGACTTCCATTCTTACTGTATTCCTTGCCTAGGCCCTGATCACGACGTTGCTAATTGTCGGATGTTCTTCATTCCACATTGCTGCAGTCCTAACTATTAGGGGTAGTCCGCTGTCTGGTCCGCCAGAAAAAGTATAGTGATATGGCTGGCGTCGGTCAAGAGCGTTAGTAGCGAACAGTCAGGCAAGGGGGCCTCGCATGACATCCGTCGATCACTCAGTCTTTTGCGGTTTGGGTCGATGCAGAAGCAGTTTTGCAGGGCAGGTTGGCGTTCTTTAGGGGCTGAAAGTTTGAGTTTCCAATCAAAGTTGGCTAATTAAGTTGGGTAAGTGTACCCCATTGTTGAAGATTTTGGTTTTTTTATTTCTTAAAGGAAACAGATGTCAGAAAAGTGATAACCTGTGTGTATTTTGTGTACCAACAGATGCCTCACACGGTACACTTGCTGTTGGTTACCTTGCTGAGCACGTGATTATGATTTAAAAGGAGCAGGTTAGATAGACTGTTGGACTAGTTAGCAGAGGTTAGCGGAATTTAGAAATGCGTCGGATGCTCAGGCGCCGTTGCAACCAAAAGCGCCAGGACATGCTCAGCAGCCAAAAGAGCCGGGAGCAACAAACATCCTCTTGCCCGGGAAGATGGAAGAGTCGACTGGGAAGGAGTTTCTTTCTTTGAAGCGGAGATCGGGGAGAGATACTGTTAGAGTTTCGGGAGAGGAGATGTCAGACTTTGCAGTTACAGTCCTCTCAGGAAGTGGAAGTAGGCCAGGCTGGCTCAGGTGGCTGTTTCTCCTCTTCCCCTCTCTTCATTTGCTCCAAGCTTGGTCTCAGTAAGGTTTCTTTGCTTCCTGGGCCAGTTTGCTGTGGGAAATTTGCCTAGGAAATGGTTGCTTTCAGTGTCTTTGCCTAGAAAATTATCATGGAAAACTGATAAGATATTGCCTTTATGTGTCACCCTCCTGATAAGAGATTTGAGTGGAACCTGAGTTTGAGAGTTGAGGGAAGAGAGACTGCAGGGAGTTTCCTTATGCTGATTCTGATGGGGATATCCTCCTTCCTTCTTGCTTCTCCTCTGATGTGGATGATTCCAGCTTCTCCTCCTGAGGATTTTTCATTTTTTTTTCAGTTTCTCTGATTGCATCTTTTAAGGTTCAGGAAGAGAAAGCTTAGAGATGAGGTTTAGGCTTAGGATAGGCTTTTTTTGTTTTTAATGTGAGCAAATGTAGTTAGGGATGTTTTCTGGCCTGATTCTTGCCCCTGAGATGCTTTTCCTCCTGCCCTGTTAAACCTGATAAAGCCCCTGTAAATTCTAAATATCCATAAGTAAGCCTTAAAGTACAGTTAAGTAGACTTAACTTTCTCTCAGGGCTGTTAAAACCGGAACTAAGGCTCAGGGCCTAAAGGTTTGTCCTCTGCTGTTGGCAAAATCCTTTTCCTCCTGAGAAAGAGGCAAGGGCTTTCGGATAGATTGAAAATCAAAGTTATACTTCTTTCACTTTAGCCATGGCATCTCCTGCTGAGTTCACCACATAAATAATCTTGGAATTATCTCCTTTCACAATTGAGGAAATGGGGGATTTAACAGCAGAGGTAACTGAAACAGGGTGGGTGGCATTCCTTGCATGTGTGTCTGAGGTGCAGGGCCTCCATTGGGGCAGTGATGTTAACATCTGACTAGCAGGCTCCGCAGAGGGTTGGATGCCTCTTTTCAGTCCTGAGCATGTTATTTCAGGATTGGACCTTGCTTTGAGCACTTATGGTTTAGGATTTGGAAGCTGGCTGTCCTTTACAGTCTGTTGTTTTGTTTTCTGTGCTCCAAGTTTTTTAGAAAAAGGGGTTGGAAGAGGCTAGCAGGATTCCTGTTTGTTGGCCTACTAGGACAGGTGGACATATCCTCGGTACTTTTTATCAGAAAGGGGCCAGTCTAGGCATTAGTAGCATCCCAGAGCTGAAGGGGTGGGGAGGCCTAGCAGAGGGAGTGGTAGCAAGGGGACCAAGAGTTCTGCTTTCAGCAGAACTCATTCAATGGCTAGGCAGACTGCAGGGGATTCAAGGCAGTAGTCCTTTCACCTAGCACCTTTATGACCCACCTACAAATGCTTTTGGCTGAAATTCACCATTTAGCACTTTCTCCACAGAAAGCACTTTTCAAAGAAGAAACCCGGAGTAGGCTTTTGATATCATTCACCACGGCCTCAGGTCCCTCTTCCTCATAATAAATCCCTCATTCACCCTTGCCAGAGCATCCTCCCAAATTTCTCCAAAAGGGCCAACAAGACAAGGTCTCACCAGTTCCAAATAGGGGCACCAAGGCCATTCAGCCATCATGGCCTGGCCCTCTGTTTATTCCAGAGTTCTGCGATTGGCCAGGCTGCTGGATTTACTCACTCAACTTTTATCTTTGAGTTCCCAAGTTCATCATGTATCTGGATTCTTTAAGCTCAGACCTGTTATACAAAAGATCACTGGATTGTTGGGAAAGATTCATTGCTGGGCTTTAGCATTGCAGTGGCAGGAAGACTGTTTGAAGGCTTGCCTTATCAAGCTATTTATCAGTTCTCACTCAGACTTCTTTGAATTATCTACAATATCGGTTATGCTGAAGGTCCTTATCTCACTGGCTTATGCTTTCCAGACTATTCACAAAGTCTCTCTATCCAGTCTTGGATAGAACGACTATACAGGCCATAAATCAAGCCTTACCTTTGCTTCATTTGCTGAATCTGTTAAAGGGAAGGTTCAGCCTGGCTGGTAATCTGCTGACATAGAAAAGCAGAGATGCCTGGGGTATTCTGTGGAACTTAAATAAAGTCAGACTAGCTCCAGATCAAGACTTTTGCTGGGGATACACAAAGATTGAAGACTTGAGCATGCCAACAAGCTTCTCACTTCAGTCAAACAACATGCAGGATCTCTTCTTCCAACTCAACTGGTTCATGAGTCCTTACTGACTGGGTCTCACTCAGAATAATGCTTCATCTAAACTTAAATTGTATTGGAAAATGTATTGACCTAACAGCATTGGTGCTAGCATTGGTATGGTCTCTCAAAATGTAGACACACATTGTGGCCAAAAATGGAATACTGTCAAAAAAAATAATGCCTTTGTGGGGAGTCATGTTCAACAAGTACAGCAGTCATGACAGGAGCCACAGACAGAGTAGGAGTTTGCATTAAATGGACAGTGGCCACAAGACAAGATGCCTGAGATTGGAGCAATACAACTTGTTTAAATGGACTACAATGTTAGCACAAACAATCATTAATGGCTTTCAAGGAGAGTCTTAATCCATGGCAGTTAGACTTCAGTTTCTGGGGCCAACTGTTCCAGGGTACTTCAACAAACAAGCAGGGCATGATTAGTAGACAAGGGCAGCTAACCGATTTTACAGGAGACTAGCATCAACTTGCCTCATCTTCAGGCAAAGAGGCAAACTAATGCACAGAACACATTCTGGCTCCTGTGCAGGCAAGCAAAGTCTTTGTTGGAAACTGGAACTCAGCAATGTGTAATGCAGTGGAGACAGTTTCTTCAGTTGGAAACAGACTATGAATGTAGCTAACTATCCACTAAATAACCAGCTTTCATTTCCATGCAAAGAACTGTTCACAAACCTTCTTGAGAAAGTGGATCAGTTTTCTTTCAGTTTTCCTCATCTTCTACACAAAACTTTCAAAGTTCTGCCTTTCTGTTGGAAGGCTCATCAGCTAGGTGCCTTTGACATCTCAAGGCCTTCGCCCAAGGTGCTCCTAACAAGCAAGAGAGTACCCATTAAACCCTCTGTTAAAGGAACAGGCCATGGCCGTTACCAAGGATTCCCAACCTGATTTCTCAGAGGAAGGCCGTCTCCATTTGCTCAACACCAGATTGCACTCTCTTCATCTAAGGTGGCGGCGCCAAAATTTATGATTTCTATTCACAATCTGACTTCCTCGACAAGTTTAAATTGAAATTATGGAAACCAAAGACAAGTGTACACATTAAGTGTCATTTGAGATGCATGGAAGGCAGCTTGTTTTTGTGAGCAAAGAACAATTTTTGAAAATGGATTTCAATTTTTTATTTGGAGGGCAAGAATATATTTGTTAGATTCTGGAAAGAGATTCTTTTTGGCTCTTCAATATCTTACTGAGTTATTGGACAAAGTTTGTGTGACATTTGTTTTCGCGATTCCTTTGAAAGCAATTTCTCTTGAGGGGCCGCTTTTTGTTCCACACTTTTAGCAGCTCCTAATCCTTGTTCCAGAATCTGGCGTAGAGGCTTTTGACCCCGCGTTTGCTCTACAACCCTACTTGCTAATCAAATTACTTGTTTGTGTGGACTCTACTTACTCATGGAAAACTTTGAATTGTTGGCCTGGTTTTGGCAACTCTTGTTTCTGCCATGGAAGATTTTGGTACTATTACTTGTACAAGAAGGGTGATGGGATACGCATATATAGTACTAATCCTTCCTTTATCATTTTGTCATTTTCTAGGCTTTTGAGTCATCAGGGCAAAATATTTTTCAAACTATTATTGGTACCTAGGGGAAGGGAAAAGATTTGTTATACTTTAGATGTGCTTTTTATGCAGATCCCCAAAATAACTATGTTTTTAGGCAGTCTCAGCAGTTTGAACACTTTGCTTTG
Organism: Protopterus annectens; assembly: GCF_019279795.1. NCBI lineage: Eukaryota > Metazoa > Chordata > Ceratodontiformes > Protopteridae > Protopterus > Protopterus annectens. Next base: position 982,343,296 of record NC_056737.1, on the reverse strand, counting down.
AGTTCTCAGGGCGATTTCCTGTGAAGTAAACTATCATTGCAGTTTGTTTTGGGTTTTTATTTTGAGTTTCCAGGGTTTTATCATGGCAAAGAGATTCATTTACATTGGAGACCTCATTCATTAGGGCTATTGTTTCCATTTCAGCAGCATTGGCAACTACTGGCAGCTATTTTCATAGGGCTACTAAGCTACTTGGATTTTTCCTCATATTTTCTCTAGGGCTGATACTTAAACTCTCTACTTCTTGAGCAGGGTGGGTTTGCGTCAGCTATTTTATCCTGCTTCTTGTCAGCTACCTCTCCTTTCTATTTGCCAGGCTCCCTTATAAGGCATTATGGATTGTACCCAATAAGTAGGGTTGCAGCAATGTGGAATGAACCTTTGTACTTGTTGTGTTAGGATCTGAGCCATGTAGATGGAAGAACTCCCATGCTGCCAGTCTTCTAAGTACCTCCTTCCCCTCTGTGTTTTGTGAATTATGGATTTATGTGTGCTTGTACTTATATATTCTGTGCAACTTGTTATACTAGGCCATGTTCTGTTTGGTGCATATGTTGTGTTTGGTTGTTTTTTGGCCTTGTCTTTTAGGGTCTGCGGCATCTGCCTTGTCTTTTTAGGGTCGGCTGAAAGCGTCGGTCTGACGCCAGCTTAGTACCACGGCGTTCCTGGCGCGCGTCTAATGCCTTAGCCCTCTTCAATATACTGGTATTCGGGCCCGACTGGACGGACTAAAATTTAATTAGGGTACTCTACAGCGCCTTTTTGTGCTAGATTTAACCAACACACTATTAAGATATTACAAGGTTCCTGATTCACACAAATTTCTTTAAGAACCCTGCTGCTGACCCAGAAACCATCTCTCAGGGTCCCAAAGGGGTCAAGACTTCCACTGCAAAAAACCCTACCCCCCCTGACAGGGATTCTAGGGCACTGGTCAGATGGGGAAAAAGATTTACACTTCTGCTACCTTGGCTATAAGGGCTTTAAATTGTCAGTTTCATATGCTTAAATATCAGCAATATATTATGTCACTGCTTAAACAGAAAATGTTGATACATTCTGAATGTGCAGAAAACAAATGCAGGATTTATTGCATGCAGCTGAGCAAGTGGGAAAGCATACTTTGCAGTGTGGTTTTGATTCTCTGGAGGACTCCTGCAGGGCCACTGTTACGGGTTCTGTCATTAGGAGGCATGCTTGGTTAAAGGAACAGAGTCTGCCCGATCGTGTTAAAGCAAAATTATTAAATGCTCCATTACAGCATATTACCTTGTTTGGTGTTAAAGCAGAAGAGGTGTTGAAGAAAATGGAGGACAAAGCTAAATCTATGCAAACAGTCAAGGATTTCTTACAAGTACATCCTCTTAGCAGGCAGTGGCCTACAAAGAATTGGTCCTTTCCAGTGTCAGGCCACAAAGAGGCAGATAAAGATGCCCTAGAGGCAGGCAGATCCCAGTCGCAAGGCTCATACAGGTCTAAACAATGGGGTACTTTTACCTCCAAAAGCAGAGAAGACAAATCACAGCCATACAGGAAACAGTCCGAATGACTTCCCCCTGCCTGCGCCAATCACTTATCTTCTGGCAGCACCTTTAGGGGGAAAACTAGCACTTTTTTCTCAAAATTGGCACGTAATAACCCAGGACAAGTGGGTCTTGGATATAGTGTCACAAGGCTACAAGTTTCACTTTCACACCCTGCCAAGGGCAAACGGTTTGCTAGACCTGCCAAAAAAAATCAATGGGCAGAGGCACAAAAGCAAGTGTCATCCCTCATGGACATGAAGGCCATTCAGCAAGTACCACAGCAAGAGCAGGGGACAAGGATTTTACTCTACTGTTCTTGGTGCCCAATACTGGACCTATCTGTTCTAAACACATATCTGGATATTCCAAGATTCAAAATGTTGACTCTGCAGCAGCTTCTGCCCATGCTGGGCAAGAAGGCTTGGCTTGTGACTTTAGACCTAAAAGAGGCATACCTGCATGTCCCAGTCAGACAATCGTGCAGAAGATACCTCAGATTCATAGCTGGCTCAATGCACTACCAATTCTCTGCACTGCCCTTTGGCTTATCTACTGCGCCCAGGGTCTTCACAAAATGCCTGGCTCCAGTAATTGCATTTTGCAGACAGAGGAATACAAATATATCCTTACTTGGATGACTGCCTTATTCAAGCAGAGAACAAGGACATTCTACTACTGCATCTGGCGTTTGTAAAAAGATTACTAACATGCCTAGGGTACACAGTAAACGAAAATAAATCAAAACTAGTACCCTCTCAAGAGATAATATTCCTCTGTGCAAGCTTAAATACAACTGCCCAGATGGCTTATCTCACGCCAGACAAAGGCAAATGACTACTTATTTCAAAATGTTGGCAACAAAGACCCAGTTATCTGCAAGAAAGGGCTTCATGACATCCTGCATTCTACTAATTCCATATGCAAGACTGCATATGAGGAAACTTCAAGTGGTATCTAAAAAGTGTTTGGACTCAACATTGCCACAGCCTGGAATAATTACCCTCATTCCCTGCCTGCACCAGGAGTTTCGATGGTGGGCAAAGGCCTGTCACCGCAACAAGGGGCAGCCATTTGCTTTACCCACAGCCAGATATTAACAACAGATGCATCAGATTATGCCTGGGGGGCCCACATGGCAGGAAAATGTATTTAGGGCACATGGTCCGCAACCCAAATGCATCTACATATCAACCAAAGAGATGCTAGCTGTTCAGAATGCCCTCACAGCCTTCAAGAATTTACTTCATCCGGGACAGCTACTGATTACGACTGACAATGCTACAGTCATATGGTACATAAACAACCAGGTAGGCACTCATTCCTAACCCTTATGCAGTCTAGCCATGACTTTGTGGGACACAGCATTGACTTACCAAGTACATCTGCAGGCACAATTCCTGCCAGGAAAGATAAATACTCTGGCAGACGAACTAATCAGGAACCTCATGGATCCCCACGAGTGGAAATTGGATCCGCAAGTCTTCAGCATAACAAGGAATTGGGGATGCCTGGACATAGATCTATTTGCCTCCCCTCACAACTGCTAACTACAGAGATTCTGCACAAGGACTTATCGCAAGCATGGAAAGTGGATGCTATGTCTTTCAGCTGGATAAACTTAACAGTATATGCCTTTCCTCCACTACCTCTCCTCCCCAAGTTACTCCTAAAAGTCAGACAAGAGAAGCCAAAAGTGATGCTGATTGCCCCAGACTGGCCCCGCCAGCACTGGTACCCAATCCTAAGGAACTTGGCTCAATACCCAGCCTGGACATTACCTCAAATTCCGCACTTACTGTCCCAACACAACAATCACATCCTGCACAGCCAACTCAAGACCTTAAATCTGGCAGCATGGCAGTTAATGTAGTCACTCGAAACACACCTTTCTCTAAAGCAGTTATGGATATTATTTTGGAGGCCAGGAGGCCTAGCACCAGAAAATCGTATGCAGAAAAATGGAAGAGATTCTGTGCTTGGAACCAGGCACAAGGTATTGACACGATTGTTCCAAATATTCCTCAGATTTTGCAATACTTAGTGAGATGCTGGATAAAGGCCTTTCCTTTGAATCCATTAAGATTCATGCCTCTGCCATTTCAGCTCAGTACAATACAGAACCTTTCTCATCCATTACTAAGGCAGTACCTCAGAGGGGCCAAAAACATAAGACCCCCAAGGAGAACACCAATACCTACATGGGACCTCAACTATGTCTTGGAAAAACTCACCCTGCCTCCCTTTGAGCCAACTTCTGCAGCTGATATAAAATTCTTTTCTTGGAAAACAGCTCTACTCCTAGCACATAACCTCCGCTAGACGAGTCTCAGAGTTACAGGCACTCATGGCTGTGGAACCTTTTATCATTTTCCATCCTGACAGGGTTTCTCTGAGGACAAAAGCCCTACATTTATGCCTAAGGTAGTGACTAGTGTGGCCCTTAACCAAACAATTCACTTGCCAATATTTTACCCAAACCCACAGAATAAGGGTGAGAGAATTCTGCATTCTTTGGACATTCACAGACAGCTACGCTTCTACCTAGACAGAACCAAAGCTTTCAGAAAGACTGAACAACTTCTAGTAGCATATGCTGCAGGATCCCAGGGAAAGCCCATCTCAAAGCTGACTATTTCAAAGTGGATAGGCCACTGCATTTGTTTCTGCTATTCACAGCATGGCAAATCAGTGCCTAAAGGCATTAGGCCACATTCCACCAGAGCAGCAGCCACTTCAGCAGCTTTCCTCAGAGGAGTACCAACCAAAGACATTTTAGAGGCTGCAACTTGGAGTTCAGTGTATACTTTTACAAAGCACAGTCACTTACCTCTCTATTCTAAATCCAGGGCAGGCTTTGACACTGCAGTTCTGCAGGGCCTGATAGCCTCTCCTAATCCTATTTAGCACCAGCCTTCCAATCGTAGCTTTGGGATTCAACCCAGTTGTAATGACCAACAGTGAAACACTATTGAACATAGTACAGTTGTGTACCTACCATAAATGTAGATGTTAGAGTGTATTCACTGTTGCAGTCCAGGTTACCCTCCCTCCATCCCCCTTTTCCTTGCTGGGACTTATCTGTACTTCTCTATTCTATACAACATATGTGGTGTATTTGCTTGTAAATGAAGGAAAAGTTGTTTTTTGGTTATGCATGCTTTTTGGCATTAGTGAGCCTACCATTTTAAAGGCACCTGACATCTGGGGCAAGAAAAACTGAAGAAAATGGCGTCAGCTGTATCTTTTATTCCCCTGGCGCACTGGCGTTAGGGAGGAGGCGACAGCAACCGACGCTGGACCTAGACTTTGGAATTCAGGCCGACTATGGGTAGCCTGCCAGCAGGATAACCCAATTGTAATGACTGCAACAGTGAATACACTCTAACATCTACAGTTATGGTAGGTACACAACTGTACTTTTTGTTTCATCCTCGCTTCAGGAAGTTTTTACATTTGTGTTTCTTCCTCTTTACAGTTCTCTGCTTTGCCTTTAGGTTTAGTTCCTGGGATCTTTACCAAATGTATGTCTCCTGTGATAGCCTTTTGCAGAATCCAAGAATTTCAAATACTCCGGCGACCTAATTCAAGCTGCCTGTCAAGCTCCTGCTTCAGAATCTGCACTTTGCTTCTGCAGTGTTTAAGGTCACCCTTAATTGCAAATAGTCTGAGATTCCCTCTCAGGGTCAGGTGTGTTTGCGTTGCAGGATTTGGATAACCCCAGTGTTGTCTTGCTTCCTGCCTCCTAAGGTCTTCTGTTTAGCTGCGTATTTATAGTCTCCTCTTCCAGATGTCCTTTTGTTCCCATGTTGCAGTATTCTTACTGTGGGATTCTCTGCCTTAGGCGACCCGAACATCGGCTCCTATACCAAAGCTTTAAGCCTGGATGTTCTTCATCTCACATTGCTGCAGTCCTTACTTATGGGTAGTCCGCTGTCCTTGGTCGGCCCGAATACCAAAGTATTAGGCTGACGTCGGTCATGGGCGCACAGCCCTGACATCAGAGCGTCAGGGTATAAAAGCGCATGACCGACGTCATATCCTCAGTCTTTTTTGCCGCATGGTCCGATGCAGAAGCAGCGTTGCAAGTGCCGTTCGGCTTTCTGAAATTTTTCGTTTTCGGAGTTTCAGACATACCAACTTGGGCTAAGTACCCGGTGGGAGCATTTTTGTTTTTCTTGCCTCAGTTGTTTACCGGATGTCAGAAAAAGTGAATAATTGTATTTCATGTGGGAAGCAGATACCGCATAGGGATTACCACTCGCTTTGTATCCCTTGCTTGGGACCGGAGCACGAAGTAGTTGGGTGTCGGTTTTGTGCTAGGTTTAATAAGCGCACTATTAAGAGAAGGCTAGATTGCGCTAGGTTAGTTTTGGCAAGCGGTGTAATTATAATATGCCGTCGGATCCTCCGACGCCCGCTTCCACTGAAGCGTAAAGACAAATCTGTAAAGCCTAGACAGGATGATTCGTCCATTTCGGACGCCGGTCCTTTAGAGACTGCAGTGGAACAGGTGGATCCTGCTGAAGTTTCTGTTGAGTCTCAGGGGGAAACCTTGATTTTACAGGATGTGGCATCACAGGAGTCAGGTCAGGCTGAAGGGGCCTCTCAGGTTACTATTCTCCCTTCTTTGCCTAAGGGGGTTAGGCCTTCTGCTACTGTTTCTAGGGCTCCTTCTAAGGGCAGGACTGTTTTGCCTTCTTCTGGAGTTAGTTCTGGTTCTTCAGGGTCTGTACCTAAGAAGCATATGCTTAAAATGGCAGAAGATTTGATTTCTTTAATTAGAGGTTCCATGCCCCCTCCTGATAAGAGGCCCAGGGTAGAGCCAGAGTTGGAAATTTTGGAGCAGGCCTCAGATGATTCTGAGTCTTCTGCTGAGGATATTCAAGATTTTCCTCCTTATTCGGATTCCGATGCAGAGGATTCTACTCCTTCTGCTTCCCCTCCAGAGGATTTTTCATTTTCAGAAACCTTACACTCTATGAGGGAACATTTTAAGTGGGAAGGACAGGATTACTCAGATTCCAGAAAGAGACTTAGAGTTCTTGTTTTTACCACAGCACAGACCCTTGGCTATTCCTCCTGTTTTGGATGTTGTTCAGGATGTTTTTTCAGAGGCCTCATTTAATCCAGATTCTATGCCTCCTGCACCAGTTAAACCGGACAGGTATTATAGGGTACCTGAGGCTCATTAATACCTATATAAGAGTCCTAGGGCGGACCCAGAAACTATTAGTCAGGGGCCTAAGGGTGTTAGGGCTTCTGTTGTAAAGAATCTGGTTCCTCTAGATAAGGAAGCTAGAGCTTTGGACAGATGGGGTAAGAAGGTGTACACTTCTTCTACTTTGGCAATGAGGGCTTTAAATTGCCAGTTTCATATGTTGAAATATCAGAATTTCCTCCTTTCTCAGCTAAAATCTAAAGTGGATGCTTTGGCGGAGGGCATAGAGTGTAAAGAATTGTAAGATTTGGTGCATGTTTCTGAACAGGTGGGAAACATTCTTTGCAGTGTGGCTTTGATGCTTTGCAGGCTTCTTCTAGAGTGGCTGCCACTGGTTCAGTTCTTCGTAGGCATGCCTGGCTTAAGGATCAGAATTTATCTGAACATGTTAAGTCTAGAATTCTGGATGCCCCTTTACAGTCCAGTGTTGTTTGGTCCTCCTGTGGAGTCTGTTTTGAAGAAAATGGAGGACAAGGCTAAGTCTATGCAGACTGTTAAAGATTTTTGCAGGTTCAACCTCCTAAGTTTAGTAGAAATTGGCCTGCTAAGGGGTGGACGTCCTTCTTCTGATTCCCAGTCTAGGGGTAGATCTAGGCGTGGTAGGGGCAGAGCTCAGAGTACCTTTAGGCCTAGAACCTGGAGTTCGCCTGCTCAATCTGCTGGTGAGGGTAGGGGCCAGTCCTTTCGTAAACAGGCCCAATGACCTGCATTTTCAGCTGCCAGATTCTTCTTGCCTGGCAGCTCCTTTGGGAGGAAAGCTAGCTCTCTTCAAGCAAAATTGGTTTTTAGTCACCCAAGACAAATGGGTGTTGGACATTATAAACAAAGGTTACAAATTTTATTTCCATGCATTGCCTCCTTTCAAAGGTATGCCAGACATTCCTCCTCGGCAAAGGATGGAGGCTCACAAACAGATTTCATTACTTCTTCACATGGGAGCCATACAGCCAGTACCTCCTTCAGAAGTGGGTCTGGGGTTTTATTCCCGCCTGTTTCTAGTACCAAAGAAAGGGAACACGTGGAGACCGATTTTGGATTTATCTCTCCTCAACACTTATTTGGACATTCCAAAGTTCAAAATGTTGACATTACAACAGCTTTTTCCTCTGCTGGGAAAAGATCACTGGATGGTAACTCTGGATCTAAAAGAGGCTTATCTTCATGTTCCTATCAGGCCCAGTTGCAGGAAGTACCTGCGTTTTCGAGCTGGAAATTTACATTATCAGTTCTCTGCATTGCCCTTTGGCTTATCTACTGCACCCAGAGTGTTCACAAAGGTTCTGGCTCCAGTGATAGCCTTTTCAGGATGGAAGGAATACAAATTTATCCTTATTTGGACGATTGCCTGATTATTGCACAAGACAAGGACAAGCTTCTTCAGCATCTACGGTATGTGATGGTAGTGTTAAGATGCCTAGGGTATTCTGTGAACGAAACAAAGTCCAGTCTAGTACCCTCTCAGGACATGTGCTTTCTGGGTGTGAGACTGAATACAGCTTCCCAGATGGCCTTTTTGACCCTGGACAAACAGAAAAGTCTTTCACTTTATTTCCATCAAATGTCTCTACAGTCCAGGCTGACTGCAAGGACAGTCCTTCAAGCCTTGGGGTTCATGGCATCTTGTATTCTGGTGCTTCCCAATGCCAAATTGCATATGAGGAAGCTTCAATGGTATCTCAAAAATCTATGGACACAACACTGCCAGGATCTAGACACTGTTATTCAAATAATACCTTGCATTCAGAAGGAATTTTTGTGGTGGGCTCAGGAATGTCACCTAAACAAGGGACTCTCTGTGACCCGACCAGAGGCGAGTCAGATTCTAACGACGGATGCCTCGGACAAGGCTTGGGGAGCACACCTCAATGGGAAATGGGTGCAAGACACGTGGCCTGCCAGACTTCAACATTTGCATATCAACTTGAAGGAGATGTTAGCAGTACAATTTGCATTAATGGCTTTCAAAGATTTACTTCACCCAGGGCAGGTGTTGATTCTAACAGACAACACAACTGTCATGTGGTACATCAACAAGCAAGGGGGAACTCATTCGTACCCTCTTTGCAGACAAGCGATGATTTTGTGGGAGACAGCTCTGTTACAACCTCAATCTTCAGGCAAGATTTCTACCAGGAGCACAGAACTCCTTAGCAGATGTATTGAGCAGACAAATAGTGGATCCTCACGAGTGGAAATTGGATCCTCAGGTATTTCAAAAGTTGACAGTGTCATGGGGAACTCCAGACATAGATCTGTTCGCTTCCCCACTAAATTACCAGTTGCCAAAGTTTTGCACAAAAAGGTTTCATCCCACAGCTTGGAAGGTGGACGCTCTGTCATTCAGTTGGAACAATCTTCATGTATATGCCTTTCCACCTCTACCTCTTCTGCCCAAGGTTCTCTTGAAGGCCAGACAAGACAAGCCATCCATGATCCTGATAGCACCGGATTGGCCTCGACAACACTGGTACCCACTACTGAGGAGTTTGGTCCGAGCCTCCATGGCCTCTGCCTTTGATTCCACACCTTTGTCTCAGGAGGGCAATCACTTTCTCAATGTCAGAATTCAGTCTCTGCATCTAACAGCCTGGCATATTCTGTTTTAGATTCTGGAGGTTCTCAGCTTCCACAACAAGTTTTGAATGTTATTTTGGAGGCCAGGAGGCCTAGTACAAGGAAAGTTTATGCTGATAAATGGAGGAGATTTTTAATTTGGAGCAAAGGGAAGGACTTTGATGTTTCCAAGCCTAATTTGAGTGCTTCCTTACAATATCTTACTGAGTTATTAGACAAAGGTTTGTCCTTCTCCTCCATAAAGGTTCATGCTGCAGCCATTTTGGCTAATTATGACTGTGACCCTCCTTTATTCTCTCATCCTTTGTTTAAGCAGTTTCTCAGAGGGGCAAAGAACATAAGACCCCCGTAGAGCTCCTACTCCTGCTTGGGATCTCAATTTTGTGTTGGAAAAGCTTACTCTACAACCTTTTGAGCCTGCAGCTACGCCGAGTTAAAGTATTTGTCATGGAAAACTGCTTTTTTGTTGGCCATTACTTCTGCAAGAAGGGTTTCTGAATTACAGGCCCTTATGGCAGTGGGGCCTTTCTTGATTTTTCATAAGGATAGGGTATCTTTGCGTACTAATCCTTCCTTTATGCCTAAAGTGGTTTCTAGTGTGGCCTTAAACCAAACTATTCATTTGCCTACTTTTTATGCAAATCCTCAAAATAAAGGGGAGAAGATTTTGCATACTTTGGATATTCACAGGCAGTTGCGTTATTATTTGAGCAGAACCAAGGAGTTCAGACAGTCTCAGCAGTTGTTTGTTTCTTTTGCTTTGGGTTCACAGGGTAAACCTGTTTCAAAACAAACTATTTCTAAATGGATTGGGTTTTGTATTTCTTTTTGTTATTCCCATCATGGTAAGGAGATTCGACTGGGATCAGACCTCATTCTACTAGAGCTACTGCAACTTCTACTGCCTTTCTAAGGGGTAGCTACAAAGGATATTTTGGAAGCAGCCACTTGGAGTTCAGTACATACTTTTTCTAAACATTACCACCTTCCTCTTTATTCTAAGTCTAGGGCTGGATTTGCCACTGCAATTTTACAGGGCATTTTAGCAGCCCCTAATGCTTTATGATTTTTCCAACCTCCCTTTCCCGTTGCTTTGGGATTCTACCCATAAGTAAGGACTGCAGCAATGTGAGATGAAGAACATAGTACAGTTTTGTACCTACCATAAATGTAGATGTTCGAAGATCCACATTGCTGCAGTCCAATTTTCCCTCCCTCCTTCCCCTCTGTAGCTTAGCATGGTTATATGGTTTGGGTGATGGCTGTAGTTGGGCATATCTTTTGGGAAGGTTCTCTGTTTTTTGGCTGTGGCCTTTCTTTTACGGCCTTCTGACATCTGGGGCAAGAAAAGACTGAGGATATGACGTCGGTCATGCGCTTTTATACCCTGATGCTCTGATGTCAGGGCTGTGCGCCCATGACCGACGTCAGCCTAATACTTTGGTATTCGGGCCGACCGAGGACAGCGGACTACCCATAAGTAAGGACTGCAGCAATGTGGATCTTCGAACATCTACATTTATGGTAGGTACAAAACTGTACTTCGCTATTGGTGCATGGGACGTCACACACAGGGCCATAAACCAGGGGCTTTAATGTGACGTCTGCACTCGCAGATCTCGGAACTTTTCTGCCGCAGTCGAATGTCAGATTGATCGCATCGTTCCTCTACTATTAAGATGTCTAAAGCCAAGTAACCCGTTGGGGAATTCTTAAATTTATTATTGCTTGAGCTTGGCTAGCTGTTTTGTTCTTAGCCCATCACGAAAAAAGGCCAAACTTTCACTGCTGCCCCTCTGCCATCGGACGCCCCTCCAGCTGCCGATTTAGGGATTGAAACACCTGCTAGAGCTGTATACTTCATCGGCTCACCTTGAGAAAGCCGCTTCTGAAGTACATGTCAGCACATCTGTGGAGGTTACTCGGACATCGGTTTCTACCTAAGTCGACTTGAAACCAGGCTCCTCTGGATGCCCATTTCACATGCAGGAATCTGAATCCTGTCTTAGCTCAGTCCCGTGTAACTAGGCCTTCTCCCAAAGATACACCTTTGAAAAGAAAGCAAAAAAACAAACATCTTCCTTCCTCTTCGGAAGGAATTTCTGACTAGCAATCATTTACTCAGTCCTTGATGCAGGCCTTCATGGCCCTTAGGCTCTCACCCTCCTAACCTTCCACTATCCCATTGCTTAGTCCTAGGGCTGCTTCAACTGACTGTGTTCTCCCTCCCACTCCTCAGGAAGAAGAGGAGGATGTTCTCTCATCATCATCAGATTAGTCTATTACTTAGTCTTCTCAAATAGCTTCTCCTCTGGAATACTATTCCCCAGATGAGGAATCCATAGAATGGGCATTCTCTTCCAGAAGATGTCACTTTTAGAGACGCCATTACTAAAATGAAAGAATGTTTCAAATGGGATAATTCCCAAATGACTGAAACTCAAAAATGATACTTTGAGTTGCTGCAAGTTGATTTTCCCTCTCCATCTGCCATCCCCCCAGTTATTCCTGCATACCTAGACACATTTGCTTCTACTTCTAAAAATCCAGCCTCTCACCCACCTGCTCCTAAGAGACCTGATTGTTTCTATAAGGTGCCTGATGACGATAAACTTCTTGTGAAGCCCCCCTTGGCGGACCCTGCAGTCATGGCTGTGGCCCCTGACAAGCAATCAAGACTGATTTCATCCTAGTCTCTTCTGCCTTCTGACAAGGATAGTCAGAACATGGACAGGCTGGGCAAGAAGGTTTATACCTTTTCCACCCTAGCCTTCAGAGCCCTTAATTACCAAACCCATATGATTAAGTATGCCCTGGACTTGGTATCTTCTGTCCTCCCTTCCTGTTTTTCCTAACCAGGCAGAAGTAGCATCAAAGCTGACCTTGGGATCCCATGTAGCCAGGCACTCCATTAGATGCAGATGATGTCCTTCAAGGATGCATCTGCAGTCATCACATATGGGTTGTCCTGCCTCAGGCAGCCCTTCTGTCGGCTGGATTCCAAAGTCTGGGTCTGGCTTCGGCTGATGTCGCACTTTCCCCGACGTCAGAGCGCCTGGGGTATAAAAGCATCAGCCGACGCCATCTTCCTCAGTCTTTCTTGCCACGTGGTGCCCGAAGCAGAAGCAGTTCGCAAGTGCCGGTCGGCCAGCTCCTATGATTCAGCTACCGAAGACTTCGAAAAAGCTAAGTATCCCGTTGGGGACTCTTTCTTGCCTCAGCCGATGTCAGATAAAGTCAATAATTGTTTAACTTGTGGGAAACGAATACCTCATAAGGATTTCCTCTCTTACTGCCTCCCCTGCCTAGGCCCAGACCACGACGTCTCGGCCTGTTCAGCCTGTGCTTCCTCAATCGACGAACCCTTAGACGTTGGTCGGAGTTTGCAGAGGAGTTTTTTTGGGGCTAGTTTTGCTTATAAGATGCCGTCGGAGACTCCGACTTCACATTTAGTTAAAAAATGGAAGGACCGACACGTGGACCGCGTTTTCTGCTGAAACCTCGGTCGGGCCTACCGCGAGTGTCTCCGTCTCGGCTGAAACAGTCCTTGGTACTTCCTATTACCGAAACCACACAACCGACTACCTCGGCCCTGGAGGCCCCAGCCGAGTCGGTCATTGAATTACCTACTGACACCGGTGTCCAGGAACTTTCCGACACCATTCCTTTAGATAAGTCTACTCCTGCACGTGGTGTAGCCAGACCCCCTGCTTCCATGTCCATTAAGGCTTTCTCTAGGGCTAAGGCTGCTAAACTTACTAAGGCTTTGCCTCCCAAGGTTCCCTCTCAGAGACCTTCTACTAGCTCTCAGATTCTTACCCTAGCAGAGGATCTGATCTCATTAATTAGAGTTTCCCAACCTCATCCGGACAGGGGCTCTCAACCACCTCCAGACAAAACGCCCAGGATTGAGCCCTCTGATCCCCAGTCCTCAGATGAGTCCACGGATGGCTCTGCTCTGTCAGACCACCAGGAGGAGGCTTATTCGGCCTACGAGGATTCTGATGCTGAAGAATCTATTCCCTCGGCCTCCCCTCCTGAAGAGTTTTCCTTTGGAGAGACATTACACTCTGAGAGAACATTTTCAATGGCAGGGTCAGGAATTCTCTGATTCCAGAAAGAGATTAAGGACCTTTTTACATTTACCTCAGCATAGGCCCTTAGCTATACCTCCTGTTTTGAATGTCATTGATGATGTGTACTCTGATGCTAGTACTGCCCCTGACTCTCTCCCTCCGGCTCCTGCCAAACCTGATAGGTACTACAGGGTCCCGGACTCACATTTACACCTGTACAAGGCCCACTCTGCTGATCCAGAAACTATTTCCCAGGGCCCAAAAGGGGTTGCAGCTGCCACTGCTAAAAATCCTCTACCTTCTGAAAGGGAGTCCAGAGCATGAGAGAGATGGGGTAAGAAAGTGTGTACTTCTGCAACTCTTTCCATGAGGGCATTAAATTGTCAATTTCATATGATACAGTACCAAGAGTATTTACTAGATGAATTGCATAAGAAACTGTCCTCTTCTGAACCCCTTGATCGCAAATCCCTTCAGGATCTCGTGCATAACTCCCAGCAGGATAGTAACCATTTCTTGCAGTGTAGTTATGATGCATTGGAAGCTTCATGTAGATCAGCTATGACAGGTGCAGTTATACGTAGGCATGCCTGGCTGAAGGAACAATCTCTGCCAGACCATGTTAAAGCTAAGCTGTTGGATGCTCCTATGGAAAAGCAGAAATTATTTGGTTCCACGGCTCAAGAGGTTTTACAGAAATTTGAAGAAAAGGCAAAATCTGTGCAAACAGTTAAAGACTTTCTGCAAGTCCAACCACCGAGATTCAGCAGAAACTGGCCTACTAAGAATTGGTCCTTTCCGGACTCGGACAGATCTCAGAGGCAGGAATAGGCATGCCAGAGGTAGAGGGCAAGCTAGAGGCTCCTACAGAGGCCGTCAGTGGCAGCCTCCCAACCAGAGAGGTAGTGCAGGAACTACAACTGCTACACCAGGACAGACTCAATGACTTTATTTTGACTCCGCCGACCAGGGCTCAATTAGAAGCATCTTTGGGCGGAAAGCTTTCTTTATTCTCAGAAAATTGGCACAGCATTACAAGGGACACATGGACACTGCAAATAATAGACAAAGGATACAGGTTCCATTTCCACTCATTGCCAAAAAGAAAAGGCATGCCAGACCTGCCGCCAAATGAGAGGGCAGAGGCTTTGAAGCAAATTACAAACTTAATGCAAATGAAAGCCATAGAAAAGGTATCTCTTTCAGAACAAGGCCAGGGATTTTACTCCAGATTATTCCTTGTTCCAAGAAAACAAAATCAATGGAGGCCTATTCTCGACTTGTCCGCACTGAATACTTACCTCATTGTGCCAAAATTCAAAATGCTGACTCTACAGCAACTCCTTCCCATGCTGGGCAAGGGGTCTTGGCTCGTGACTCTAGATCTCAAGGAGGCATACCTGCATGTCCCTATTCGACAAAGCTGCAGAAGACACCTCAGATTTCTTGCATGGTCAGAGCATTATCAATTCTCAGCATTGCCCTTTGGCTTATCTACTGCGCCCAGAGTATTCACGAAATGCCTGGCATCAGTAATTGCACACTGCAGACTTCAGGGGATTCAAATTTACCCATATCTGGACGACTGCCTTATACAAGCGGACAGCAAGCAAACTTTGTTAAAGGACTTGGACTATGCCATCCACCTGTTACAGGCCTTGGGATATACAGTCAGCATCCACAAATCAAGACTGGTTCCATCCCAAAGAATAACTTTTCTCGGTGCGGATCTGGACACAACCACCCAAATGGCCTTTCTCACAGAAGAAAAACAAAAACAACTACCAGTTTACTTCCAGAATCGGACAAGACAAACTCAGCTGACTGCAAGGAAAATCCTGCAGGCCCTGGGTTACATGGCATCTTGCATTCTTCTGATTCCGCAAGCAAGACTGCATATGAGAAAGTTACAATGGTACCTAAGAAGTTTATGGACACAGCACAGTCACAGCTTAAAAACTCTGATCCCACTCATTCCTTGCCTTCAAAAGGAATTTCTGTGGTGGGCTCAAGCCTGCCAGTCGAACAGCGGGTTGCCCTTCAGCAAGCCAAGAGCCAGCCAAACCATCACCACGGACGCTTCAGACGAAGGTTGGGAAGCGCACATGGAGGGCAGATGTATCCAAGGGCTATGGTCACAAAGAGAGCTGCGCATGCACATAAATCAAAAGGAAATGCTGGCAGTGATAGACGCAATCGAGGCCTTCAAACCTTTCCTTCAGCAAGGCCACCTGCTCATAAGGACAGACAACACCACAGTTTTGTGGTACATAAACAAGCAAGGAGGCACCCAATCCTACCCTCTTTGCAGACTGACAATGAATCTATGGGAACTTGCTTTGAAACTCAACATACAGCTACAGTCCCAGTTCGTGCCAGGAAAAGACAATACACTGGCAGACAGCTTAAGCAGAACTACCATGGATGCACACGAATGGATGCTGCACCCAGACATCTTCTTACTCATCACACAATCATGGGGAAAGCCGGAAATAGATCTGTTCGCTTCCCCCCTCAATCAACTGAAGAAATTCTGCTCAAGGACGTACCACCCACAAGCATGGAAAGTGGACGCTCTCTCTTTCAGCTGGAAAGCTCTAACAGTGTATGCTTTCCCACCTCTCCCATTAATGAACAAGGTCCTACTGAAGATCAGGACAGAGCAGCCCAGAGTAATTCTGATAGCTCCAAACTGGCCAAGGCAGCACTGGTACCCAGAGTATGTCACAGACGAAACCATGGCCTCTCCCCCTATGCCCACTCCTACTGACGCAGCACAATTTCAGGACTCTGCACTCCAACCTGAAAACCTTGCAGCTAACTGCCTGGAGAATACCATGACTCCTCCTCAGGATAACCTATCCCAGAGAGTGAAGGATGTTATTATGGAAGCTCGCCGCCCTTCCACAAGGAAGGCATATTCAGCAAAATGGAAAAGATTTCACACCTGGAACACAGCAAAGGGCCTAGATGTGACTGTGATGAACATGGCACATATACTGGAATATTTGGCAGAATTGTCCCACAATGGCCTGTCTTACTCTTCCATCAAGATACATGCCTCAGCAATCTCAGCAGAATACAATGTTAATCCACCTGTCTTCTCTCATCCTCTCCTAAGACAATTTCTAAGAAGAATCAAAAACATTAATCCTCCAAGGAAACCACTTCTACCTACTTGGGATCTGAATTGCGTGTTGGAAAAACTAACACTTCCTCCCTTTGATCCAGCAGCATCGGCAGATCTATAGTTTTTGTCTTGGAAAACTGCCTTCCTTCTGGCCATAACCTCAGCAAGAAGAGTATCTGAGCTACAAGCTTTAATGGCAGTGCAGCCATTTCTTATCTTTCATCAGGACAGAGTTTCTTTGAGGACCAATCCTACTTTCATGCCAAAGGTGGTATCTAGGGTATCTTTGAACCAAGCGATTCACTTGCCTACATTCTTCCCACAACCACAAAATAAAGGGGAGAGACTTCTGCACACCCTGGACATACATAGACAACTGCGCTACTACTTGGACAGAACTAAAAGTTACAGAAAGACTGACCAGTTGTTTAGCATATGCTGCTGGGCTACAAGGAAAAGCAATTTCAAAACAGACAATTTCAAAATGGATAGGAAATTGCATTCGTTTTTGTAACTCCTTTCATGGAAAAACTGTGCCAGCTAACATTAGACCTCATTCCACGAGAGCCACAGCCACCACCATAGCCTTCCTAAGAGGGGTGGCTACCCAAATACATTTTAGAAGCGGCTACATGGAGCTCCGTGCATACATTTGCCAAGCATTACAGTTTACCTTTATACTCCAGATCCAGAGCAGGTTTTGCTACGGCAGTCCTGCAGGGTATCTTAACTACACCATCCTTTACTTAGTACCTCCACCCCCAGATTGGCTATGGTATTCTACCCATATGTGATGACTGCAGATGCATCCTTGAAGGACATGGTACAGTTTTGTACCTACCATAAATGTAGATGTCCGATAGGTATGCATCTGCAGTCAGGTTTACCCTCCCTCCTTCCCCTCTGTAGTATTCCTAGGGTGCTTACCCCTCTATTAGCTAGCTGGGGGAATCTATTATGGTGTATCTGTTTGTATATACATGTATATATATTTTTGCAAATGTTTGGAATTTTATTGCTTTTTTCCAAATTTAGCTCTCCTAGAGAGCACCTGGCATCTGGGGCAAGAAAAACTGAGGAAGATAGCGTCGGCTGATGCTTTTTTACCCCAGACGCTCTGACGTCGGGGAAAGTGCGACATCAGCCGAAGCCAGACCTAGACTTTGGAATCCGGCTGACCAAAGGGCTGCCTGAGGCAGGACAACCCATATGTAATGACTGCAGATGCATACCTATCGGACATCTACATTTATGGTAGGTACAAAACTGTACTTTTTCCATGTCTCTACTACACTGGTTTGGGATTCGCCCTCAACCTCCCCAACTCTTCCGTTGCACCGGAGCAGGACAAAACGTTTCTGGGATGCAGGATCTGAACAGAACTGATGAAGGCATTCCTCCCTTCAGTCAAGGTGCTTTCTCTAATGGACCACTTCAGGAGCTTCTCCAGACCTACCAACTGTCAGCAAGACAATTCATGCGACTTCTGGGTCTTAATGACAGCCACTATTCCCATGCTTCCACTAGCCAGGATGCACATGAGAAAGCTATATTGGTATCTTAAGAATGTATGGTCCCAACACAGCCACCCTCTAGACTTCCAGATCCCCTTCCTTCCCTGCGTCATATCAAAACTGCAGTGGTGGATTCATCTGTTTCAGTTGAACCCAGACCTTCCACTACTACTACCTACACCAATTCAACATATGCACACACATGCCTCAGATCAGGGCTGAGGAGCTACCATGAAGGGCTTCAAGGTGCAAGAATGCTGGCAGGCACCCCTCCTGAAAAAAACTCAACGTAAGGGAGATGACTGCAGTTCATCTAGCCCTAAAAGCCTTTTTCCCCCTTCTACAGCCACGTCCCCTTCAAATCTTCACAGACAACACAGGGGTGATGTGGTACATCAACAAACGAGGGGGCGGGACCAAGTCTTACTTCCTGTGCATGCTAGCAATGCATTTGGGACCTAGCCTCACAAAACAACTTCTCTGCAGGCAGTCTACATCCCATCCTAGGACAACCACCAAGCGCATGCTCTCAAAAGGTTCTTCTGTCTGCATCACAAGTGGATGTTGCACAGAGACGTTTTTCTAGACATTGTCTACCAGTGGAGCATCTCAGACTTATTTGCCTCCCCCCAGAACAGACAACTAAGAAAATGTGTGTACGTAGGACTATTCCCCTCTAGCCTGGAGAGTGCATGCCTTCACCATATCATGGAAGGGATGATTTCTGTATGCATTTCCTCTCATTCAAAAAGTCCTCCTGAAAATCGGGAAGGTGAATCCAAAAATTAGTCTTAAAAAATATCTTAGGCCTTCCTCTTTTCCTGTTACCTGGCAGCTTTATCCTTAGCATCTTTTTCCCAATATACGCTGCATCCCTCCTCAGCACATATCCAAACCAGTGTAATTTTGCCTCTCTGGCTTTGTCTACAAACCTTCCAACCTGGGCTTACCCTCTAATATACTTATTCCTAATCCTGTCCACCCTCATCACACCCAGTGCAACTCTTAACATCTTTACCTCTGCCACATCCAGCTCTGACTCGTGCCTTTTTGTCAAAGCCACAGTCTCCAACCCAAATAACATAGCTGGTCTCACTACCCTCTTGTAGACCTTCCCTTTCACTCTTGACACTCTTCTCCCACTCCATCCTGCCTGTACTCTCTTCCACACTCCCCATTACTCTGAACTGTTGATCCCAAGTATTTAAACTTTTCCAACTTCACAACCTGTACTCCTTGCATCCTCACCATTCCTCTCTCCTCCCTCTAATTCACACACACATATATTCTTATTCCTGCTGACCTTCATTCCTTTTCTCTCTAAAGCATATCTCCACCCCTCCAGAGTCTCCTCCACCTGTTCCCTACTCTCTACAGATAACCACAACTCCTCTCTAGGCACCCTGTCGTATGCTTTCTCTAAGTTCACAAAGACACAATGCAACTCCTCCTGACCTCTCTGCTTCTCCGTCAACACTGTCAGAGCAAACATTGCATCTGTAGTGCTCTTTCCTGCCATGAAACCATACTGCTGATTACTAATCACTTCCCTTCTTAACCTAGCTTCAACTACTTTCCCATAACTTGATGCTGTGACTGATCAGTTTAATCCCTCTTTGTTACTACAGCTCTGCACATCACCCTTATTATTAAAAATCGGTACCAAAACACTTTCTCCATTCCTCAGGCATCCTCACTTTCCAAGATTTCCTTAAACAGTCTAGTTAAAAACTCACTGCCATTTCACCTAAACACCTCCATGCTTCCACAGGTATGTCATCTGGACCAACAGCCTTTCCATTCTTCATCCTCTTCATAGCTGTCCTTACTTCCTGCATGCTATTCCTTTGCACTTCGTGATTCACTGTCACCACATCATCCAACCTTCTTTCTCTTTCATTCTGTTCATTCATCAGCCCCTCAAAGTACTCTCTTTCCATCTGCTCAACACACACTCCTCGCCTGTGAGTATGTTTCCCTCATTATCCTTTATCACCTGCTGCACATCTTTACTAGCTCAGCCCCTCTGTCTAGCCAATCGGTACAGGTCCTTTTCTCCCTCCTTAGTGTCCAGCCTTTTATGTAACTCTTCAAACGCCTTCTCCTTAGCCACCTGTCTTTGCCATACAGCTCATCTTATACTCCTGTCTATTTTCTTCATCTCTCTGACAATCGCACTTCTTTGCCATCTTCTTTCTCTGTATTCTCTCCTGTACTTCCTCATTCCATCACCAGGTCTCCTTGTCCTCCTTTCCAGATGTCACACCAAGCACCTTTTTAGCCATCTCTCTTACTAGCTCTGCTGTAGTTAACCAGCTATTCAGTAACTCCTCACTGCCACCCAGTGCCTGTCTTAAACTCTTCCCTGAACTCCACCTCACAATTACCCTTTTTCAGTCTCCACCATTTGATCCTTGGTGGTGCCCTCACACTCCTCATCACCAGTGTCATCCCACAAACCACCATACTATGCTGCCTAACTACACTTTCCCCAGCCACCACTTTACAGTCTTCATTCTCCTTCAGACTGGCCCTTCTGCATAAGATATAATCCACCTATGTGCATCTTCCCCCACTTTTGTACGTCACCCTATGCTCCTCCCCCCTCCTGTTAAAATACGTATTCACCACAGCCATGTCCACCCTTTTCACAAAATCCACTACCATCTGACCTTCTGAATTCCTTTGCTTAACACCATACCTACCCATCACTTCCTCATCCCCTCTGTTCCCTTCACCAACATGCCCATTGAAGTCTGCTCCAATCACCACTCTCTTACCCTTGGGTACAGTCATAACCACTTCATCTAACTCACTCCAAAATGTTTCTTTTTCATCCATCACACACCCAACTTGTGGAGCATATGCACTAACAACATTCTTCATTACACCATCAATTTCCAGCTTCATAAACATCACTCTATCCGACACTCTTTTCACCTCCAAAACACTCATCGCATATGCACCTAGCCTTGCTTCCCTTCCATCTGGTCTTTTGCACACACAATATACCAACCTTCCTTCTGTTCATCATATCAGCTAGCTCTCTCCCTATACCAGTCATACTGCCAACATTCAAAGTTCCGACCCTGCCTACCGCAGTCCTAGCCTGTACCTACCTTCGGGCATGCCTTTCCCCTATTCTCCTCCTTTGGCCAGCAGTAGCCCAATTTCCGCCAGCACCCTGTAGGCCAACAGTGCTGGTGGCGGTCGTTGTTAACCTGGGCCTCAACCGATCCAGTATGTATATCTGTACTGTTTTCCGCATATATAATTTGGCAAAACATTACGCCGGATGCCCTTCTTGACACACTCCTCCCCATTTATCCAGGCTTGGGACCGGCACAAAGAAATGCACTGGCTTGTGCATCCTCAGTGACCAATGCCAAGCTAATATTTAACTCTACGCCTTTTTAAGGCTGGTTTCAAGGGTACAAACTCCATTAAGGCCAGGTGCTTTTTCAGCATCTAGTTCTATAATCCACTTTAACTCATTGTATTCTGCAAGATTCACAACATCTCCAACTCTAATGCTGGGGTTGACTACTAAATGTAAAACTATGGCTCTCACACTGGGCTATATGCTGATATAAAGCATTATGAATATTTTTAGCCTAATAGCTGAGATGCTTCAAAAATCTCTTAATTTACAGTTAGTTTTGCCCACACAAAAACATGAACATTGTAGATCTTGGGCTAAATAAATGAGATTACGTGTATTGCAGTCTACATATTGATGCATGGCGTATTTCCTTTTTGTTACTGTGGGTGAATGTATCATTCTTGATATATGTGCAGGCTCTACAGTTTCTACAGGCATATGTGCCTTTCCGCGAGAAATAGTACTGGTTACAATAGTTAAACTACGTCCATAAAGTAAATTGTTTAAATTTTTATTGCATCTGAAATTGAAGCCTGGTATCTCCCCACTATATTCTTCAGTGCATCATCACTTAACAGAACTTTCCAATTACATTTCACTGTCTCACATATACCCTCTGTTACTATGTTTAAAAATTGGACGTTGCTTATCAGGATACTTACTTTTCACATCATGGTTATTAGCCCCTCTATTTGTAAGCCATGGCTTGGCTGTATTTTGTCTATCTCTCGTGATGCTTTGGGTAGTCTGATCTATAACCTTACTTTTGTACCCTCATCTACTGAGGTTAGATTTTAGATTTGTAACTTTCTGCTCAAACATGGAGTCATCAGTGCACAAACAAAATGCTCTTTGCATCTCCCCTTTTGCTATGTTATTAAATGTATTTCTATGGTGCATACTATCAAAGGCTGGCAGTGTTTTTCCAAAAAGCGTTTTTATATAAAGATGCGTGTAAGTGCTCATCCGCACCTTTAAAAAGTTTCACATCTAAAAATCAATGCTGGTAAAGGAGCTGCTCACAGTAAATCTTACGAAGTCCGTGCCCCATTTGAGTCAGCTAGTTCTGCATCACTACAAATGTGCACATAGAAGTCAATCCTGCTGTTAGCTCTCACTTCAGCCAGAAGGGTATCCGTTACAGGCTCTCATGGCATGCCCCCCCCATCTTCCCCAAAAATAGGGTAACCCTGCATACCAACCCTTCTTTCATGCCCAAAGTGGTCAAGCTATCATTAAATCAGTCCATTCACCTGCCCACCTTGTTTCCCTCTCCTACCAATGACAGCAAGAGAATTCTCCATTCCCTGGGTGTTCACAGGCAATTAAGCTTTTACTTGGACAAAACTAAGACCATTAGAAAATCTAATCAGCTCTTTGTATCCTTTCGCCCCAGGGCAAGGCAGTCTCCAAACAAACTATCTCCAGTTGGATCAGGAAAACGATTTGCTTCTGCTATTCTTACCATGGCAAGGATTTACTTCATGGGGTAAGAGCGCATTCTACCAGGGCTTGTAGCATCCTCCCAAGACTTTCTTCAGGGGCTTGGACACAGCCTTCATCCTGGAAGCAGCCACCTGGTCCACTATACACACATTTTACCAGCTACTACAAGTTGGATCATATGTCCCGAGCAGGTTTCATTAGGGCAATCGTGCTGGGATTTCTGGAATCAGCTACCTCTACCTCCACCCTTCACCCTTCCTAAGCTGTGGTACTCTCCCACAGTAAGAATACTGCAGCTTGGGAATAGGACACAGAATAGTTGTGTAAAAATCTTACCATGACCATAATGTCCTTCTCTTCCATGTTGTGGTATTCCTTCCCTCCCACCATCCCCTTGCATTCCTTTCACCTGTCGATGGGGGCACTCTAGAGCACCTCCTAGATTATGGTCTCACTGGGCAGTCTGATATTTCACTGGTCTGGAGGATATCATTTGGCTCTACCTAGTCCACTGTCCGACTTGGGCAGTTAGTTCTGAGGTCTGTGTGCAGATGTCGCATACAAGTCCCCTGGTTTATGGCCCTGCATGTGACGTCCCACACACCAACAGCAATTAGGCTTAAGCGTTTGTATAGGAGATGACGTTTGGGTCATCTGAGGTAGAGAATCCCACAGTAAGAATACTGCAACATGGAAGAGAAGGACATCTATGGTTATGGTAAGATTTTACACAGCTGTTATTTCTTCTGCAAGGGAATTTCTCCAAGCCGTGGTGTGCATGACATCCACTATTCCCATGGTTCCCATGGTAAAAGTTCATATTCAGTGGTATCTCAGACTCCTGGGATCAAGCACTGCCATCCTCTGGAATATTTGATCCCTCTCTTATCTTGTGTCATGGTAGATTCATCCGATAAGTCCAGGTCTGCCTTTTCAGATTCCTGCCCTTCCTCGGGAGCTGAATGTGGATGCTTCGATAATGGTTGGGGAGCCTCTGCCAACAACCTGAAAGTCCATGGCCTTGGGTCCCATCAGCAGGTGACAGACCATATCAACATTAAAGAGATGAGGGTTCTACTCCTATCCCTCAGGCTTTTCACTCCCTTTGGTTTCCAGTTCCTCAAAAAGTTTGTACAGACAAGGCCATGATCATTTGGTACATCACCAGGCAAGGGGGCACAAAATCTTGCCTTCATTGCAGGCTGGCTTTTCAGGCTTAGGGTTTTGCAGTCCATTATGTGGTTCTTCAGGTGGTTTACATCTCTTCAGAGGACAGTCTAGTGGCAGTGTCTTTTTGCAGGTCCGGGGCAAATCTTCACAAATGGATGCTTCACAGGGAGGTGTTTCTGGACATTGTACAGAGGTACTCCTCGCATAGGTCTTTCTGCCTCCCATTTGAACGAAAAACTTACCTACTTATGTTCTAGAGTACCAAGTCCTGTGAGTGCCATGTCTTTTTCTGTAAGAGATTTTTCTGCATGGTTATCCTCATCCTTTCCTACTACTATGGGTCTTGTACAAGATCATGTGGGACCCACCCAAAATCTGTCTGACTCCTTTTGGCCCAGTGAACACAGGTTCCCACATCTATTGCGCTTGGCCAGGGGGAAGTCATCATAAGTTGCCTTTCAGGATGGATGTTTTCATACAAGGCAAGGAATACCTTGAGCACCCTTACTTGTCCTTACTTCAGCTGACATTTTGGGTGATTGGGTTTTTATTTTTTGTAGGTATTCATTTTCTGAGGACGTGCTTTGGGTTTTGCAGGAGGGCAGAAACCCCATTACTGTGTAACTAAATTGAAGATATTTTCTGATTGGTGTCTTAAGTATGACCTGTGCCCTCTCTTGTGGGGGTCCTGTGTGGTCCTTTATTTGTGAGTTTTTCATTTTTGGTTTGGCATATTTCTGTTCATTTGTAAGCCATTTCTGACTGTCTGACTCCACCTTTGGCTGCTAGTTTTGAAGTCGAGCAATTTCTAAAAGACTCCCTTCATATCAGGTCTCCAAGTCTATTCGTCCTCCTTGGAACCTTAATTTTGCTCTTGAAAAATTGACTGTCCCGTTTTGAGCCTGCTTTTTCTTCTCTGCAGCATTGTACTTTGAAGAAGACTCTGTTGGTGGTTCTTATTTCTGTTTTTTTAGAAGGACATTGTATCTTTGTATCAGTCCTTTTATGCCCAATGTGGTTAATGATTTGTCCATGTATCAGCCCATTCATCATCATGGATGTTCATCGTGCTATGCTGCTGCAGTCATCACACTTGGGTTTTCCTGCCGTCAGGCGGTCCCACAGTCGGCCTGAATTCCAAAGCCTTGGTCCGGCGTCTGTTGTCATCTCTTCTTCCCTGACGCCAGTGCGGCAGGGGTATAAAAGAGGCAGCTGACGCCATTTTTCCCAGTCTTTCTTGCCGCACGGTGCCCGAAGCAGAAGCAGTTTGCAAGTGCCGGTCGGCCAGCTCCTGAGATTTTCGAACAGAATTTCAACGGAAGTCTTCTATAAAGCGAAGTACCCCGTTGGGGAAACTTTTCTTGCCTCAGACCGATGTCAGACAAAGTTAATAATTGTATTTCTTGTGGGAAGCAAATATCTCATAAGGATTTTCATTCTTGTATTCCTTGCCTAGGCCCAGACCACGACGTTTCTGGTTGTCTGTTTTGCGCTAGGTTCAATAAACGCACTATTAAGCGTCGGGCTGATACCGCCCAACATTATTTTGGCAGAAAATTCAACTACATTATGTCGTCGGAACCTCCGACAACTGCTATGTTTAAAAAACGCAAGGACAAAGACAGGCAACATAGACCAGATACCGAGGTCTCGGTCAGGCCTGCCGCCGGATCTCTGGTATTCAGTGAGGCGCCTACGCAGCCCCTGACTACCGCAGATTTAGAAAATACTACTACCTCTCAGTCAGAATCTACTGGGCCACTGGAGCCGGTTCCTTCTCAACTCGCGGACGCCAGCCCTGGTGGCGATCCGGAGACCATGGACAGGCCTTCGGTTTCAGAAGGCGTCTTTAAACCGACGACTCTCTCCGTTAAGTCATATGCTAAGCTTCCAAAGGTTAAGAAAACCGAGTCCACAGACTCCCACACAGGCCCCTATGCCTAAAGAACAGATGCTCAAAATGGCGGAGGACCTGATTATCCTTATCAGAGGTTCCCAGCCCCCTCCTGTCAAAAGGCCTAGACTGGAGGAAGATTTACCTCCTTCTGACCAGGAATTCATTTCCTCAGCAGACTCTGAGGAACAGGATTACCCCTTCCCTCTCTATGAAGACTCAGATGCTGAGGAGTCTATTCCCTCTGTCCCCCCCCCCCCGAAGACTTCTGTTTTGGGGAAACCCTGCACACCATGAGAGAGCATTTCCACTGGGAAGGACAAGATTACTCTGACTCCAAGAAAAGACTCCGTGAGTTTCTTCTTCTACCTCAGCATAGACCCCTAGCCATTCCTCCTGTTTTAGACATTCTGGATGATGTCTACACTGAATCCAGTCTAAATCCAGATTCCTTACCTCCAGCACCACCTAAACCAGACCGATATTATTGAGTCCCTGACTCTCAAGTTTTTATATAAAAGCCCTGCTGCAGACCCAGAAACCATTTCCCAGGGTCCCAGAGGGGTTAAGGCCTCTACTGCTAAGAATCCGCTACCTGCGGAAAGAGATTCCAGGGCATTAGAAAGATGGGGGGGGAGTGTATACCTCTGCCACTTTGGCCATGAGGGCATTAAACTGCCAATTCCACATGATTAAATGCCAGCAGTACTTGCTTACTCAGTTAAAACAGAAAATGACCCCTCAAACAGATCAACTAGATTTCAAAGGGATGCAAGATTTTGTTGCATGCAGCAGAACAAGTGGGAAAACATACCTTGCAGTGTGGTTTTGATTCTTTGGAGGCCTCATGTAGAGCAGCAGTCACAGGGTCTGTAATACGTAGACATGCTTGGCTCAAAGAGCAGACCTTACCAGAACATGTCAAAGCAAAGTTACTGGATGCTCCACTGCAAAAGTATGCATTATTTGGTGTCAAAGCAGAGGAAGTTTTAAAGAAGATGGAAGAAAAGGCAAAATCAATACAAACAGTTAAAGATTTTTTACAGGTACAACCTCCTCGCTTGAGTAGAAACTGGCCATCAAAAAAACTGGTCTTTTCCTGCTTCAGACAGACCCCAAAGGGGCAGGTACAGACGCCCTAGGGGCAGAGGCGCCAGCCACAAGGTACCTTCAGGCCTAGACAATGGCAAACAACAACTCAGAGGGGGAAGACGACAGATCTCAACCCTTCAGAAATCAAACTCAATGACTTTCCTCTTCGCCTGCCAAGCAAAATTGCCCAGGCAGCACCTCTAGGAGGAAAACTGGCTCTTTTTCCAGAAAATTGGCACATCATAAAGGACAAATGGGTTCTGGGTATCATTTCCCGAGGCTACAGATTTCATTTCCACACTTTACCACGGATGAGAGGCATGCCAGATCTGCCAACAAACCCATGGGCAGAGGCACAAAAGCAAATTTCAGCTCTCATGAACATGAAAGCAATTCAAAAGGTACCTGCAAAAGAGCAAGGTCAAGGATTTTACTCGACTGTTTCTAGTACCAAGAAAGGACAAAGCCTGGAGACCCATCTTAGACCTTTCAATTCTAAACACGTACCTGGACATTCCCAAATTCAAAATGCTCACACTATAGCAGCTTCTTCGCATGCTGGGCAAGGAGTCTTGGCTGGTAACGGACCTCCAAGAGGCATACCTGCATGTCCCTATCAGACAAGATTGCAGAAGATACCTCAGATTTTTGGCAGGCACAACGCATCATCAATTCTGCATTGCCCTTTGGCTTATCTACTGCGCCCAGAGTATTCACGAAATGCCTGGCATCAGTAATTGCATACTGCAGACAGCGAGGAATACAAATTTATCCATATATGGACGACTGCCTGATCCAAGCGTACAGCAAAGACATCCTACTACAGCATCTGGCATTTGTAACAAAGTTGCTAAGTTGCCTAGGGTACACAGTAAACAAAAAGAAGTCAAAACTAATACCCTCACAAGAAATTTTCCTGGGTGCCAGCTTGAATACAACGGCCCAGATGGCTTACCTCACGCCAGACAAGCAAAAACAACTGGCTCAGTACTTCAAAAAGATGGCAACGTCTACCCAGCTCACTGCAAGGAAATTCCTGCAGGCATTGGGGTACATGGCGTCCTGCATTCAACTAATTGCATATGCAAGGCTGCATATGAGAAAACTACAATGGTACCTAAAAAGTGTATGGTCCCAACACAGACACAACCTCGACGCAAGTATAACTCTCATTCCCTGCCTTCAAAAAGAGTTTCTATGGTGGGCTCAAGCATTCCAAGCAAACAAGGGCCTTCCTTTTGTCTCACCTCTAGCAAACCAAACCTTGACAACAGATTCATCTGACTACGCCTGGGGTGCACACATGGCAGGACAATGCATACAGGGCAAATGGTCTCAATCCAAAGGCAACTACACATCAATCAAAAGGAGATGCTAGCTGTAAAAAGTGCACTAACAGCCTTCAAGGACCTCTTGCATCCAGGACAACTTCTAATAAGGACGGGCAATACCACAGTTATGTGGTACATAAACAAACAAGGAGGAACACACTCCTACCCATTATGCAGACAGGCAATGGACTTGTGGAACACAGCATTAACTTACCAAGTACAACTGCAAGCACAATTCCTGCCAGGAAAAGAAAACATTTTTACAGACAAATTAAGCAGAAATTTGACAGACCCTCATGAGTGGAGACTTCACCCACAAGTATTCTCAATGATAACTCAAAGGTGGGGACCACCAGACATAGATCTGTTTGCCTCAACCAACAATTGCCAGCTACAAAAATTTTGCACAAGGACTTATCCCCTGGCCTGGAAAGTGGATGCCCTATCATTCAGTTGGACAGCATTGTCAGTCTACGCCTTCCCACCTCTGCCTCTACTGACCCAGGTATTACTGAAAGCCAGATCAGAGAGACCACAGATGATCCTCATTGCTCCGGACTGGCCACGTCAACACTGGTACCCACTACTACGAAACTTGACTCGCAGCCCTCCATGGATCTTACCTCAATTCTCTCTGCTGTTAACCCAACAAAACTCTCAGATCCTTCACAGCCAACTAAGGACCTTAAATCTAGCTGTATGGAAAATACCTTAAATTATCAAACAACACTTCTCTCAAAGGATGTCCAGAATGTCATTTTGGTGGCCAGGAGTCCCAGCACCAGAAAAACTTACTCCGACAAATGGAAACGATTTTGTGTATGGAGCCAGGCCAGAAGCCTAAATCCTGGCATCCCAAATATTCCGCACATGCTCCAATATCTAACTGAGATGCTACACAAAGGCCTTTTGTTCTCATCCATAAAGATCCATGCTTCAGCCATTTCAGCTCAGTATGATACGGTTCCTCCCATTTTCTCTCATCCTTTGCTAAGGCAGTTTCTCAGAGGGGCAAAAAATATAAGACCCCCCAGAAAACCACCAACTCCAACTTGGGATCTAAATTTTGTTTTGGAAAAGTTAACACTTCCTTCTTTTGAACCAGCCTTTTCAGCAGAGCTTCAGTACTTGTCATGGAAAACAGCCCTGCTGCTGGCTATCACCTCAGCATGCAGAGTCTCAGAACTCCAGGCACTTATGGCAGTGGAACCTTTCATCATTTTCCATCAGGACAGAGTATCTCTACGCACCAACCCTTCCTTCATGCCAAAGGTAGTATCCAGTGTAGCTCTCAATCAGACCATACACTTGCCCACCTTTTATCCAAACCCACAGAATAAAGGAGAAAGACTCCTTCACTCTTTGGACATTCACAGACACTTACGTTGCTATTTGGACAAGACAAAGGCCTTCAGAAAATCTGATCAGCTCCTTGTATCCTATGCACGAGGCTCAGAAGGAAAGGCTATTTCAAAACAGACCATCTCCAAATGGATAGCACATTGCATCCACTTTTGCTACTCACACCACGGGAAAGCAGTGCCTGCTCGTATTAGGTCTCACTCTACCAGGGCTACAGCAACCTCAGCAGCCTTCCTCCGAGGAGTCCCAACAAAGGACATTCTGGAGGCAGCTACCTGGAGTTCAGTGCACACCTTCACCAAGCATTACCACCTTCCTCTATACTCAAAAACCAGAGCTGGGTTTGCCACTGCAGTTCTGCAGGGCATCTTAGCTGTACCTAACCCAGGTTAGCTCCTACCACCCAACCATAGCTTTGGGACTCTACCCAAGTGTGATGACTGCAGCAGCATAGCACGATGAACATAGTACAGTTTTGTACCTACCATAAATGTAGATGTTCGAGTGGTTATGCCGCTGCAGTCCAGGTTACCCTCCCTGCATCCCCTCTACCTAACCAGGCTTTTTTTTCTTATACCTCCATGTACTTCAACCTTTGGGATGCATGTCTATATGATGTATTTGCTTACAACTACTACCACTGTTTTGCATTAAGGTATGTTTTGCAAGCTTCTTATTTTGCCTTCTTAGTTTGGGGCACCTGACGTCTGGGGCAAGAAAAACTGAAGAAAATGGTGTTGGCTGCCTCTTTTATATACCCCTGCCGCACTGACGTCAGGGAAGAAGCGACGACAACCGACGCCGGACCAAGGCTTTGGAATTCAGGCCGACTACGGGACCGCCTGACTGCAGGGTAACCCAAATGTGATGACTGCAGCAGCATAACCATTCGAACATCTACATTTATGGTAGTTACAAAACTGTACTTTTCTTTCTCCATTGACCTGTAGTGAGGGGCTACTACACACCTTGGATTTGCATATTACTTGGAGAAGACCAAATATCAGGAAATTCCAGCCTTTTTTTGCTTTCATGCCAGAGATTGGGTTTGGCAGTGTCTAGGCAAAACCTGGATTTGTAAAGCTGTTTTTTTGCTATTTTTTTTTCACGGCACGATGCTGTCCTCTTCTGTTCATGCTCATTCTATCAGGGCTTTGGCCTCCTCTGGTGCTTTTATTTCAAGGCTGTGGATACTAGTTTCATCTTGGAAGCTGCTTCTTGGTTTTCTGTTCACACTTTTACTGAACATTACCGATTTGGTTGATGTTTTCAAGGCTGGGGCAAGATTTGCCAGGACCATCCTTCATGGGTTTATGGTAGACTGTTCATTGCCTTCCTCCTCTCTACTTCCAGTAGCTTTTGCACTCTACCAAGAGTAAAGAATACTGCAACAGTGAGAAGTAGGGCGTTTACTGTTGGTGTAAATCTTACACAACTGGAATTTCATCCGGACTGCATTAGTCCTAGTGTCCTGTCAGTAACATCAGGCCTTCATATAGGTGCATGTGTCTGCGGTGCTTTGAAAATGCATGAATCAGCCACTTCATTCACGGGTTGTATGAGTCCGGTGAAGAACTGTACAGCCAGTGTCCCTTCAGTGTACCTGCTTGATTTTTAAACCCCTTACCACCTTTTACCCTTTCTCTTGTACTTGTAGTAGCGCTGTGCGCTCTCCAATGTTATTTAAGCCTTTCCATTCCTCACAGTGAGTTACAGTGCAGACTAGGCTTTCCCAGTCCTTCCGTGTAAGGCTTGCAGTTCATTATTTTATATACATTTATGTAAAATGTATTACTTTCACTATCTTTGGCTCACAAGTAAGCCTCTTAATTTGCTAATCGCTTACATCAAAGGCAGGATACTGTTTCTGCTTTAACTTACAAGTGTACTTCCTTTCTGTGTAGTCCTCTTACAGTTTGTCAGTCACATCAAAAACGTCTGTGTGATTGTGTAAAATTGCCAGTACTAAGACTGTGTACCCTGTCACTTTGTAATATGCACAAATATAGCATAAAATGTTTGCTAGCAAATTGCTATTATCAAAAGTCAAAAACCCTAAAATGGCAAGCTCTGTAACCTGACTGTGAAGACAGTGAGTCAAGTGCAGCCTTAATAGTCCTAATTTATAAAACACAAGCTGTCTTTTTTTCCCCCTCTCCCCCTGAACTCTGTGGGCACATGTGCAAAGATAGGAGAAATTTTTCTAAAGAAAGTAAATCGCATTTAATTTTCTAGAGTAAATTAACCATACCAGTAATGTCCTAAATCCAGTCAAGCTAACTTGCTTCTTCATGCACCAAGCATTAAGTCAGCATGGCAGTGCGCACTGTTCTATTTGCAAAATTATTTAACTTGAGTTTGCAGTAGTGCATGTCATTTCTTACAGCAGTACAAATGTATTGGTCATGTACAGATGTTCTTCGTGTTTCACTGTTGCAGTCATTACATTTGGGTAATCTGCTGGTGCATGTGTACACGCACTGAATTTTGTAGTGTGGACATGCATTACGTGCACACGCACAGTTTACTTTTTGTTATTTTGAGTTTGCTTCAGTCAACCGTTTAGAATGTTGGCCCAAAATGTGGAATTCAGAATGCCAAAAAGTAAACCAAAGCAAAAATGAATACATTGGCAACCATGGTTCGGTGTATTCAACATAGCAGGAGGTGAAGTCAATCACCTCCTGCTATGCACATTAACATACTGTTAAACTGTGCAGTAAACAGGATGTTAATTCTGCTGGTTTGTGGGGGAGGGGGGCTAGTCCTCTGCACCCCCCACACCACCGACACATATATCACCTCAAGATCGCATTACACTGAGGAAATAGGCTAATTCCTAGTTTCTTGTTGAGCCGGGATCCCCCTGCAAAATGCTGAACCCAAATGCTCAACTTACCTTACCCGTTCTCTGTAGTGTAGTCTATTCATTTGGGTTCAACATTCTGCCAACTTGAAAACTACAAGTCGACTTCATTCTGGTTGACCGATGCAGTTTCAAGGTTCACACACACACATATATATATATATATGTATATATATATATATATATATATGTATATATATATATATATATATATATCTATGTGTGTGTGTGTGTGTGTACGGTTGTGTGTGTATTGGATAATTTTTTGTCTTGCTAAAAAGTGAAGTTTTTAATTTTTAACTGCCCTTTTTTCTTTAAACTACTGTAACATTATATTTGTGGTCTTCAGTTTCTCAGATTTGTTTGCACTCTTGGAGCTTGTACTGCAGTAACTGATTATTGCCTGTGAGCACTGGTGTCTTGGTGGGGGCATACATTGGGAAGTAAGAAACGTGTTCCCCTGTGTGCTGATGTTTGTGTGGACAAATTCTGTGATGCCACCAAAAGCATGGTTGTTGCAGGTGGATTGTCTTTTGGTCGTGTTTTTAGACATTTTTATCTGTTTGTATGTTTTTGGTTTGTCATGTATGTATGATTTTGTAGTAGAAATTAAAGGTTTCATAAACTGATTTTCAGACACTTTCCAAAATTTTTTTTCGGCTCCTTGTGGCCATCTTGTGCAAACAGTTAAATTTGTATGTTTATTTTTTTTTGAATTGATATCTTAGCCTCCACCAGCGAAAAGAAGCCACCTTGATGAAGGTGAGGGTTGGGACTGTGATACATTCCAAGGTCTGTGGGATGCACCTGAAGTTGATAAAGGTCCTGATCGACAGTTTGGAATGGGTCAGCCATTACCACCACCTGGAGTGCAGAAAACTGTGGATTACGGACATGGCAGAGGTGAGTAATCTATCAAGTGATGCCTAGTTAGTACAGACAGGGTCAAAAGAAAATCAGAACTTCAGTGTAGTGCAGCTTACAGATAGGATGTGGAATATGGTTTAGCGATTTCTAAGCTACCAGGTGCACAAAAATGTTGGGTTTTGTAAATGTTCTGTACTGGCTGCATATGTTGGACTGTGTGGTAACAGTTGTCTTGCATCTAATGCTTCTGGTTATTATCCAGAGCATTGCTTAAGTAGTAGAAAGATCTAGACAGTTGCTGATTATTATATTTGTATTTAATGCAGGACATCTGTTTTTCATTTAAAAAAATAAAGCAAAAGCTGTGAGAAATGACGTAATGTACTTAAGTTCTTTCTGTTTAACTTCTCAGCACTATGGCTTGTAGAAATTACTCAGCTGATGGAATGATAGTCATGAACTATGAGGGCATTCAGTTTTCAGGTGCCAGGGGTGTCAGTCTTAAGTGAAGTTTAGTTCTATTATTGGGGGAGATGGGTAGCAAAGCCACTTGAAATCATTTCAGACATTCACGAGCTACATTTTTCTTGCTTGTTACTTGTAAATGCACCCCATATGGTAATGTGTTGCAGTACAGGAATAGGTGTGTATAATACACACCAAGTATAAAATGTAATTGTGTGAATGGACCCCTATCAGATCAAGTTTTGAGAAACTTGAAATTATATGATTGAGTTTCCAAAAACTGGAATATCCAAAAAAAAAAAAAAATACATCTTTTTTTTTTTTTTTTTTTTTTTTGCAGGGGTGCAAGCCCCCACACCCTGCAAATTAAGTATACTAACTCCGAGATTGCAGTATGGTGAGGAAAAGGGTAAATTTCCTGTTCAACACTGTACTGCGATCTCCATTCCAAACCTTCAGGTTTTTGGAAACTTGATCATTTGGCATATGAAATCAGAATTTCTGAAAAGTCGGATCATCTGATTGGGATCCATGTGATTTTGTACATTGTGTATGTGTGTGATCCATATGTGATTTTATGCATTGTGTATGTGTGCATGTATATATATATATATATATATATATATATATATATATTTAGATATATATATATATGTGTGTGTATATATGTATATTATATGTGTGTGTATACAGATGTGTGTATAATATGGTGACATGGGTGTGTGTGTGTGTGTGTATATATATATATATATATATATATGTAAAATGTGTACACGTATATATGCATGCACACCGACACACAGATGCAAATATATGCACAGATGTGTGTTTACACATGTGCATGTATGTTTATCTGTGCAGTAGTTTTCATGAAACAATGACATTGTAACAGGGAAGGTAATTTGCTGCTGCTGTAGCTTTTCAGGGTACTGCTGGCATGTAGTAACTTAAGTTTTGTAGCATATGGGAGCAATCTTAGGTAATTTATAGTGACTGTCTTGTGAGAAGGTGATCTTGAGCATTCAGATGCTGCTTATCTGGTGACGTGCTCTGACTGGCTGTTTTAATTTTACTGGGTTATATAGTTTGTACAACTTGTCAGTCTTGCTCCTTTTGTCTGCATAGCTGTGACTTGAGTATCTGAGCTCTTCCTGGAACTAGGTTTGATATGTTTATAAATTATTTGACTCCTCCTCAGTCACTTCAGGCACAGTGGAAGCGCTTTGATTGATCATTTCTTTTGCCCTCTGATTTCAATGCATACTGCTGATTTGGCATAATATAGGTTGGGGGGGCATATTCATAGATTCATAGACAGTTATGCCTTGCCAGTACCCTTCCCCAGTATAACCTGCTTTCTCCAGGAGTGCCAGAAGGTAGAAATTAGTGACTGAGCTCAGAGTTCAGAGGAAGTTTATTCCACCGGTTTGGGGAGGTGTGGGGTTGTAAACCTCTCATTCTACTGTGTTGCATATCTGATGGTGAAGAATTAAGGTCCCTGATTGTAGTATTGGTAGAGAGACTGGGCTTGAAAAGAAACAAGAGGTTCAGAACTATGGTTTCTGATGAATGCACTAAGGGGGAAAGAGATCTCCTCTCAAAACTATGTAAGACACTTAATGGCTAGAGCTTAGGGGCTTATTTTGGTGTCTCATGGATTTTTGGTGTGTGATCATTTTAGTTTGGGAACCTTTGGGTCTTTCTAATTGTTTGATTCATTTAATGCAGTATTCCAAAGGGGTGTTGCACTTCTTTATTGGCTTGATCAGTGTTTGAATATACAGGTGTGGTTATCTCGTCAGACATTGGTGATATTTCATTGGCAATTAGCTAGATTCTTGATAACCATATTTATAATAGTACCCAGATGTTCTTCGTGTTTCACTGTTGCAGTTATTACACTTGGGTAATCCTGCTGGCAGGCTACCCTCAGTCGGCCTGAATTCCAAAGTCTAGATCCGGCGTCGGTTGCTGTCGCCTCTTCCTTGATGTCAGTGTGCCAGGGGTGTAAAAAGAGGCGGCCAACGCCATTTTCTTCAGTCTTTCTTGCCGCGTGGTGCCTGAAGCATAAGCAGTTCGCAAGTGCCGGTCGGCCGACTCCTGAGATTTTCATGTTCGAATTTCAGATCCGAAGTCTTCATTAAAAGCTAAGTACCCCGTTGGGGAAACTTTTTTTCTTGCTCCAGACCGATGTCAGAAAAAGTTAATTGTATTTCTTGTGGGAAACAAATACCTCATAAGGACTTTCATTCTTACTGTATTCCTTGCCTAGGCCCTGACCACGCCGTTGCTAGTTGTCGGTTTTGTGCTAGATTTAACCAACGCACTATTAAGCGTCGGCACGATTTTGCATTAAGCTATTTTGGCAAAAGATTTAATTATACCATGTCATCGGATAGCCATCCGACTACTGGAATTCACAAAAAACGCAAAGAAAAGGACAGGCATCTGAGGTCCAAAACCGATGACTAGGCTTCTTCTAAGCCAGTCCTCAGTGAGGCACCTTTGCAGCCCCTGATGCACGCTACTTTAGACCCGCAGGCCACTGCCAACTCCCACGTGGAGTCGCCTTGGCAACTGGAAGACCAAGGTATTGGAACTTCGCAGACTATGCCCTCAGATGGTTCCGGAGCCGCTGAGCAGGCATCTGCTTTTGAGTGTGTTTTCAGACCAACTCAATTATACATTAAAACTACTTCAGCTTCAAAGGCAAAGACTAAAGCACCCTTAAAGGCAATGAAACAAATACAATAGCCTCATGGGACAGGCCTCCATGCCCAAAAACAGATGCTCAAAATGGCCGAGGACTTACTTTGATCAGGGGTTACCATCCCCCTCCTGATAAGAGGCCTAGGCAAGAGACAGAGTATGAATCTTCAGATCATGTTTCCATTTCATCTGATTCCTCTTCTGATCAGGAATACTCTCTTCCACCCCATGAGGATTCTGATGCTGAAGAATCTATCCCTTCAGCCTCTCCTCCTGAGGATTACTCTTTTGGGGAAACCTTGCATACCATGAGGGAGCATTTCCACTGGGAGAGCCAAGATTTTTCAGAATCTAAGAAAAGGCTCAGAGACTTTCTTTTACTACCACAACACAGGCCTCTAGCTATTCCACCTGTTAGACATTGTTGTTGATGTATTTTCAGAGTCCAGCCTGACCCCTGACTCCTTACCTCCAGCTCCTAAGCCGGACAGGTACTACAGGGTTCCTGACTCTCATAAATTCCTTTTCAAAAATCCTGCTGCTGAACCAGAAACTCTCTCTCAGGGTCCCAAAGGGGTCAAGGCTTCAGCTGCAAAAAACCCTACCCCCCCTGACGGATTCTAGGGCCTTGGGACAGATGGGGAAAAAAGATTTACACTTCCGCTACCTTGGCTATAAGGGCTTTAAATTGTCAGCTTCATATGCTTAAATATCAGCAATATATTATGTCACTGCTTAAACAGAAAATGTTGATAAATTCTGAAGGTGCAGAAAACGAAAGAAATGCAGGATTTATTGCATGCAGCTGATGAACAAGTTGGAAAGCATACTTTGCAATGTGGTTTTGATTCTTTGGAGGACTCCTGCAGAGTTGCTGTTACAGGTTCTGTCGTCAGGAGGCATGCTTGGTTAAAGGAACAAAGTCTGCCTGATCATGTCAAAGCAAAATTATTAGATGCCCCATTTCAGCATGATACTTTGTTTGGTGTTAAAGCAGAAGAGGTGTTCAAGAAAATGGAGGACAAAGCTAAATCTATGCAAACGGTTAAGGATTTCTTACAGGTTCAGCCTCCAAGAGTTAGCAAACACTGGCCTACAAAGAATTGGTCCTTTCCAGTGTCAGACCACAAAGGGGCAGATACAGACGCCCAAGAGGCAGATCCCAGCCCCGAGGTTCGTACAGGTCTAAACAGTGGGGTGCTTCTACCTCCAAAAGTGGAGAAGACAAATCACAACCATACAGGAAACAGTCCCAATGACTTCCCCCTGCCTGTACCAAGCACTTATCTTCGGGCAGCACCTTTAGGGGGAAAACTAGCACTTTTTTCTCAAAACTGGCACATAACTTGGGACATATGGGTCCTAGACATAGTGTGACAAGGCTACAAGTTTCACTTCCATACCCTGCCAAGGACAAACGGTTGGCCAGACCTGCCAAAACATCAATGGGCAGAGGCACAAAAGCAAGTCCCATCCCTCATGGTCATGAGGGCCATTCAACAAGTACCAAAGCAAGAGCAGGGACAAGAATTTTATTCGAGACTGTTCTTGGTACCAAGAAAGGACAAGACCTGGAGACCAATACTGGACCTATCTATTCTAAACACATTTCTGGATATACCAAAATTCAAAATGTTGACTCTACAGCAAAGCTTGGCTTGTGACTTTAGACCTAAAAGAGGCATACCTGCATGTCCCAATCGGACAAACATGCAGAAGATTCCTCAGATTCAAAGCTGTCTCAATGCACCACCAATTCTCTGCACTGCCCTTTGGCTTATCTACTGTGCCCAGGGTCTTCATAAAGTGCCTGGCACCAGTAATTGCATTCTGCAGACAGAGGAATACAAATATATCCTTACTTGGACGACTGCCTCATTCAAGCAGAGAACAAGGGCATTCTACTACAGCATCTGGCGTTTGTAAAGAGATTTCTAACAGGCCTAGGCCTAGGGTACACAGTCAACAAAAAGAAATCAAAACTAGTACCCTCTCAAGAGATAATATTCCTGGGTGCAAGCTTAAATACAACTGCCCAGATGGCTTATCTCACGCCAGGCAAACAAAAACAACTGACTACCTATTTCAACCTGTTGGCAACAAAGGCCCAGTTATCTGCAAGAAAATTTCTGCAGGCTTTGGGCTTCATGACATCCTGCATTGTACTAATTCCATATGCGAGACTGCATATGAGGAAACTTCAATGGTACCTAAAAAGTGTTTGGACTCAACATTGCCACAACCTGGAAACAGCAATTACCCTCATTCCCTGCCTGCACCAGGAGTTTCGTTGGTGGGCGAAGGCTTGTCACCAGAACAAGGGACAGCCATTCACTTTACCCCCAGCCAGGCAGACATTAACAACGGATGCATCAGATTATGCCTGGGGGGGGCCCACATGGCAGGAAGATGTATTCAAGGCGCATGGTCCGCAAACCAAATGCATCTTCATATCAATCAAAAAGAGATGCTAGCTGTTCAGAATGCCTTGACAGCCTTCAAGGACCTACTTCATCCGGGACAACTACTGATAGACAGACAACACCACAGTCATGTAGTATACAAGAAGGCAGGGAGGCACTCATTCTTACCCCCTTTGCAGACTAGCCATGACTTTGTAGGACACAGCATTGACTTACCAAGTACATCTGCAGGCACAATTCCTGCCAGGAAAGATACATACTCTGGCAGACGAACTAAGCAGAAACCTCATGGATACCCAGGAGTGGAAATTGGATCCACAAGTCTTCAGCATAACAAGGAAATGGGGATGCCCGGATATAGATCTATTTGCCTCTCCTCACAAATACCAACTAAAAAAATTCTGCACAAGGACTTCTCAACGACAAGCGTGGAAAGTGGATGCCCTAGCTTTCAGCTGGAAAAGCTTAGCAGTATATACCTTTCCGCCACTGCCACTCCTCCCCAAGGTACTCCTAAAGGTCAGACAAGAGAAGCCAAAGATGATACTGATTGCCCTAGACTAGCCCCGCCAGCACTGGTACCCAGTCCTAAGGAACTTGTCTCAATGCCTGGCTTGGACCTTGCCTCAAATACCTCATCTACTATCCCACCAAAACAATCAGGTCCTGCACCGCCAATTACAGACCTTAAATCTGGCAGCATGGCAGATAATGTAGTGATACAAAACGCGCCTCTCACTAAAGCTGTAATGGATGTAATTTTGGTGGAAAGAAGGCCTAGTACCAGAAAATGTTATGCTGGAAAATGGAAGAGATTCTGTGCTTGGAACCAGGCACAAGGAATTGACACAGCTGTACCAAATATTCATCAGATTTTGCAATACTTAACTGAGATGCTGGACAAAGGCCTCTCCTTTTCATCAATTAAAATTCATGCCTCTGCCATTTCGGCTCATTACAATTCAGAGCCACCAATCTTTTCTCATCCCTTAAGGCAGTACCTCAGAGGAGCCAAAAACTTAAGGCCTCCAAGGAGATTACCAGTACCTGCATGGGACCTCAATTATGTTTTGGAAAAACTCACCATGCCTCCTTTTGAGCCAGTCGCTACAGCTGATATAAAGTTTTTGTCTTGGAAAACAGCTCTGTTCCTAGCAATAACCTCTGCAAGATGGGTCTCGGAGCTACAGGCACTCATGGCTGTGGAACCCTTTATCATTTTTTATCCAGACAGGGTTTCTTTGAGGACAAACCCGAGATTTATGCC
This sequence comes from Protopterus annectens, assembly GCF_019279795.1. NCBI lineage: Eukaryota > Metazoa > Chordata > Ceratodontiformes > Protopteridae > Protopterus > Protopterus annectens. The sequence continues at coordinate 982,302,984 of NC_056737.1, read as the reverse complement.
TAAGGTAGTGTCCAGTGTGGCCCTTAACCAAACTATTCATCTGCATACTTTTTATCCAAACCCACAGAATAAGGGGGAGAGAATTCTGCATTCTTTGGACATACACAGACAGCTACGCTTCTACTTGAACAGAACCATAGCTTTCAGAAAGACAGAGCAACTACTAGTGGCATATGCTGCAGGATCACAAGGAAAGGCTATCTCAAAGCAGACTATTTTAAAGTGGATAGGCCACTGCATTCGTTTCTGCTATTCACAACATGGCAAGCCAGTGCCTAAGGGCATTAGGCCACATTCAACCAGAGCAGCAGCCACTTCAGCAGCCTTCCTCAGGGGGAGTACCAGCCAAAGGCATTTTAGAGGCTGCTACCTGGAGTTCAGTGCACACCTTTACAAAGCACTATAATTTACCACTCTACTCTAAATCCAGGGCAGGCTTTGTCACTGCAGTTCTGCAGGGCCTCATAACCGCTCGTAATGCTATTTATCTCCAGCCTCCCAACCTTCGTTTTTGGGATTCAACCCAAGTGTAATGACTGCAACAGTGAAACACGAAGAACATAGTACAGTTGTGTGCACTTAGATGTTCGAGTGTATTCACTGTTGCAGTCCAGATTACCCACCCACCATCCCCCATATCTTTGCTGCTCTCTAACCTATACTACCTATGTGGTGTATTTGCTTGTAGATGAAGGTATTATATATATTTTGGTACATACACGTTTTATTGGCATATTTTTAGCCTACCCTTTTGGGGGGCACCTGACATCTGGGGCAAGAAAATGGCGTCAGCTGCATCTTTTATACCCCTGGCGCATTGACTTCAGGGAAGAGGTGACAGCAACCGATGCCGGACCTAGACTTTTGAATTCAGGCCTACTGCGGGTAGCCTGCCAGCAGTATAACCCAAGTGTAATGACTGCAACAGTGAATACACTCAAACATCTACATTTATGGTAAGTGTACACAACTGTACTTTGACTACAATTTTGTTTTTTTAGTGGTGTGTTGTGTTTACAGTTTGGTAAGGGGAGAGATTATTTACCAAAGTTGGTAATACTACACTTTTTAGCATTTTTTGAACCTGTTTTTGGTACAGCAATTGTTTACTAGGGCGAGTTTAATCTTGGAGAGTTCAGGATGTCCTTCAAGGATGCATCTGCAGTCATAACATATAGGTTGTCCTACCTCAGGCAGCCCTTCGGTCGGCCGGATTCCAAAGTCTGGGTCTGGCCTCGGCTGATGTCGCACTTTCCCTGACGTCAGAGCGTCTGGGGTATAAAAGCATCAGCCGACGCCATCTTCCTCAGTCTTTCTTGCCGCGTGGTGCCCGAAGCAGAAGCAGTTCGCAAGTGCCGGTCGGCCAGCTCCTGTGATTCAGCTACCAAGACTTGAAAAGCTAAGTACCCCGTTGGGGACTCTTTCTTGCCTCAGCCGATGTCAGATAAAGTAAATAATTGTTTAACTTGTGGGAAACAGATACCTCATAAGGATTTCCACTCTTACTGCCTCCCTTGCCTAGGCCCAGACCACGACGTCTCTGCCTGTTCTGCCTGTGCTTCCTTCAACCGACGAACTCTTAGACGTCGGTCGGAGTTTGCAGAGGAATTTTTTGGGGCTAATTTTGCATATAAGATGCCGTCGGAGATTCCGACTTCGCAAGTAGTTAAAAAACAGAAGGACAAGGACTGACCCTCGCGGCCCGCGGTTTCGGCTGAAACCACGGTCAGTCCTACCGCGAGTGTCTGTTTCGGCTGAAACTGAGTCCCCGGTGCTTCCTATTGCCGAAGCCTTTCAACCGACTACCTCGGCCCCGGAGGCTCCAGCCGAGTCGGTTATTGAACTACCTACGGAAACCGGTGTCCAGGACATGTCCGACACCATTCCTTTAGACAAGTCCACTCCTGCACGTGGTGCAGGCAGACCCCCTGCATCCATGTCCATTAAGGCCTTTTCCAGGGCTAAAGCTGCCAAACTTGCTGAAAGTTTGCCTCCCAAGACTACCTCTCAGAGGCCTTCTACTAGCACTCAGATTCTCAGCCTTGCAGAGGATCTTATCTCCTTAATTAGAGGTTCTCAACCTCACCCGGACAGGGGCTCTCTTCCACCACCAGACAAAAGGCCCAGGGTTGAGCCATCTGACCTCCACTCTTCAGATGAGTCTATGGATGAATGTGTTGTCAGAGCACCAGCAGGAGGCTTATTCGCCCTACGAGGATTCTGATGCTGAAGAATCTATTCCTTCGGCCCCCCCCCTCCTGAAGAGTTTTCATTTGGTGAGACACTGCACTCTGAGAGAACATTTCCTATGGCAGGGCCAGGAATTTTCTGATTCTAGAAAGAGATTAAGGACCTTTCTACATTTACCTCAACATAGGCCTTTAGCTATACCTCCTGTTTTGAATGTTGTTGATGATGTGTACTCTGATGCTAGTACAACCCCTGATTCTCCCCCTCTGGCTACTGCCAAACCTGATAGGTACTACAGGGTCCCGGATTCTCATCTACACCTTTACAAGGCCCACACTGCAGACCCAGAAACTATTTCACAGGGCCCAAAAGGGGTTGCAGCTGCCACTGCTAAAAATCCTCTACCTTCTAAAAGGGAGTCTAGAGCTTTAGAGAGATGGGGAAAGAAAGTTTATACTTCTGCAACTCTTTCCATGAGGGCATTAAATTGTCAATTTCATATGATTCAGTACCAAGAGTATTTGTTAGATGAATTGTATAAGAAACTTTCCTCCTCTGAGCCCCTTGACCGTAAATCTCTTCAGGATCTGGTACATAACTCACAGCAGGTTAGCAACCATTTCTTACAATGTGGTTATGATGCACTGGAAGCTTCATGTAGGTCAGCTATGACAGGGGCAGTTATACGAAGGCATGCCTGGTTGAAGGAACAATCTCTACCGGACCATGTTAAAGCTAAGCTCCTGGATGCTCCAATGGAAAAACAAAAATTATTTGGTTCCACGGCTCAGTAGGTCTTAAAGAAAGTTGAAGAAAAGGCAAAATCTGTGCAAACAGTCAAGGACTTTCTGCAGGTACAACCACCGAGATTCAGCAGAAATTGGCCTACTAAGAATTGGTCCTTTCCAGACTCAGGCAGATCACAGAGAGGCAGGAACAGGCGTGCCAGAGGTAGAGGGCAAGCTAGAGGCTCCTACAGAGGCCGTCAGTGGCAGCCTCCTAACCACAGAGGTAGTGCAGGAACAGCAACAACAACTGCTACACCAGGACAGACGCAATGACTTAATTTTGACTCCACCAACCAGGGCTCAATTAGAAGCACCATTGGGCGGAAAGCTTTCTTTATTTTCAAAAAATTGGCATTACATTACAAGGGACTCATGGACACTGCAAATAATAGACAGAGGATACAGGTTTCATCTTCACACTTTGCCAAAAAGAAAAGGAATGCCAGACCTGCCACCAAATCAGAGGGCAGAGGCTTTGAAGCAAATCACCAAACTAACACAAATGAAAGCCATAGAAAAGGTACCTCTCTCAGAACAAGGCCAAGGATTTTATTCCAGATTATACCTTCTTCCAAGAAAAGAAAATCAATGGAGGCCTATTCTCGACCTGTCCGCACTGAATACTTACCTCATTGTGCCGAAATTCAAGATGCTGCAGCAGCTTCTTCCCATGCTGGGCAAGGAGTCTTGGCTGGTGACTCTAGATCTCAAGGAGGCATACCTGCATGTCCCTATTCGACAGTTGCAGAAGACACCTCAGATTTCTTGCAGGATCAGAGCATTATCAATTCTCAGCATTGCCCTTTGGCTTATCTACTGCGCCCAGAGTATTCACGAAATGCCTGGCATCAGTAATTGCACACTGCAGACTTCAGGGGATTCAAATCTACCCATATCTGGACGACTGCCTGATACAAGCGGACAACAAGAAAAAATTATTAAAGGACTTGGACTATGCCATCAAACTATTACAGGTCTTGGGATACACAGTCAACATCCAAAAACCAAGACTTGTTCCATCTCAAAGAATAACCTTTTTGGGAGCAGATCTAGACACAACCACCCAGATGGCCTTTATCACAGAGGAAAAACAGAAACAGCTTCCAGATTACTTCAGGAATCTGACAAGGCAAACTCAGCTAGCTGCAAGGAAATTCCTGCAGGCACTGGGTTACATGGCATCCTGCATAATTCTAATTCCACAAGCCAGGCTGCATATGAGAAAATTGCAATGGTACCCAAGGAGTGTATGGACTCAGCACAGTCACAGCTTAGAAGCTTTGATTCCATTCATCCCTTGCCTTCAAAAGGAATTCCTGTGGTGGGCTCAAGCCTGCCAGTCCAACAGATGGTTGCCTTTCAACAAACCAAAAGCAAACCAAACCATCACCACGGACGCTTCAGACCGAGGTTGGGGAGCACACATGGAGGGCAAATGTATACAAGGCCTATGGTCTCAAGGACAGCTACGCATGCACATAAACCAAAAGGAAATGCTGGCAGTGATGCACGCAATCGAGGCTTTCAAACCTTTCCTTCAACAGGGCCACCTGCTAATAAGGACAGACAACACCACAGTTATGTGGTACATAAACAAGCAAGGAGGCACGCACTCCTACCCTCTATGCAGACTGGCTATGAATCTATGGGAACTTTGCTTGAAACTCAATATACAACTACAGGCCCAGTTCGTGCCAGGGAAAGACAATACTCTGGCAGACAGCCTAAGCAGAACTACCATGGATGCATGGATGCTGCACCCAGACATCTTCTTACTCATAACACAAACATGGGGAAGGCCGGAGATGGATCTGTTCGCTTCACCCCACAATCATCAACTGAAAATTTTCTGCACAAGGACATACCACCCACAAGCATGGAAGGTGGACTCTTTCAGCTGGAAAGCCCGAAAAGTCTATGCTTTCCCACCAATACCATTAATGTACAAGGTTTTACTGAAGATCAGGGCAGAACAGTCAAAAGTGATTCTGATAGCTCCAGACTGGCCAAGGCAGCACTGGTGTACCCACTGTTGAAGAGCTTGTCACAGACAAAACCGTGGCCTCTCCCCCTATGGCCTCTTCTTCTGACGCAGAACAATTTCAAGGTCCTGCATCCCAACCTGAAAACCTTGCAGCTAACTGCCTGGAGTTTTTTAAGGCCCACTCTGTGGATCTAGAAACTATTTCACAGGGCCCCAAGGGAGTGGCTACCTCCTCTGCCAAAGACCCTCTGCCAGCAGACAGGGAAGCAAGGTCCCTGGAGAGATGGGGTAAAAAAGTATATACTTCTACTACCCTGGCCATGAGGTCACTAAATTGCCTTTTTCACATGTTTCAGTACCAGCATTTTCTCCTGGATGATTTACAGAAAAAGTTAGCTTCTCCTGAGCCTATTGATAAAAAGGCATTGCAGGATCATATACATAACACTCAGCAGGTTAATAACCATTTTCTACAGTGTGGTTATGATGCACTGGAAGCTTCATGTAGGGCAGCTATGACTGGGGCTGTGATACGTAGACATGCTTGGTTAAAGGATCAGTCTTTGCCTGACCATGTTAAAGTAAAGTTACTTGATGCACCTTTGGAAAAACAGAAGCTTTTTGGTGCTAATGCACAAGATGTATTGAAATCCATAGAGGAAAAAGCAGTCAGGAAAAAGCAGTCAGTACAGGGTTTCCTTCAGGTTCAGCCACCCAGATTCAGCAGAAACTGGCCGTCAAAGAATTGGTCCTTCCCCGGCTCAGACAAGTTTCAAAGGGGAAAAAGCAGACGTGCCCGAGGTAGAGGGCAATACCGAGGATCTTACAGGGGACGCCAATGGCAACCTCCAAATCAAAGAAGTGGTGCAGACAGTTCAGCTGCACCACAAGGACAATCGCAATGACTTGATTTTCTTTCCGCCTACAAAGGTTCAAAGAGAAGCACCCTTGGGCGGAAAATTATCCTTATTCTCACAAAACTGGCATATCTTAACCAAGGACAACTGGATTCTGGATTTGATAGACCAAGGTTACAGATTCCACTTCCACATATTACCAATAAGACAAGGCATGCCAAACCTGCCGCATCATCAAAGGGCAGAGGCATTATCTCAAGTTTCCAAGCTAAGTATAAAAGCAATAGAAAGGGTTCCTCCTCAGGAGCAAGGCCAGGGATTTTATTCAAGGCTGTTCCTTGTTCCAAGAAAAGAAAGCAAATGGAGACCCATGTGGACTTGTCATCTCTAAACACTTTTCTCGTAGTGCCAAAGTTCAAAATGCTGACGTTGCAGCAACTCCTTCCCATGCTGGGCAAGGGGTCTTGGCTGGTCACTCTGGACCTCAAGGAGGCATACCTGCATGTCCCAATTAGACAAAGCTGCAGAAGATACCTCAGATTTCTTGCAGGGACAGAGCATTATCAATTCTCAGCATTGCCGTTTGGCTTATCTACTGCACCCAGAGTGTTCACGAAATGCTTGGCATCAGTAGTGGCACACTGCAGACTGCAGGGGATTCAAATATACCCCTACTTGGACAACTGCCTCATACAAGCAGACAACAAACAAACCTTAAAAGAAAATTTGGACTGTCATGCATCTACTGCAGGCCTTGGGATACACAGTCAACATTCAGAAGTCAAAACTACTGCCATCCCAACAGATTATCTTCTTAGGAGCCAAACTAACTGGACACAGAAAACCAAATGGCCTACCTCACAGAGGAAAAACAGCAGCATTTACCAGAGTACTTCAAAGGCCTAGCAAAACTCTCCCAGCTGACTGCAAGGAAAATCCTGTAGGCCCTGGGGTTCATGGCATCTTGCATCCTTCTGATACCTTTGGCAAGACTTCATATGAGAAAGCTGCAATGGTATTTAAAAAACTTATGGTCTCAACACAGCCAAAGCCTAGAGGACATAATCCCACTTATTCCATGTCTGCAAAAATAATTTTTATGGTGGGCTCAAGCCAGTCAGCAAAACAAAGGTATGTCTTTCAACAGACCTCAAGCAGGCCAAATGATTACAACAGACTCAAACCATGGATGGGGGCCGCACATGGAGGACAGATGCATTCAGAGGCAATGGACCCCAAAGGAAAGGCATCTGCACATAAACCAAAAGGAAATGTTGGCAGTGATACTTGCAATCGAGACTTTCGAAAAATCACTACAACAAGGACATTTACTGATAAGGACAGACAAAACCACTGTCATGTGGTACATAAACAAGCAGGGAGGCACTCATTCTTATCCCCTCTGCAGACTAACAATGCTTCTCTGAGAAAAATTCCTGAGCCTGAACATACATTTACAATCCCAGTTTGTACCAGGCAAGGACAATGTACTGGCGGACAACCTGAGCAGAAATTTCATGGATCCACACGAATGGATGTTGCATCCTCACGTTTTCTCTCAACTGACGAAGACATGGGGAAGACCGGATGTAGATCTTTTCGCATCCCAGTTAAATCATTACCTGAAAAAGTTCTGCACAAGGACTCACCATCCTCTAGCTTGGAAGATGGATGCTCTCTCCTTCAGCTGGAATTCTCTAAAAATTTATGCATTCCCTCCTCTGCCTCTGCTGACCAAGGTGATACTGAAGATCAAAGCAGAACAACCAACAGGTATTCTGATAGCTCCAGACTGGCCAAGGCAACACTGGTACCCATTGCTATTGACCATAACTCAGACCAAACTATGGCCCCTGCTCCTAACGCAACACAATTACAGGACTGTACATCAAGACCTGAAAACATTACATCTGACAGCCTGGAGACTAACATGATTTCTCCACCTAACTCTCTATCAAAATCGGTTCAAGAAATCTTGCTGGAAGCACGCAGACCTTCCACAAGAAAAATATATTCAGCCAAATGGAAGAGATTCAGCATCTGGAATGCCAACAGGGGTCAGGACACAGCATTACTGAGTATACCTCAGATTTTAGAATACTTGGCAGAACTGCTTCATACTGGACTTTCATACTCTTCAATAAAGATTCATGCCTCAGCAATCTCAGCAAAATACAACTGTGACCCTCCAGTGTTTTCTCATCCCTTGCTAAGACAGTTTCTAAGAGGAATAAAGAATATCAAACCTCCCAGAAAACAGCCAGTACCTGCATGGGACCTCAATTATGTGTTGGAAAAATTAACTCTTCCTCCATTTGAGCCAGCAGCAAGTTCAGAAATGCAATTTCTTTCATGGAAGACGGCCTTCTTATTGGCAGTCACATCTGCAAGAAGAGTTTCGGAGATACAGGCACTCATGGCAGTGCCTCCCTTCCTCATTTTTCATCAAGACAGAGTTTCTCTAAGAACCAATCCTACATTCATGCCCAAAGTTATTTCCAGGGTGTCTCTAAATCAAGCTATTCACCTGCCTGCATTCTTCCCCAATCCTCAAAATAAGGGGCAAAAGCTACTGCATACTTTGGACATACACAGACAGCTACGTTACTACTTGGACAGAACTAAGGCCACCAGAAAGTCTGACCAACTGTTTGTAGCCTATGCTGCTGGAGTGCAAGGAAAAGCAGTCTCCAAACAATTTCAAAATGGATTGCACATTGCATCAGATTCTGCTATTCTTTCCATGGGAAAGGTGTGCCAGCCAATATTAGGCCACATTCCACCAGAGCTATGGCCACTTCCACAGCTTTCCTAAGAGGAGTGGCAACAAAGGACATTTTAGAGGCTGCTACATGGAGCTCCGTGCATACATTTACCAAGCACTACAACCTGCCCTTATATTCCAGATCCCGAGCAGGCTTTGCTTCGGCAGTCCTGCAGGGGATTTTAGCTACAGCATCCTTATCTTAGTTCCATCCACCCCCAGCTTGGCTATGGTATTCAACCCATATGTTATGACTGCAGTTGCATTCTTGAAGGACATAGTACAGTTTTGTACCTACCATAAATGTAGATGTCCGATAGATTTGCAACTGCAGTCGGATTTTCCCTCCCACCTTCCCCTCTGTATCCTTCTTTTTGGGTCCCCACCCCTTTTCCCATTAGCTGGGGTTATTCCTATGGTGTATCTGTTTATTACTGTTGTGCATGTTTGGGATTATTTTTATCCATTTACCAAATTTAGCCTTCCTAGGAGGGCACCTGGCATCTGGGGCAAGAAACACTGAAGAAGATGGCGTCGGCCGATGCCTTTATACTCCAGCCGTGGTGACGTCTGAGAGGAGACGACACCAGCCGACGCCGGACCCAGACTTTGGAAGTCTGCCGACCGAGGGCTGCCTGAGGCAGGACAACCCATATGTTATGACTGCAGTTGCATATCTATCGGACATCTACATTTATGGTAGGTACAAAACTGTACTTTCTGGATGTTGGGCCAGACGTCCTAGCACCAGAAAGTCTTATGCAGGTAAATGGGGAAGATTCTGCACATTGATCTAGGCTATGGGAGCCAATATGGCACAGCCCTCCATCCTGGATTATTTAGCTGACCTACTACACAGTGGTCTCTCTCTCTTTCTCTTCTCTAAAGATTCATGGCTCTGTTATTTCTACTCATTTTCCCACTGAGCAGCCCCTTTTTCTCACACCCTTTGATCAAATAGTTCCTCTGCAGAGCTAAAATTTTTCTCCTGGAAAACAACTTTCCTTCTGGCCGTCACTTCAGCCAGAAGAGTCTCTGAGCTGGAAGGAGTCATAGCTGTGGGAACCCTTCATCATCAGCATGCAGAGTATCCCTCAGAACTAACCCATCCTTCATGCCAAGGGTGGTGTCCAGTGTAGCTCTTAACTAATCCATTCATCTGCCCACCTTCTTTCCTAAGCCCCAGAACAAGGGGAAAGGATTCTTCACTCTAGACGTGCGCAGACAGCTCACATTCTATCTGGACAGGACTAAATCCCTCAGTCTGACCAATTGCTGGTTAGCTTTGCTACAGGGGCAGAAGGCTAAGTCATCTCCAAGCAAACCATTTCCAAACGGATAGCACACTGCATCCATTTCTGCTACAAACAACATGGAAAGCCTCCCTTGGAGAAGGGGTCAGGACTCAATCCACCAGAGCACCCTCCACCTCTGCAGCTTTCCTAAGAGGTGTCCCCACCAGGGATTTCCTTGAGGCTGCCACCTGGACATCTGTTCACACTTTTACCAAACATCACCACCTGCTTCTCCTCCAAATCTTACCAAGCATTGCCACCTGCCTCTCTTCTCCAAATCCAGTGCAGGGTTTGCCTCTGCAGTCTTGCTGGGCATCATAGCCAGCCCCTAGGTTCCTTGACTGCCTCCACCCATTTCCTCAGCTTTGGGAATCCACCCAAATGTGATGACTGCAACAGTGAAACACGAAGAACATAGTACAGTTGTGTACACTTACCATAAATGTAGATGTTCGAGTGTATTCACTGTTGCAGTCCTGGTTTCCCTTCCTCCATCCCCCTTTATTCTCACTTTCTTTACAAGGGAGATATTGGTATTTGTTTTCCACTGGTGGGGTTCTTCCACCAGAATTTGGCCTCCTACTTTGGGGCTCTTGACAGGTTAGGGCAAGAAAAACTGATGTAATGGCTTTGGCTGCCGTACTTTATACTACTGATAACCTGACGTCAGTACTCAAGCGACCGCAACCGATGCAGAAATACTAAGCCTCTGGTATTTGGGCCGGCTGAGGGCTACCCTGGCAGGGATAGCCCAAATGTGCCAACTTTAGTGAATACACTCTAACATCTATATTTATGGTAAGTGTACACAGCTGTACTTTCTCTTTCATTGGAACCGATACCGTCTTGGTTCCCATCTCCATTTCTGGCAATCAAGGTTTACAACCCTTTCTACTCAGTCTACCAGGAGTTTGCCTGATGTGGATAGAGGTAGAGCAGAGGCTGCTGAAGACACTGGCCTTTGCCAAGTTACTAGATCTGAACCCAAAGGAATCTGATCAGACACGGTCCTTCCCTTTGGCACCTGCACCTCCTCAGATCAGTCTCCTGATTTTGGACCCAGAAGATTTCAATGTCCAACTTGTCTGTTTCGGATCCGTGAACCGTAGGTTCCTCTTATCCGATGTCTGCCCTGAGTATTTCTGCCCAGTCTGGACCAGGAGACCTCCAGGAGCTGATGCTCTGGTCGGGTCCATGGAGCCAGGTCGGATCTCTCTGGATCCAACCCTGCCTCTGGAGACTTTGGGCGTGAGTGAGTTTGGCTCCTTCCTGTACCGCAGAGCTTCTATCTCCTGCGCCAGAGATTCCTTCGGCCCTGATAACCCTTTTGTCGGATCCAGGGTGTTTTTCGGAGCAGGGACAAACTGCTTTTGACGTCATGAGGGTTTTGAGTACATCAGTCTGACCAGAGCCTGTCTCAGATCTTCCTCCCAGTTCTGGGCAGATGTCTGTTTTCTCACATACCCTCTCTACAGAACCACAGAGACCCCAGGCCTCAAGATGTCCAAAAGGGGCACCCCCCTTCTGAAACTTCCCCAAACTACCCCACTGAGTAAGGTACCTCTGAAGACAAGCTGCAAGAATCATCTGGACTCCCCAGAGGAGTCCATCACATCCGATACTAACCTCGATGGGGTAGAAGGGTCCCCATGGTTACCTCCTTAAGATGCTTGTTTTGCAAACATCCTAGAAATGTTAAAGCATAGAGGTGACTTTCAGTCCACATCCCCTTCAGCTAAGGAGTCTGTATACGTGAAGGCTTCGGGTCTTGCCCTTCAACCTTTTGGGTGATTCCTCCTTCCAATGAGCTTATTGAGTTAATCTTTTGGAAGGCTTGGGAGATCCCAGATTCAATAGAACCAATTCCTAAGATGCCAAGTAAGTACATTTACTGCCTCCAAGGGCAAGCCATTCTTTACTGAAGATGTAGCACTTGATGGCATGGTCTTGGTGACTGCCACTGAATACCAGTTCCTCTATCCATCCTCTGAATAAGGATTCCAGGACCATGAGTAGGTATGGGAAGCACATGTTTGTCAGCTACCTTTGCCTTACGGCCGCTGAACTAGTTGACCCACTTTACCAGATTACAGAGGGATCTGTTGAAGGAAATTTCAGACTCTCTCTAAGGAGCTGTAGCTGACACTGCGACAGATAGTCGGTGCTCAGCTCACCACCCTCAGTTCAGTGATAAACTCATCCATGACACTAATCTTATGCAGCAGATGGAATGAGTAGATGTCCTTCAAGGATGCATCTGCAGTCCTTACATATGGGTTGTCCTGCCTCAGGCAGCCCTTCGGTCGGCCGGATTCCAAAGTCTGGGTCCGGCGTTGGCTGATGTCGCCCTCTTCCCGACGTCAGAGCGCCTGGGGTATAAAAGTGTCAGCCGACGCCATCTTCTTCTGTCTGTCTTGCCGCGTGGTGCCCGAAGCAGAAGCATTTCGCAAGTGCCGGTCGGCCAGCTCCTGTAACTTCAGCTACCGAAGACTTGAAAATCTAAGTACCCCGTTGGGGACTCTCTCTTGCCTCGGCCGATGTCAGATCAAACGCTTAAAGTTAATAATTGCTTAACTTGTGGGAAACAAATACCTCATAAGGATTTCCATTCTTACTGCCTCCCTTGCCTAGGCCCAGACCACGACGTCTCGGCCTGTACAGCCTGTGCCTCCTTCAACCGACGCACTCTTAGTCGTCGGGCAGAGTTTGCAGAGGAATTTTTTGGGGCTAGTTACTGTTACATTATGCCGTCGGAGACTCCGACTTCTCATTTAACCAAAAAACGGAAGGACAAGGACCGACACGCGGACCGTGGTTTCGGCTGAAACCGCGCCTAGGCCTACTGCGAGTGTCTCGGCTGAAACAGAGTCCTTGGTACTTCCGACAGCCGAAACCGCTCAACCGATGGCCCCAGAGGCCTCTTCTGAGTCGGTTATAGAATTTCCATCAGAAACCGGTGTTCTGGAAGCATCCGACACCATTTCCTTATACAAAAATACACCAGCACGTGGAGCAGCCAGGCCTCCTGCATCCATGTCCATTAAGGCATTCACAAGGGCTAAAGCTTCTAAGCAGCCAAAATCTGTGCCTCCCAGGGCTATTCCTCAGGGATCCACTACAGGTTCACAGATTTTAAGTTTAGCTGAGGACCTTATTTCCTTAATTAGGGGCTCTCAGACAAAAGGCCCAGGGTTGAACCCACTGATTCCCAGTCCTCGGATGAGGCCTCAGATGGCTCTGCTCTTTCTGACTACCAGGAGGAGGCCTTTCTGGCCTACGAGGATTCTGATGCAGAGGAATCTTCTGATAGAGAGCAGAACTATGGAAAGGCCAAGAAGGTGTAAACCTCTACTACCTTGGCTTTTAGGGTGGTCAGTTGTCAGACCTGTATGTCCAGAAGCATTTTGGCTCTTCCTCCCCAGGCTTGTCAGGTAATTTTTGATGTCTCAGGCTCTGAAGTGAAGACTTATGCTTTGTATCTGTTAGGGATTTCATGCCAGGTGTCTCGCCATTCCATTAAGTGTAGTTATGATACAGCAGGTGCTTCTTCTAGGACTGTTGCCTTTGGTTTTGTGATGACCCATGCCTGGCTTCGGTTTCAGTCTCTGTGCCTGAGGATATCAAGGCTAAGTTGATGTATACTCCTCTAGACACCAAATACTTTGTTGAAGCTGCTGCTTATTTGTTTGAGCCCTTTAAGGTGAGGGAAAGGCTTTGCAGGAACTGCAGACATGTTTGTTTCTCCTGTGCCTAAATTTCAGAGAAATTACCTCAGTAAGCCAGCCTTTGTAAGCCACCCCCCCCCCCCAGGGTAAGAATGGTGGGAAGCAGGCTTCTGCTAAAGCTACCCAGACTTCCATGCCACAGATGTCTCCTTTCCTGACAAACTAGGTGCCGTCTATCCTGTTCTCAGCCACATTCCCCTGTTTCTTCCAGTTGGGATAAAGATTACTCCGCATTCCTGGGTTCTGTCCATTATTTACCTAGGGTACTTCATGTCTGGAAATCACAACACCCGTGGTGGTGCTGCGGTAGCGTTGTCGCCTCACAGTAAGACACTGTCTGGTTCGATTCTCAGCTAGAGCGTCTTCTGCGTGGAGATATGCGTGAATGGGTGTACCTTTGTTGAAGGTTGTGTCAGGGCTGGTAACTCGACATGTAAAAATCAACTACCAATCATTAGCGGACCGGAGTTCCGCTGCCCCACCATGGGCATTCCTCATCCCCCTCAGGAGTAGGCACCTCTCTTTCCAGGGGTGCTTCAGGATCGTTTGACTCTGGGAATTATTCTGGAAGTTCCAGTTTCCCGAAGGGGGAAGGGGTTTTACTCCAGAATGTTTTTGCTGCCCAGGAAAGCGGGCACTTGGAGACGTATTCTGGACTTCTCTCATCTAAATACTTTCCTGAAAGTGCCCTCTTTTTGAATGTTGTCCCTTCAGTCTGTTCCCTGTTCTGCTTCCTCAGGCTTATCTGGTGTCTGTGGACCTCAAGAATTCCTAACTTCATATCTCAATTCATCACTTTTTCAGGACATTTTTACGTTTGTTTCTTCCTGACAATTTCAGTTTTCTGCTTTGACCTTTGGCTTTTCTACTGCCCCAGGGGTATTCACTAAATGCCTCACTACTATGATTGCTTTTTGCTGGCGAAGTGGGATTCAAGTTTTTCCCTACTTGAATGACCTGTTTCAGACATCCTGTCCAGAGAATTGTTGCAAAATCCTCATTTTGCCATTTTCCTTTTACAGAGCCCGGGTTTCACTCTAAATTTCAAAAAGTTGTTTGACTCCTTTTCAGGATCTTGTCCTTCTGCAGTGCAGAATCGAAAAATGTTCTATGCTGGCATCCCTGTTTCCTTCCAGAGCCCTAACTCTAATTTCCTTTTCTTCAATTCCTTCTTTCTCTGACTTCAGTAACAACCATGGAATTTTCCAAGAGCTCTAAGCTTCCTGGCTTTCACCATTCTTGTGCTCCATTTTTCCAATCTCCACATAAGGAAACTTCATTGATTTCTAAAATGGCTTCAGCAGTCTCATACTTCAGAATTGTTAGTTCCTCCTATTCCAAGTGTCAAACAGGAACATCAGTGGTGGATTCAGCAGTTGATTCATAATCCAGGGCTCCCTTTTTCCTGCATGTTTTCCCTCTCAGGAGCTGGTCATAGATGATTCAGAAGTGGGATGGGGAGCAGATTTTTGCTTCCTAAATGTGCAGGGAGTCTGGTTGCCTTATCAACAGAAAGACCACGTCAGTGTTAAGGAGATGAGAGCTCTTCTGCCGGCTCTTTAGGCCTTTATTTCTCTCTTCTCCCCAGGACCTTTCAAGGTGTTTACAGACAATACCACAGTTATGTGGTATATCAAAGGAAGGGGGGGGGGCAAGGTATTTTCTTTGCCAGTTGACACTCCTACTGTGGGAACTACCTATCCAGTATCAAGTGACACTTCAGGCAGTTTGCATTCCTTTAAGTCAAAACATTGTGGCAGACTCAACAGGTCCACCAGTGGGGTACTCTTCAAATGGAGCTTGCCCCCCCCCCCACTCTGAACAGACATGTTTTGTGCCATAGTCCTGGGTCCTTTGGTTTGGAAGGTGGGCGCCCTCTTGTTTTCTTGGAAAGGGGATGTTTCTTTGCTTTCTCTCCCCTTCCCCTCATTCCAAAAGTCTTGTTCAGAATACAGCAGGATGCTCCCAAAATCTTGGTGACCTTTTTTTGGCTGATACAGCATTGGTTTCCTCTTCTGCATTTAGCCAAGGGCAAACGCCAGACCTTACTTCACAGGGTGGACCTACTTATAATCAGGTTCTGCTTTCTGTGGATGATCCTTAGGTTCTCTGTTATCTGTGTAAACTGCTCAATGGTGGATTGGCTTATTCTTCTGTTAAGGCCCATGTGTCTGCTATTTCTACCTGTCTGCCTTTATCACCTCCTGTAGCTTTTAGATTTGAAGCTAAACAATTCCTTTAAAGCTTCCTACATATTAGGCCTCCTAGGAAGCCTGTTCCTACTCCCTGGAAAAATTGTCCCAAGCTCCTTTTGAGTTTACAGCTTCAGCTTCTGGCAGCATTACTCATGAATGATTGATGTTAAGTTGTCTCTCTCGCCTTCATTCTTGCTGGTTGGGTTTGGCTCCGACTCGACCTTTTTCTAAAGCTCGAGAGCTACTTACTGGCTCGAGGCCTCCCTATATTCCCCAATGCCTGGTGCTAGACCCCCAGATCTCATTTGCCGCTTCAGCTACGAGGTTGCACTTCACTGACTCAGGTCGTATTAATCTTTTGTATTTTTAGTAGTTAAACTGTTAGTGTATATTTTTCGAATCTTTTGTTTTCAGAGTAGTACTGTAGACTAGTCTGTTTCCCTGTGTTTTCCGGCCTTTAGGAAACTCGTTTTTACTTGGGGAGATAGGGGGGAGGGGAGAAACACTAAGTAGGCCATTTAAGTTAGAGGCTATCCCCTTCCCTTTTATACTGTTTTCAGTAGGAAGTAGTGTTTAGCCTTTGTAGTCTAAGATCTTAGTCTTAGTTTTTGTTAGTGTAGTTACCTAAAATTTTTGTGTGAAGGTGTGGGACTAGTGTGTGTGTGTGTGTGTGTGTGTGTGTGTGTGTGTGTGTGTTTGTTTTTTTTTGCACTATACTAAAATTTCATCCATCGGTATTCCTTTTAATTATAACATGTCAAAGGATACCAAGGTATCAGGGATCAAGAAGTGTGACTCGTGCTGTCAGAAAATGTATGACAGACGGTCACACTTCTTGTGTTTATTGTTTGGGTTCCCTACACCTGCAGGACTCTTGCTCGGTATTTCATGCCTTTAGTCCGAGAGTCCTGCAGGAGCGTAGGAACAAGTTAATTCTCAGGGGTTTACTAAAACCCGAGGGGTCTCCGGCAAAGTCTCAGCCAGCTAAAACCCTTAAGCCTACCAAGCTGTCGGCTCCCAGTACGGCGCCATCGCCAGGTGTAGCGTCTGCTTCAATTCCGGTTCCGGCCGTGACCGAAGTATCAAAATCTCTCTCTGCTCCGACCTTGGTGTCGGAGCAGTCAGGGAGCCAGAAGCGATCCAGATCGAAATCCCTCGGCTCTGGGATCACCTTTGCTACAGTCTGAACAAAGCCATAGGTCCCACTCTTCTCGGTCCTCGAGGCTGTCCGATCATGACTTGGAGAGAGTGGTTAGTAGACTCCTCAAATCGCAGGCCCTGGCTAAAATGTTAACTAGCCCTCCTCATCAGGCTGTGGCTGCTCCCTTTTCTGATGTAGTTCCTACTCCGACTCCTGTCAGTTTGGAGCCGGAGCTTGTTGGGGCTCAGATCCTGGCAACGGCGCCGATGCTTCCCCTTTCGGCTCCTTCGTCTACTCCGATTTCTTCAATGGTTCCGTCCTTAGAGGGATCTGGGTGCCGAGACTCCCTGGTCGGCTCTGAGGGGGCGAGTGGCATCGGACCCTTGTCCGACCCCGTTCTCCCTCTCGGAGCTTTGGCGCAGGTAAGCTTGGCTCTTACATCGGCCTCGGAGCCGTCCCTTTTGGTGCCGGAGAGGATTCCAGTCTCCTCGAAGCGGGGGCCCTCTTCTGTGCTGGACAGGGGCGCCTTAGAGGTCATGAGGAACGTGCTGACTTCTGAGTCTGCACCTCTATCGGCCCCTTCAGCTCCTCCCCCAGGGTGCCTGCTTTGGTCTCTGCCCCTCCTCTAGACCCCAAGCGAGGGGATCAAATGCTCCAGGTCACCCCACTGGGTGTATCTTCCTCTTCCAAGGCCTCCCCTGAGATTTGAGGAGCCCCCTCGAAAGAGGAAATGTAAGAGGAAACATGTTGACTCCACAGAGTCTGTCACGTCAGATACTGACTTGGAGGATTTGGAAGGGTCCCCAAGATCCCCCTCTGAAGATGTCTCTTTCTCAGACATCCTTGAGATCCTTAAGCAGAGGGGGAACTGGTCTTCCCTTAACCCTTCTGAGGATGAGTCGGTATACTTGGTTGCGTTTGGTTCTCGCCCCTCCACCTCCTGGGTGTCTCTGCCTTTCGATCCATTAATGGAAGTGGTGGCTTGGAAGGCGTGGTCAGCTCCGGTCACACTGGAACCAACCCTTCGCAGGCTCACTAAGTTTATCACTACCCCCCAAGATAAACAGTTTCTGAAAGTGTCCCCGTTGATGCCATGGTGGTAGCAGCTGCCACGAAAAAGGAGTTGGCTGACACTTCTGTACCTGTCCATCCCCGTAATAGAGAGTCTAGGACAATGGATAGATACGGGAAGCGGAGGTTTTCCTCAGTGACCTTCTCCATGCGGTCGCTGAATTTGTGCCACTTCACCTGTCTTCAGAGGGATCTCCTCAAGGAGCTAGGAGATACCCTGCAAGATCCATCAGCTGCGGGGGCTCAAGACAAGATAAACTCCCAGCTGGCGACTCTTAATTCTATCGTTAACTCCTCCATGCGGCTCATTTCGTATGCGGCTGATAGGGCGAGTAGAGCCGCAGGCACAGGCGTGGCTTTGAGAAGGCATGCCTGGATGCGGTTATGTAACTTCACTGATCCCTTCAAGGCGTCTTTCACCAACACCCCTTTTGATGGTTCGGCTCTGTTTGGACCTCGGGTGAAAGATACACTTACCAGGTGTGAGCAAAAAGGCAAGACTCTCTCTGCCGTTGGAGTCCGTTTTTCCACTCCCTCTAAACCATACCCTAAGGGTCAGAAGAATGGGAAGATGTGGATGTCCTTCAAGGATGCATCTGCAGTCATTACATATGGGTTGTCCTGCCTCAGGCAGCCCTTCGGTCGGCCGGATTCCAAAGTCTGAGTCCGGCGTCGGCTGATGTCGCACTTTCCCCGACGTCAGAGCGCCTGGGGTATAAAAGCATCAGCCGACGCCATCTTCCTCAGTCTTTCTTGCCGCGTGGTGCCCGAAGCAGAAGCAGTTCGCAAGTGCCGGTCGGCCAGCTCCTGTAATTCAGCTATCGAAGACTTCAAAAAGCTAAGTACCCCGTTGGGGACTCTTTCTTGCCTCAGCCGATGTCAGATAAAGTTAATAATTGTTTAACTTGTGGGAAACAAATACCTCATAAGGATTTCCACTCTTACTGCCTACCCTGTCTAGGCCCAGACCACGACGTCTCTGCCTGTTCAGCCTGTGCTTCCTTCAACCGACGCAGTCTTAGACGTCGGGCGGAGTTTGCAGAGGAATTTTTTGGGGCTAGTTTTTCGTATAAGATGCCGTCGGAGACTCCGACTTCTCATTTAGTTAAGAAACGGAAGGAGAAGGACCGACGCACGTGGGCCACGACTTCGGCTGAAACCACGGCCAGGCCTACCGCGAGTGTCTCGGCTGAAACAGAGTCCTTGGTACTTCCAATTACCGAAACCGCTCAACCGACTACCTCGGTCCCGGAGGCCCCTGCTGAGTCTGTTATTGAGTTTTCAACAGAAACTGGTGTCCTGGAACCTTCCGACACCATTCCTTTAGACAAATCTACACCAGCACGTGGTGCAGCCAGGCCTCCTGCATCCATGTCCATTAAGGCATTCTGCAGGGCTAAAGCTGCTAAACTCTCAAAAGCTTTGCCTCCCAAGGTAATCCCTCAGAGACCCTCTATTGGTTCACAGATTCTAAGCTTAGCAGAGGATCTTATCTCCTTAATTAGGGGCTCTCCTCATCCGGACAGGGGCTCTCAACCTCCTCCAGACAAAAGGCCCAGGGTTGAGCCCTCTGATCCCCACTCCTCAGATGAGGCCTCTGATGGCTCCATTCTCTCGGACCACCAGGAGGAGGCTTTTTCGGCCTACAAGGATTCTGATGCAGTGGAATCTATTCCCTCGGCCTCCCCTCCTGAAGAGTTTTCCTTTGGGGAGACACTACACACCATGAGAGAGCATTTCCAATGGCAGGGCCAGGAATTCTCTGATTCCAGGAAAAGATTAAGGACCTTTTTACATTTGCCTCAGCATAGGCCTTTAGCTATTCCTCCTGTTTTGAATGTCATTGATGATGTGTACTCTGACTCTAGTACAACCCCTGATTCTCTCCCTCCGGCTCCTGCCAAACCCGATGGGTACTACAGGGTCCCGGACTCGCATCTTTACCTTTACAAGGCCCACTCTGCTGATCCAGAAACTATTTCCCAGGGCCCTAAAGGGGTGGCAGCTGCCACTGCTAAAAATCCTCTCCCCTCTGAAAGGGAGTCCAGAGCTTTAGAGAGATGGGGTAAAAAAGTGTATACTTCTGCTAATCTTTCTATGAGGACATTAAATTGTCAATTTTATATGATATAGTACCAAGAGTATTTGTTAGATGAATTGCATAAAAAACTGTCTTCACCTGATCCCCTAGACCGCAAGTCACTTCAGGATCTGGTACATAACTCACAACAGGTTAGTAACCCTTTCTTGCAATGTGGTTATTATGCATTGGAAGCTTCATGTAGGTCAGCTATGACTGGCGCAGTCATACGTAGGCATGCTTGGCTGAAGGAACAATCTCTGCCAGACCATGTCAAAGCAAAGCTGCTGGATGCTCCTCTGGAAAAGCAAATGTTATTTGGCTCCACGGCTCAGGAGGTCCTAAAGAAATTTGAAGAAAAGGCTAAATCCGTACAAACAGTCAAGGATTTTCTCCAAGTACAACCACCAAGATTCAGCAGGAGTTGGCCTTCCAAGAATTGGTCCTTTCCAGACACAGAGAGGTTTCAGAGAGGCAAGAACAGGCGTGCCAGAGGTAGAGGGCAAGCTAGAGGCTCCTACAGAGGACATCAATGGCAGCCTCCCAACCAGAGAGGTAATGCAGGACCTTCAACTGCTGCACAAGGACAGGCGCAATGACTTTACTTTGACACCGCCAACCAGGGCTCAATTAGAAGCACCTTTGGGCGGAAAGCTTTCTTTATTCTCAGAAAATTTGCACAGTATTACAAGGGACAAATGGACACTTCAAATAATAGACAAAGTTTCATTTCCACACATTACTAAAAAGAAAGGGCATGCTAGACCTGCCACCGAATCAAAGGGCAGTGGCTTTGAAACAAATTTCCAGCTTAATGCAAATGAAAGCTATAGAAAAGGTTCCTCTCTCAGAGCAAGGCCAAGGATTTTATTCCAGACTATTCCTTGTTCCAAGAAAAGAAAAACAATGGAGGCCTATTCTCGACTTGTCCGCACTGAATACTTATCTCATTGTGCCAAAATTCAAAATGCTGACTCTACTGCAGCTCCTTCCCATGCTGGGCAAGGGGTCTTGGCTGGTAACTCTAGACCTCAAGGAGGCATACCTGCATGTCCCTATCAGACAAAGTTGCAGAAGACACCTCAGATTTCTTGCAGGGTCAGAGCATTATCAATTCTCAGCATTGCCCTTTGGCTTATCTACTGCGCCCAGAGTATTCACGAAATGCCTGGAATCAGTAATTGCACACTGCAGACTTCAGGGGATTCAAATATACCCATATCTGGACGACTGCCTTATACAAGCGGACAGCCAACAAACTTTGGTAAAACACTTGAATTATGCCATCCACCTACTTCAGGCCTTGGGATATACAGTCAACTTTCACAAATCAAGACTTGTTCCATCCCAAAGAATAACCTTTCTGGGTGCAGCTCTAGATACAACCACCCAAATGGCCTTCCTCACAGAAGAAAAACAAAATCAACTACTAGATTACTTCAAACACCTGACAAGACAAACCCAGCTGACTGCAAGGGAAATCCTGCAGGCCCTGGGTTACATGGCTTCTTGCATCCTTCTGATTCCGCAAGCAAGACTGCATATGAGGAAACTACAATGGTACCTAAGGAGTTTATGGACTCAGCACAGTCACAGCCTGGAAACGTTGATACCACTCATTCCATGCCTTCAAAAGGAATTTCTGTGGTGGGCTCAAGCAAGCCAGTCAAACAGGGGTCTTCCTTTCAGCAAACCTATAGCCAGCCAAACCATTACAACAGACGCTTCAGACCACGGATGGGGAGCGCACATGGAGGGCAGATGCATTCAAGGTCTATGGTCACAAAAAGAGCTATGCATGCACACAAACCAAAAGGAAATGCTGGCAGTGATGCATGCAGTCGAAGCCTTCAAACCCTTTCTGCATCATGGCCATCTGCTAATAAGCACAGACAACACCACAGTTATGTGGTACATAAACAAGCAAGGAGGCACCCATTCCTATCCTCTTTGCAGGCTGGCAATGAATCTATGGGAACTTACCTTGAAACTCAATATACAGCTACAATCCCAGTTTGTGCCAGGGAAGGTCAATATACCGGCGGACAGCTTAAGCAGAAATATCATGGATGCACACAAATGGATGCTGCACCCAGACATCTTTCTACAGATAACACAATCATGGGGGAGGCCGGACTTAGATCTCTTTGCCTCCCCCCACAATCATCAACTGAAGAAATTCTGCTCAAAGACATACCACCCACAAGCATGGAAAGTGGACGCCCTCTCTTTCAGCTGGAGAACTCTAACAGTGTATGCATTTCCACCTCTCCCATTAATGACCAAGGTTTTACTGAAGGTCAGGACAGAGCAGCCAAAAGTGATTCTGATAGCTCCCGACTGGCCAAGACAGCACTGGTACCCACTGTTAAAGAACCTGTCACGCACAAAACCATGGCCTCTTCCTCTATGGCCACTTCTACTGACGCAGCACAATTACAAAACTCTGCATTCCAACCTGAAAACCTTGCAACTAACAGCCTGGAAAATACCTTGACTCCTCCTCAGGACAAGCTATCCCAGAGAGTGAAAGATGATATTATGGAAGCTCGCCGGCCTTCCACAAGAAAGGCATATTCAGCAAAATGGAAAAGATTTCACATTTGGAACAGCATAAAGGGTCTAGATGCGACAGTGATGAACATGGCACATATCCTGAAATACTTGGCAGAAATGTTCCACAGTGGTCTGTCGTACTCTTCCATTAAAATTCATGCTTCAGCAATTTCAGCAGAGTACAATACTGATCCACCTGTCTTCTCTCATCCTCTCCTAAGACAGTTTCTAAGAGGAATCAAAAACATCAATCCTCCAAGGAAACCACCACTACCTACTTGGGACCTTAACTTCGTGTTGGAAAAACTAACACTGCCTCCCTTTGAACCAGCAGCATCTGCAGAACTACAGTTCCTGTCCTGGAAGACTGCTTTCCTTCTGGCCATAACCTCAGCAAGAAGAGTATCTGAGTTACAGGCCCTTATGGCAGTACAGCCATTCCTTATTTTTCATCAGGACAGAGTTTCATTGAGAACCAATCCTACATTTATGCCAAAGGTAGTATCCAGGGTTTCATTAAATCAAGCTATTCACTTGCCTACCTTTCCAAATCCACAAAACAAAGGGGAGAAACTTCTGCACACCCTGGACATACACAGACAGTTGCGCTACTACTTGGACAGAACTAAAGGTTACAGAACAACTGACCAGCTGTTGGTAGCATATGCTGCTGGTACAGAAGGAAAAGCAATTTCCAGACAATTTCAAAATGGATAGGGAATTGCATTCGTTTTTGTTACTCCTTTCATGGAAAAGCTGTGCCAGCTAACATTAGACCTCATTCCACGAGAGCCACAGCCACCTCCACAGCCTTCTTAAGAGGGTTGGCTACCAAGGACATTTTAGAAGCTGCTACATGGAGCTCCGTGCATACATTTGCCAAGCATTACAATTTACCTTTATATTCCAGATCCAGAGCAGGCTTTGCTACGGCAGTCCTGCAGGGCATTTTAGCTACACCATCCTTTACATAGTTCCTCCACCCCCAGATTGGCTATGGTATTCTACCCATATGTAATGACTGCAGATGCATCCTTGAAGGACATAG
Organism: Protopterus annectens; assembly: GCF_019279795.1. Classification (NCBI taxonomy): domain Eukaryota; kingdom Metazoa; phylum Chordata; order Ceratodontiformes; family Protopteridae; genus Protopterus; species Protopterus annectens. The sequence continues at coordinate 982,279,290 of NC_056737.1, read as the reverse complement.
TACAGTTTTGTACCTACCATAAATGTAGATGTCCGATAGGTATGCATCTGCAGTCAGGTTTACCCTCCCTCCTTTCCCTCTGTGGTATTTCTTGGGTACTTCCCCATCTTATAGCTAACTGGGGGGATCTATTATGGTGCATTTGTTTTTATATTATTGTGCATGTTTGGATTTTTTAATGCATCTCTCCAAATTTAGCCTTCCTTAGAGGGCACCTGGCATCTTGGCCAAGAAAAACTGAGGAAGATGGCGTCAGCTGATGCTTTTATACCCCAGGCGCTCTGACGTCGGGGAAAGTGCGACATCAGCCGACGCCGGACCCAGACTTTGGAATCCGGCCGACCGAAGGGCTGCCTGAGGCAGGACAACCCATATGTAATGACTGCAGATGCATACCTATCGGACATCTACATTTATGGTAGGTACAAAACTGTACTTTCCGGAAAACCCAGGGAGCTGTGCTTCACGCACGTGGTGAGTTTCCCTCCAGACGCAGAGGAGGGAACAACAATAGACGCCGCCCGCGGTGCAGAGGGGGTCTGCAGAATCAGGGCAGCAGAGAATCTTTCTCTGACAAGCCCTTCCAGCACCCCTGAGGGGCTGCCCGCCTTTGGAGGCAGTTGGGAGAAGGTTGTGTCTGTTCCCAGAAGCCTGGCGTCTCATCACTCGAGACAGATGGGTACAGTCTATCATATCCAGAGGTTACAAAATCCCATTTGCCCACACTCCCTTAAAATCAAACAACCCCATCCCAGATGTTCCACCCAGTCTAAGGGAACAGGCAGTACAAGAAATTTCAAGATTGCTAAAAAAAACGGGCCATCCAACAAGTCCCAGCAGACCAGCAAGGATCCGGAATTTACTCAAAGTTCTTTTTGGTACCAAAGAAGATAGGGGACTGAAGACCCATTTTGGATCTCAGCAGACTAAACAAGTCTGTTCAAAGAACGAAGTTCCGGATGGTCACGCTTCAGTCCATTCTACCCTTTTTGGGTCAAGACAATTGGATGTGCTCTATAGATCTTCAGGATGCGTACTACCACATCAGAATGGACAGGCGTTCCAGAAGGTTTCTCTGCTTCCGGCTGGGAGCCAGTCATTACCAGTTCAGAGCCCACCCTTTGGTCTCACCACAGCCCCCAGGGTGTTCACCAAATGCATGGCAGTGGTTACCGCTCAACTGAGACGGCAAGGATTCCAGGTGTTTCCATATCTAGACGACTGGCTCCTTACTGCTACCACCAGACATCAGTTGCTAAGAGCCAGGGATTATACCATCCAAACATGCTCCAACCTAGGTATCTCAATAAATTTTGAAAAGTCTGCTTTGTCACCTTGTCAGTCCTTAACCTTTATAGGCGCAAGATTAAATACGAAAGGTCTGTCTGCAAGGCTCTCAGTAGACAGGACATTCGCCGACATGTACAGGTATTATTAGGATGCAGAAAGATTCAGGCCAGATTCGTCCTAAAAACCTTAGGTCTCATGGCAGCAGCGATCATATTAGTTCCCCTGGCTCGTTTTCACATGAGGATTCTCCAGTGGATGCTTTTCACCCAGTGGTCCTTTCAACAACTCCATTTGTCTCTCAAGATAATAATCACACAGTCATGCAAAGACCACTTGGCTTGGTGGATGATCTCTCCATCAGTACCCCAGGGCAGACCATTTGTCCTTCCTCCTCCAGTTGCCAGGGTGACCACGGATGCCTGCTTGATCGGGTGGGGGCATTTTCAGGGCAAGACTGTCCAGGGCACCTGGCAACCCCACGAGTACCACTTGCACATAAACGTCTTGGAGATGAGGGCGGTGCTTTTAGCGTTGCAAGTTTTTCAGAACTCACAACCCACTGGGACCATTGTAATTCAGACAGACTATGTCTAGTGTGGTACATCAACAAGCAGGGCGGAACCAAGTCATATCCCTTATGTCGAAAAGCACTCAGACTATGGCAGTGGGCGATCTCCTCTCAATGGTTTCTGACGGCAACACACATCCCTGGGGAAGTCCAGTGGCATAGCGGTCAGGCTAAGCAGAGCTATTCTCATGCCTCACGAGTGGTGTCTCAACCAGACAGTAGCGGACAGAGTCTTCCGCAAATGGGGTCAGCCTTGCTGCGACTCTCAACTCCTCTCAACAGCGAGTGCGACAGTTTCTTCACTCTCTTCCCGGACACTCCCCCAGAGACGCTCTAGTTCACTATTGGCCCCAGGGACTTGTGTATGCATTTCCACCCTTTCCACTAATTCCCAAACTAATTCAAAAAGCAACCGTGCTGGGTTGCAGGATGATCCTCATTGCCCCCTACTGGCCTTGACAAATCTGATTCCCATTCCTGCATCGTCACCTTCTAGAGCAGCCTTGGAATCTGGACCCAGTTCCAGACCTCCTGATCCATCAGTCGGGCAGGCTGCATCAGTCTCTTCATTCTCTCAACCTCACTGCTTGGTTGCTCCACTTCCAACCTTAGCCAGGCTTCCCAGTATTTCCAATTCAGTGTGTATGATTATCCTTTCCTCGCACAAACCTACAACCAGGAAGACTTATGCTAGTAAGTGGAAACATTTCTCTTTCTGGGCAGAGGCTAGAAATATAGATCCCTTCACGGCCCCTGTCCATATCGTTCTGGACTTCTTAGCAGAACTTTTTCAAGCGGGCTCCTCGTCGGCCACCATTAGAGTTCAATTAGCAGCAATCTCTAATTTCCATACGGGCCTGTCAGAAACCAGCATCATGTCCCATAAGCTTTGCAAAGCCTTTCTGAAAGGAACAATCTTGCTCAGGCCTCCAGTGAGAGATCCCCCGCCTCCATGGGACTTAAATTTGATCTTAGCTTCCTTGATACTTCCTCCCTTTGAACCGGCAACTTCCTGTTCCTTGAAATTGCTTACTTGGAAAACTCTCTTTTTGGTGGCCATTACTTCAGCGAGGAGAGTTTCTGAACTTCAAGCCCTTTGTGTTTCTCCTCCTTGTCTAGTTTTCTATAAGGCTAAAGTTTCACTCAGGACTAATCCTTTGTTCCTTCCTAAGGTCCCCTCCGAGAACAATTTGAATCAATCCATTGATCTGCCGGTCTTTTTTCCAAATTGTTCCAACAAAGCTGAACACAAATTACACCAGTTGGACGTTCATAGGCAATTACGTTTCTATTTGCATAGGACTGAGCAAATAAGGAAATCAGACCAACTCTTCCTGTCCTATGCGGAGGGTAAGCAGGGTCAACCAGTGTCTAAAGTAACCTTATGTGATAGTGTTCAATCTCGCCGTTTGTTCTTACACATGGGTTCGGAGCCGATCCTCGGCTCCGTGCCGGCCGCTTGCAAGCTCTGCATCGAGAAGAAGCTCGAGACAATCTAATACCCACAATCCCCCTCTGCCTTTACCTCAGATCTAGTTTGCCGCTGCTGCGTTGGCATCGCTGGGAGCTAGCTCGAGCGTCTAAAGCTAAGATATAACTTATTTTGTTATATTTTATTGGATAATTTTGTTCTTTGATAGGATAACTTATATACTGAGTGTTTGTGTGTTGAGTGGGTTAAAATTCGGTACTGTTAATACTATTAATCGGTTAGAGTTTTTCGGGGCCTACCAACCCTTCTTAGATTTAAACCGGATTCGACATTTAAATCTGATTTGACACTAATTTTTCGGATTTGACTATAATACTGGACTTGTCTTTTTCTTGTATAATGTCTGATAAGGTAAAATCAGGTTTTAAGCGTTGTCAGTGTGGCCAGAAAATGTCAGTGACTGACAACCATAGTTCCTGCGTCTACTGCCTTGGCCCTCTCCACTTGCAAGAGGACTGTTCTATCTGTCACTCTTTTAGTGGGAGGGTCATGACAGATGGACGCAGGAAACTCATGGACAGAGGTTTATTAAAACCTTCTTTTCAGGAGGCTCTGGATGCTTCTGACCAGGCATCGAAATCCTCTAAGGAATCGAAGACGTCGGAGCCCAAGTCATCGGCTCCGAGCTCTTCAGCAAAAGTTAGATCACCGGTTCCACAGACTTCGGGGCCGAGTGTTCAACTGGTATCGGTTCCTGAGCCTCGAGTCTTGGAACCGTGATGGAGCTCCCTCCTTCCACCTTATTGAGGTCGGCTCCGTCTTCGGTTCCTTCGACCCGTTCTTCTTCCAAACTCTCCGATATCGATGTGGATCGTGTGGTGCAGAAGTTATTGGAGCATTCGGCCCTGTCCAAACTTATTTCGGTTTCCACCCAGTTGGTGTCGAAACTTGAAGGCCTCCCAGTGTCTCCATCCATTCCTCCTCCGAGACCTGTTCAGTCTTTGGAGCCGGAAGAGGTTGATCTTCTGATTGTGGAGCCCTCGGGTCCAGAACCGTCTTTTTCTCGGTCTGTTCCTCTCACCTCGACTCCGTTCAACCCGATACCGGAGTCTCGGAGCCGACGATCTGTCCTTGGTTCCGGGGCCGAGAGTCGAACCGACGTTTTGGTTCCGACTCTTCTCCTCGGGGCCTCGGCGCGGATCGATTCGGCTCCGTCCTCGGGGTCGATGCCTTCGGTGCCTGTTTCGGGGATTCTTCCCATTTCTTTGGAACCGGGGGATTCTTCGATGCGTGACCCGGGGGCCTTCGACCTAATGAGGAAGGTGTTGTCTACCCAGACAACCACATCAGTGGCAGCAACCTCTCCTCCCCATAAAGGGCAGTTATCCTCCTCTGCACCCACAGCCACATCCAAGCGTCGGGCACCAGTGTCTCAGCCACCCCTGGAGGGTGCCCCCTCTTCCTCTGAGGCTTCTTCGGATGCTCCCCACGAAGAAGTCCCTAGGAATAGATTGTGTAAGAGGAGACACTTGGATTCTCCACAAGAATCCTTGACATCTGATACTGACTTAGATGAGTCAGAAGGGTCCCCTAAGTCACCTTCAGAAGATGTCTCTTTTTCGGACATATTGGAGATCCTGAAACAGAGAGGTGACTGGCAGTCCCTTCCTCCTTCTGAGGATGAGTCAGTTTTGCTGAAGGCATTTGGTGCTCGCCCTTCTTCCTCTCGGGTCACTCCGCCCTGGGTCACTCCGCCCTTCGAATTAATGGAACTAATTGCTCGAAGGGCGTGGGAGGCTCCTGACACAGTGGAACCAGTCCCAAGGAAACCCAATAAATACATCACGGCACCTCAGGACAAGACCTACTTAACAAAAGGAGTTCCAGTGGACGCTATGGTGGTGGCAGCGGCCACGAAAAAGGAGATGTCGGAGTCTTCCTCATCTGTCCATCCCCTAATAAAGATTCTAGGACGATGGATAGGTACGGGAAGCGCATTTTTAGTTCAGCGGCTTTTTCCATGCGATCCCTGAACTATTTGACCCATTTTACACTTCTACAGAGGGATCTAGTCAAAGAGTTGGGAGATACCCTCCAGGGTACTACAGATGCTGCTGTCTCAGAGAAAGTGACAGCGCAGCTTAATACCCTTACATCCATTGTGAACTCGTCCATGAGGCTGATTTCCTCGCAGCGAAGGTTCGAGTAGGGCAGCAGCTTCAGCGATTGCTCTTCGCAGACAATCCTGGATGCGCTTATGTTCTTTTATGAAGCCTTCAAGTCTTCCTTTACTAACGCCCCATTTGACGGTGCCACTCTCTTTGGCCCCAAAGTAAAGGAGACCCTTACCCGGTGTGAACAGGAGGGAAAGACTCTGTCTGCTGTCGGAGTCCGTTTTCCACCCCAACCAGACCGTACCCCAAAGGGCAACGTGGTGGAAAAATGTGGTTTCAAAACCCCAAGGATCTTTCCCAGGCACACAGGGTGATGCCCCTCTAGAGGCAGAGGAGGGGCAGAGGTGGAAGACGCCGCCCTGGCGGCAGAGGGGTCCGCAGAATCAAGGTGACAGGGATACACTCCTGGTAAACCTTTCCAGCACTCCTGAGAGGAGGCCCGACTGTCCTGCTCTGGAGGCAGTCGGGGGTCGCTTAGCTTTATACCCTCAGGCCTGGCAAAACATAACTATAGACAAGTGGGTAAAAAGCGTGGTTACCAGAGGTTACAACATGCCCTTTCTATCCCATCCCATTCCAAATAAAAGACTCCCAGATGTACCGCCCCATCTGCGAGAGCCAGCAGCTATAGAAATTTCAAAGCTGCTAGAAAAGTCATCCAACCAGTCCCAGCGGACCAGCAAGGATTCGGGACTTACTCAAGGTTCTTTTTAGTTCCAAAGAAAACAGGGGACTGGAGGCCCATCCTGGACCTAAGCTACCTCAATACCTTCGTCAGGAAAGAAAAGTTCCGAATGGTCACACTTCAATCGATCCTTCCATTCTTACAGAAGGACGACTGGATGTGCTCAATAGATCTAGAAGATGCATACTACCACATCAAAATGGCCAGGGCATCCAGAGATAATTTGCGCTTCCGGCTGGGGGCCAGTCACTTTCAATTTCGAGCCCTGCCCTTTGGTCTGACCTCAGCCCCCAGGGTCTTCACCAAATGCATGGCAGTGGTAGCGTCTCACTTGAGACGCCAAGGATTCCAGGTGTTTCCGTATCTGGACGACTGGCTCCTTTCTGCCACCACCCAGCGTCAACTATTACAGGCCAGAGACTTTACTCTTCAACTGTGTGTTCAGCTAGGAATTTCTGTAAACTTCGGAAAATCCTTGCTTCAGCCATCACAAAGTATCTTGTTCATAGGAGCAGAATTAAACACACGTCAGTTAATTCTAAGACTTCCCCCAGAAAGGATACTATCACTTCAGACTCACATACGTCTTCTACTTTTGTCAAGGAAATCTCCAGCAAAACTGGTACTGAAGGTTTTAGGACTCATGTCAGCCTCTCATTGCAATACCCTTGGGAAGGCTGCACATGAGAGTCCTACAATGGCTACTGTTTGCACAATGGTAGTTTCAACAACTACCTCTAACACACGAGATTCTTATAATGAAAACATGCAAAACACATCTAAACTGGTGGCTTCAAACGTGCAACCTTTCCAAGGGGAGACCATTTGTGCTACCCACGCCTACAGTTACGGTGACCACGGACGCTTCCCTGATAGGGTGGGGGGGCATCTTTCAGGGACAGACAGTCCAAGGCGAATGGACCAATTTGGAGTACAATCTGCACATCAATGTTCTAGAGTTGAGGGCAGTGTTTCTAGCGTTGCAACACTTTGCTCCCCTTCTTCCTCTGGGAACTATTGCAGTTCAGACGGACAACATGTCAGTAGTCTGGTACATAAGCAAGGGGAACCAAGTCCTATCAGCTATGCAGAGAGGCCATGAGAATCTGGCAGTGGGCGGAGTCCACGGTCGCTTTCTAATAGCAACGCACATCCCGGGTCATCCAACGCCATAGCCGACAGGCTGAGCAGAGCAATTCTGTTACCGCACGAGTGGTCCCTAAAACAGTCAGTGGCGAAAAGGATTTTTCGCGTGGGGCCAGCCTTCCTGCGATCTGTTTGCGTCTCCAATGAACGCCAAATGCAGGAGCTACTTTGCCCTATTACCCCTCCAGGGAAGTCCCCAGGGACGCACTGATTCACGATTGGCCCCGGGACTCCTGTATGCATTTCCTCCATTCCCCTGATATCAAAGTTTCTCCAGAAAGCCAGAAACCTACACAGGACAATAATCCTCATTGCCCCATTCTGGCCTCGTCAAATTTGGTTCCCTTCCTGAAGAGACACTGCATTCGGGGACCCTGGATTCTGGACCCAGAGCCAGATCTATTGACTCACTCGTCAGGGGCTCCCCATTCCGTGCTCCCGTCCCTCCATCTAGCAGCTTGGTTGCTCCAATTCCCAACTTAGCCAGGTCTGATCTTCTCTCGCCAGCAGTTCGAATATATTGGTGGCTTCTCATAAAGCTTCCACTACTAAAACATATTCTAGTAAATGGAAGCGATTTGTATGCTGGGCGAATACACAGCAAGTGGATCCTTTTATAGCTCCTTTGAATAAAATATTAGAGTTTTTAACAGACTTATTCCATCAGGGTGCTTCTCCTGCTACACTAAGAGTTCAATTGGCTGCCATTTCAAATTTCCATGTGGAAGAATGTGGGGCTCCTGTTATTGCCCACAGACTTTGTAAAGCCTTTTTAAAAGGGGTTTTTCATATTAGACCACCAGTCAGATCTCCTACATCACCTTGGAGTCTAAACTTGTTGTTATCTAAATTAATGTTGCCCCCCTTTGAACCAGCCTCCTCTTGCCCATTAAAATTTTTGTCTTGGAAGACTCTCTTTTTGGTAGCCATTACTTCCGCTAGGCGAGTATCTGAACTTCAGGCTCTCTCAATCAAGCACCCTTATTTGATCTTTCACTCAGAGTTTCTCTTCGAACTAATTCATCCTTCCTCCCTAAAGTGTGTTCTATTAACAATATTAATCAGTCCATTGAATTACCCACCTTCTTCAAAAATCACTCCAACAAAATGGAGTATATGTTGCACAAATTAGATGTTCACAGACAACTAAGATTTTACTTGGATAGAACAAAAGATCACAGAAAAACTGATCAACTTTTTGTGGCCTTTGCTGATAGCAGGAAAGGACTAGCGGTTACCAAAAGAACTCTAAGTGGTTAACGGATTGTATAATCTATGTCTGATTCCTCAAACCTAACTCTCTTACACAAACCCAAAGGACATTCCACAAGGTCAGTGTCTACATCTCTGGCTCATGCAGCCCGCCTTCCACTAGACGCTATTTGTGCGGCTGCTACTTGGTCTAAGCCACATACATTCATTTCTCATTATAAGGTAGACAAGGCTTCTAGGGACAGGGCAACCTTTGGTTCCACTGTGCTCAAGAACGTCCTTCCGTGAGTTCCTCAGGAACAAGGAGCTAGGGACGCTACCCATGTGTAAGAACAAACGGCGAGATTGAACACTATCACATATAGAAGTTATGTCCTTACCATAACGTTCCATGTGGAGTGTTCATCTCGCCTTTGTTCTTATATCCCCACCCTCCCGCCCTTAAGAACGTTCTTTTGATGCCTGGCCGGGAGCATTCTGCTTCTGCTTTGCAGATGTTGTGTACATAGGTGGCACATATATATATATATATATATATATATATATATATATATATATATATATATGTATATGTCTGTGTCTTTTTATATATAGTTATATATAGACTCTTAGTTCTGTGCATATGTGATGTTAGCATGAATGTGCTCTCTCTAGAGACTGGTTTGCTTGCAAACTAGATCTGAGGTAAAGGCAGAGGGGGATTGTGGGTATTAGATTGTCTCGAGCTTCTTCTCGATGCAGAGCTTGCAAGCGGCCGGCACGGAGCCGAGGATCGGCTCCGAACCCATGTGTAAGAACAAAGGCGAGATGAACACTCCACATGGGACGTTATGGTAAGGACATAACTTCTATATCCAGGTGGTTGTCCTCTATTATTACCCTTAATTATCAGTTGAGGCATAAAGAACTCCCTGCTAAACCTAAAGGCCACTCTACTAGGGCTTTAGCTACGTCGGTAGCCTTTCAAGCAAGACTACCAATGGAAGCCATTTGTGCGGCGGCCACATGGGCCACCCCTCATACCTTCATTTCACATTATAAAATGGATGTGGCCTCTAGGAGTAGAGCTGAGTTTGGTTCCACTGTGCTCAACAGTCTGTTCCGATGAGCCACCCAGGACTAAGGTGCTAGGGACACTGTCCCAACCAGCAAGAATGAAGGCGAGAGAGACAACTTAACATTAAGTTATGTACCTACCATAACGTTCCATGTTAGTTGTCTTCTTCTCGCCTTCTTTCTTGCATCCCACCCTCCATCCCCCTAGCCTAGATGGAACGAGAAGAGTCTTCCTACGAGTCTTGTCACTGGCCGAGTCTTTTTACCATTTTATGTCCTCTACCTTTTTCTTCAGCCCTCTAGCTGAAGTCTTGCTTTTGGGACAGTTGTCCTCTTGTATTATTTTGGTGTTAGGTCTTCCAAATGAGATCTGGGGGTCTAGCGCCAGGCATTCTGGGATATAGGCAGGCCTCGAGCCAGTAAATAGCTCTCTAGCTTTAGAAAATGACCGACGGAGCAGAGGGTTTGCTTTGAACCCAACCTGCGAGAAAGAAGACGAGAAGACAACTAACATGGAACGTTATGGTAGGTACATAACTACTACTTCTTTTCTTGACCCTTACTTCTGCCAGATGGGTGTCTGTGCTTCAACCCCTTATTGCTTTTTTTGTTTCATAAGGACAGTGTGTCCCTTCTTATTAATACTCCTCTTATGCCCAAGGTGGTGAATAACTTGTTCCTTAATCAGACTATAAGTCATTCTCACTGTTGCTCATCAAATTACAGCTCCCATTTAGAGGTAATATTACTCCCAAAATTTTCTTCAGCTCCATAGTAGCACTTAGGTGGACTGTCAGTACATGCCAGTGTAATCCTTTACCAGTTGCCCCCCTATTACCACAAGTCTACCATTATTATTTCTGTTTTCATTATTTGAGCTTTTCTGGTGTTATAAATGCTCCCCTTTTTCTTTGTCCCTGATATTCTGTTCAGTATCCCTCCTGAAATCCTTCCTTTATCAAATACACATGCACACTTCTTTCCGAATGTGTCTCCTGTAGCATAGCTATTTGCACTCTATATTAATATAATTCAGTACTTACTTTTTGTCTATACATTTGTGGCCATTAATGTTCAGAAATATGGCTAGTATAGCCATTTTTATAAAAAGTTAGTTGCAGCCTGCCTTTCTCCAGCTTTTGTGTTACATGGGCCAACTAATGTTTGGCACATTTATCTTTAACAGTTGTTTCTTGTCATCTCCATTTGATTCTGTTGCAGTTTACAAGAAGCTGTTTTAATGAAAACCCTCAAAACACAAGATCCAGAACACCCCATTACCCTATCGGCTTACAAAAAATTCACAAAACTATGTACATAACAAAAAAAACACCAACTTTAGTCTTTAAAAGTGCTTTGAGTTTTTATTGCCTGCCTTTGTAGTTTAGTTTGCCTCCGTAGAAACATAAAAACAAAATGTGTGGCTGATGACTACTCAGTTCACAGTGGACATTTATTTGCTAAAGGAAATTTTTTCATTACATTCAGTGTTTGTTTACCCAAAAAGCCAAGGTCCTTAATCCAGCCATCCACCTATACAAAAGTAAGAGAAAACACATCAACTCTGCATATATCATAATCTCTGCACTTTTATACCCCACTCCCACCTCAACAACCCATGAATACAGCATGTTAACATAATTTTTTTCTAGAATTTTTTCTTTGCATTGTATTGCTTACATTTTTTAAAACTAAAAAGGCACGTGTTCACTTTCTTTATCCCATACAGTAAGTGAAAGTGCTTTTGTATAGAACATGCAGCTTATGTCATGACATGTTTTAATACAAATACTGTTGAGAAGGAACATTGTTTTATTTTCTTACTTTTTTCCTTTTAGTTGCCTTCCAAATATCAGTGACATGAAGTGGGATATATGTTTCTCAGTCCCCCACAAGCCCAACCAAAGTCCAATCCTGCCACTTTCTTGTAAAGCCATATTTCACAAATGTGATTAATGCTGTCTAATCTCACATCCATTCACTAATTTCAGTGTTGCTGGTGGTCTTCCTGTTCATGTTCACATCCAGACCCCATACTCTGGTCCAAATCCAGGGCAGTCTACTTCTGCTAGTCCTTGGGAACACTAGAAAGGGCTCTACCAGCAGTCTTATCTTAGTGGACCTTATCAGAAGAATTCTCCCTGTCTGTTTACTTACTTTTTGTTGGACAAACTTGTATGTTTCCTCCCTATTTGGTTCGGCATCATAAAATGATTTTGATCTAGGAAAAAAAAATATTCTGAAGGCAGCTGAATATAACAGCTTGAATTTCACACCTTTCCTGATTGACTGGACAAACCTGCCCCTCTGTCGTCCTGGTGCACAGTGAGCAGGCATACTCCACAAACGCTTACTGCTTCAATTTTTAATGCTTTGCCTTTCTGCAGGATCAACTGTTTATGGTGCACAACTGTATTTTTACAGATGCAGGTCTTGCCTGCTCTCTAACAACCAGGCTTGGAGTATACACACTGTCTCTCCTTTCAATTAGCAAATCATGTTGTAGAACAGCAGTCTAGCTACCCATCTGGACATTCACAAACTAATAGTCTGTTCCCTCCAGGCCTTCTCTGTATGCTCTGTCCTCTAACTTCTGTATATTTTTTTAAACTGCTGCTCTTGAGCAGTCTCACGCTTTTTCCCCACGTTGACCCCCAACTCCCTCTGACAATTTAATTGGTTCATCTGAACAGCTGCTCAATGCTGCTTCCACTTTTTCCCCCCCACCTTTTTTATAATAGGTTGATACTGAAGTGAGTATGGTTCATCCCTCTGTTTCAGTGAGGGCAGTTCTGATTTGCACTTTCATTCCTTGAGTCAGAGCATTTTATATTTCTGACTTGCGTTGTCTGGGCTATTTTTTGCCAGGTGATTGTTGCAGAGGGCAGGTTGCACCGGATCTTACCTTTGTAAAATCCCAACCTTTAGTACAGTTAGATGAATCAGCATGTTGAGAGGATGGCCATTGTGGCTGAATGGGAATGTTTGGCAAGTAGTAAGGACTAAGGAAATACAAGAGGTTTCTCTTCCATCATTCATTAAGGGAAGCTGAAAGATGTAGGTGGAGAGAAAATGAAGGCAGCAGAAACAGGCTGGAAGGCAAGAAAGGGGAATATTTTATGTATAGCTAAAGGAAGAGCTGTATTTGGTTAAGAACTTGTGGGAGATGACGAAGGAGCTCTTAGGCTGAATATGTGCTTCATTTTGTAATGTCATTCCAGGTAGTGTACTTTTGCAGGATAGTGGTTGTCTAACTGGAAAAGTACTGGAAAGGATGAAGAATGTTGATGGAACTCTTGTGTCAGGGGAGGAAGAAGCACATGGACTGGATAAGGCTGCCTTCCAAAGTCTTAATTATCCTACAGCTGTGCTGGAGTAAGACTGAGATCTTATTTGGGGCATAAATATTCAAGGACTAGAACGTAGTAGTAAGGGGGCGAGATCTGCTAAGACAGGATAATAGCATGGGTTTGTTGTGAGGAGTTTTGGAACTCGCTTATTCATGATGTGATTTTTGTGATTGGTTTGTGACGAAAAACATAGTTCATGTAGATGTGTAAAACATAGTTCATGTAGATGTGTAAAACATAGTTCAGGTAGATTTGTATTTAATTTGGTTGTCACATAGACAACTGGAAAAGGTTTACAAGTACATCATGTATAAAATGGTGGCTGAAAGCTTTATTCGAGTTTGGGAGTGGTTTTGGTGATACAAACTGGGTTTAGCACAAAGGTCTTTCCTGTGCACACTTCTGTGGAATATACCTTTCAGACATGGTTGAACGGATAGAGAACTTTGTTGTTCCAGTTCAGGATTTTGTTGAAGGTACCCTACAAAAGATTCTGGCAAGAGTTAGCCCTTCAGTAGGTAGGATGGCGTCATTGTAAGTGTGCAGATTTTTGCCTTGTTCCATTGTCACCATTTTATTTATTCTGCACCTACATGAGGCCATTTCCATCCTTGTTGAGTTTCAGAAATGGCCTGGCAAGCCTGAATTCAGATTTTAGAATTTGTTTTATCTTCTGAGGTTGAGTAACTTCCGGATTTTTGGTCGTGGCAAACTTGGCTATTGGTGGTACAGGTACCTTTTGAAAATAAGTAAAAGATGAAGCAGCTCCAGGGAAACAGAGCAGAGAAAATTAAGTAAAATAGAATAAAATATGTATATGTTTATGTACATATATATATATATATATATATATATATATATATATATATATATAAAATGTATATGAAGACATAGAAAAACACACACCAGCATGTATAGCTCTCTTCATTCTCTTGTGTTGATCCTTTTTATCTTTGTTTTCTGGTTGTTGAGGCTGCAAGGAATAAACTGTGGGAAGGATTCACGATGGCTTACACAGAGTCTGAGTAGAGTAAGACTCCATGCAGCTATCATGTCCGAGTGATTCAGGAACAGCCTGTAGGGGCGTGTAAGAGAGCTCCTAAAACGGCTCTTACACGGACAGGGCTGGGACATGCAAATCACCTCAACTGCACCAAAAGCTCACACATCAAAGATTTTATTTAAACAAAAAAGTAAGCACTTTCGCAACTAACCAAGTCACTTCATCAGACTGCTAGTAAAATACTATAAAACATTTAAATAAGTCATGTTCAGGTGATCAGCACTTCTAAGGTCATTGGTTATAGTTAATTAAAAAATTGTCATATTAGTTAAATTAAAAACACATGAGTGCTGTGCATTGTATAGCCTTACTAAGCTCTTATAAAAGTAGAGAAAGCATTTCACATAACAGTAACACTGCACATAACAACAAGCTAACCATTTCTGTATATATCATACTAAAAATTAAAGGTTCCAAGGAGAAGTTATTAGAATTTGTGGCAATGGATGTGCTTTGAGAAAAGGTTTAAGGGAAGCAATGCCATTCAAACCTGGGGGGGTTTCAGCATTAAGCATCAGTATCCATTCTTGCTCAATGCTTTCTGTGTAATTCTCAATGTCGCCCCCTCTGATGTCAGGATGTATTACTTGTATCACAAAAAATTTAAAAATATGTAGGATTTTCACAGCTTACATGGTTAGCTAATGCACAGCTGTCTTTCTTAAATTCTGATCACCTGACATGTCTTTTATTTATGTAAATGTTTTATAGTATTTTACTAGCTGTCTGATGAAGCGACTTGGTTAGTTGTGAAAGCGCTTACTTTTTTGTTTAAATAAAATATTTGGTGTGTGAGCTTTTGGTGCAGTTTTTATTCTATTTTACCTTTTGAAAATAGTGGACAGAAGGAATGCAGCGTCACTGAGCTTTTGTGAATGATAAACATCTCTGCATCTATCTGTAAACTTCTTCCTAATATTTTTCAGTGTTACTGCATGGACTTGGACCCTGGTTTGTGTGCCATTTGTTCTGCTTTTTGCCAGTGCTACATATTTCTTGCGAAGCATCCACCATTGGTTATTGTACTGTTATATGTGGTGCTAGGATTACAAAGTCAGAGCTTGGTGGTGGAAACTTTATTTTATGTCAAAAAGTAATGAGCTACTAGAATATCTAAACTTGATAAGCCAAATAGCTGTCAGGTCACCATTATATTTTCTTAATGAAAAGAATACAAAGCCCATTTCCTTAGAATGCTTCCACACTAATAGTTAATTTACCATGAAGTGGAGGGGGGGGTCTCTTAATGAAAAGAATACAAAGCCCATTTCCTTAGAATGCTTCCACACTAATAGTTAATTTACCATGAAGTGGAGGGGGGGGGTCTCTTAATGAAAAGAATACAAAGCCCATTTCCTTAGAATGCTTCCACACTAATAGTTAATTTACCATGAAGTGGAGGGGGGGGGTCTCTTAATGAAAAGAATACAAAGCCCATTTCCTTAGAATGCTTCCACACTAATAGTTAATTCACCATGAAGTGGAGGGGGGGGGGAGGTCTCTTAATGAAAAGAATACAAAGCCCATTTCCTTAGAATGCTTCCACACTAATAGTTAATTTACCATGAAGTGGAAGGGGGGGGGGTCTCTTAATGAAAAGAATACAAAGCCCATTTCCTTAGAATGCTTCCACACTAATAGTTAATTTACCATGAAGTGGAGGGGAGGACTCTTAATGAAAAGAATACAAAGCCCATTTCCTTAGAATGCTTCCACACTAATAGTTAATTCACCATGAAGTGTAGGGGGAGGGGGTCTCTTAATGAAAAGAATACAAAGCCCATTTCCTTAGAATGCTTCCACACTAATAGTTAATTTACCATGAAGTGGAGGGGAGGTCTCTTAATGAAAAGAATACAAAGCCCATTTCCTTAGAATGCTTCCACACTAATAGTTAATTTACCATGAAGTGGAGGGAGGTCTCTTAATGAAAAGAATACAAAGCCCATTTCCTTAGAATGCTTCCACACTAATAGTTAATTTACCATGAAGTGGAGGGGGGGGGGAGGTCTCTTAATGAAAAGAATACAAAGCCCATTTCCTTAGAATGCTTCCACACTAATAGTTAATTTACCATGAAGTGGAGGGGAGGGGGCTCTTAATGAAAAGAATACAAAGCCCATTTCCTTAGAATGCTTCCACACTAATAGTTAATTTACCATGAAGTGGGGGGGGGGGCCTCTTAATGAAAAGAATACAAATCCCATTTCCTTAGAATGCTTCCACACTAATAGTTAATTTACCATGAAGTGGAGGGGGGGGTCTCTTAATGAAAAGAATACAAAGCCCATTTCCTTAGAATGCTTCCACACTAATAGTTAATTTACCATGAAGTGGAGGGGGTCTCTTAATGAAAAGAATACAAAGCCCATTTCCTTAGAATGCTTCCACACTAATAGTTAGTTTACCATGAAGTGGAGGAGGTCTCTTAATGAAAAGAATACAAAGCCCATTTCCTTAGAATGCTTCCACACTAATAGTTAATTTACCATGAAGTGGAGGGGGGGGGGAGGTCTCTTAATGAAAAGAATACAAAGCCCATTTCCTTAGAATGCTTCCACACTAATAGTTAATTTACCATGAAGTGGAGGGGAGGTCTCTTAATGAAAAGAATACAAAGCCCATTTCCTTAGAATGCTTCCACACTAATAGTTAATTTACCATGAAGTGGAGGGGGGGGGTCTCTTAATGAAAAGAATACAAAGCCCATTTCCTTAGAATGCTTCCACACTAATAGTTAATTTACCATGAAGTGGAGGGAAGGTCTCTTAATGAAAAGAATACAAAGCCCATTTCCTTAGAATGCTTCCACACTAATAGTTAATTTACCATGAAGTGAGGAGGTCTCTTAATGAAAAGAATACAAATCCCATTTCCTTAGAATGCTTCCACACTAATAGTTAATTTACCATGAAGTGGAGGGGGGGTCTCTTAATGAAAAGAATACAAAGCCCATTTCCTTAGAATGCTTCCACACTAATAGTTAATTTACCATGAAGTGGAGGGGAGGTCTCTTAATGAAAAGAATACATAGCCCATAGCCTAAGAAAGCTGGCACACAAATAGTAAATTTAGCATGAAGTGGAGGGGGAGGTCTCTTAATGAAAAGAATACAAAGCCCATTTCCTTAGAATGCTTCCACACTAATAGTTAATTTACCATGAAGTGGAGGGGAGGTCTCTTAATGAAAAGAATACAAAGCCCATTTCCTTAGAATGCTTCCACACTAATAGTTAATTTACCATGAAGTGGAGGGGGGGGGGTCTCTTAATGAAAAGAATACAAAGCCCATTTCCTTAGAATGCTTCCACACTAATAGTTAATTTACCATGAAGTGGGGGGGGAGGTCTCTTAATGAAAAGAATACAAAGCCCATTTCCTTAGAATGCTTCCACACTAATAGTTAATTTACCATGAAGTGGAGGGAGGTCTCTTAATGAAAAGAATACAAAGCCCATTTCCTTAGAATGCTTCCACACTAATAGTTAATTTACCATGAAGTGGAGGGGGGGTCTCTTAATGAAAAGAATACAAAGCCCATTTCCTTAGAATGCTTCCACACTAATAGTTAATTTACCATGAAGTGGAGGGGGGTCTCTTAATGAAAAGAATACAAAGCCCATTTCCTTAGAATGCTTCCACACTAATAGTTAATTTACCATGAAGTGGAGGGGGGGTCTCTTAATGAAAAGAATACAAAGCCCATTTCCTTAGAATGCTTCCACACTAATAGTTAATTTACCATGAAGTGGGGGGGGGGGCCTCTTAATGAAAAGAATACAAAGCCCATTTCCTTAGAATGCTTCCACACTAATAGTTAATTTACCATGAAGTGGAGGGGAGGGGGCTCTTAATGAAAAGAATACAAAGCCCATTTCCTTAGAATGCTTCCACACTAATAGTTAATTTACCATGAAGTGGAGGGGGGGGAGGTCTCTTAATGAAAAGAATACAAAGCCCATTTCCTTAGAATGCTTCCACACTAATAGTTAATTTACCATGAAGTGGAGGGGGGGGGGAGTAAGTTATTAAACCATGCAAGTTGATTAAATTAGGAGTTTCTGGAATCTGTTACACCAAGAAATAAATTCTTATCAAGGGGGCTCATTGTATCCTCCAAACAGTTTAATGGATGTAATTGTTACCACTTTGAAAAAAAAAATAGGCCTGTCATCTCCCACCATTTAGGACTTAATGCCTTAAGTTGAATTTCATAGAAAGAATTGTTGATGTGATGGCACTTGTTCCACCTTTCTGTACCTGTATTTCATTTCATATAGTAAAGATTTGGGCAGCTTGGTACCTAAAACCTTTGCAGGCTGTCAAGAGTCCCTGATTTTCTAAAACCTGCATGAGTGTTTTTTGCCTTTGTGAATGTAATTTTGTTTGTTGACACTCGGGCTACAATTTGATTTTGTAATTTTAATTTCTTAAGTCATGACATTTTGCTTGTGCATTTTTTTCTGTGTAATGGATAGTTGTAGCTGAAGTACTGCTTTTGTATAGGTAGTTTTAACTGCTGAATCTGTGTTCTAGTTTGGGTATTTCTGCGATTGTTAAACAGTCGTTCACTTGTATGGTACTGGGTTAGCGAAAGCATTGTAAGGCAGTTTTTGCTTTTTGGACTTATGTTGCAGTATTCCAAACTCTTGGGTTATCCTCTGCTTGCTACCCAAACGTCTGGCCAATATACAAAAACTTGTAGTCTCTGCTAGGTATGTGGGATGTCTGACCCCCTAGGGAGTGTGGGCCATAAAAGTGACGTCTGCATGTACCTTTCCTCAGAACTTCTCTGTCGCCAGTTGAACGATGGCACTTCTTGCTGTTTTCACCATCAAATCTTCAAGTTTCTAAGATCAGAACACCGTTGGGGCTGTTTGTTTCCCTTTTTGTTGCTACATGTGTGTTTAGATTGCATGTCATCTAGGAAGAGAAGTGCAATTGCGGCACTTGTATTCCCCCATAAGGACACTTACGAACTGTGCCTTTTCTGTCTAAGGCCAACGCATGACCATCCTACTTGCGTGATCTTTCAGACCTTTCTCCCTAAGACACTCCACAGTCATCTGCACAACTTGAACATCTTAGAGAGTCGGCATCTGAAAAAATGCTTAGAGTTAGGGATGGAAGGGTTGTCTGGTCAGTCCATAGGTCCACCAAAAAAGGCCAAGGTTTCCAGGCCTGAACTTGCTGCTGCCCTTTCTCCACCTGGCATCCCTCCTGTGGCTGACATTCACCTGGAAGAACATTCAGAGTCTGCTGAAACAGGTATAGCTGGTACCCTTCGGGAGGCTGCATAATCTAGGGCAGAAAACATGTCCAGGGAGGGCTTGCAGACGTCATCTGATGAGGGGAAACCTCAGCTTCTCACGGCTGCCCAAACAGGTCCTTCCACTGCTTCCCAGCAAACAGTGTCTAGGCCTACCTCAGAGACTAGGCCTTCCTTAGGGCCTACGCCTTCTAGGCAGTAACTTAAAAAGAAACAAAACAGGTCTCACCTCCTTTTGGAAGCCATCCTGATTGGCAGGCTTTTGCACAGAGCATGCCCGTTTCCTCACAGGCTGCTTCTCCTCCCATCAGTCCCAGGCCTCAGGCTGAGGAAATTATCCAACCTGAAGCTGAGGACCCCACAGATGCCATCTCCTCTTGGGTATGCTTCCCCACAGGACGAATCTGCTGAGGCTGAGTGGACCTCACCTTTGGAAGACTGTTTCTAAAATGAGAATATTTTCAGTGGGATTCTTGTGTAAGGTCCAAAAAAGATACTATGAGCTTCTGCAGATGGAAAGCTCTCTTGGATGCTTTTAATGCTGCCTCTGTTAATCTAGATTCACAACACCCCTAGAAGGACTGACAGGTTTTACAGGGTCCTTGAAGGGGCAAAACCTTTGATAAAGTACTCTTGCTGACCCTGCCACTGACCAGCCATCCAAACTACTTCCCTCTACCTCTTTCCTTCCCACAGACGAGGACAATAAGGCCATGGAATGCCTTGGTAAGAAGGTATATACTATTGCCACCCTGGCCTTATAGGACTGTAGATTACCAGACACACGTCCAAATATGCCTTGGCTATTTTGACACATCACCAAACTTATAGCAGACCTTCCTGACTCGCCTGCCAAGGCTCAAATATCCGGTCTCATTTCTCTGTCTTTCCAAGTTACCAGACATTCAATTAGATGTAGCTATGTCTGTCTTAGTCATGATTACGGACTCTTGCAGGAAGTATCTTCGCTGGTGGTTGACCAGCCAACAGCTTACGATGGCTCGTCCATTTGTTCTCCCCTGCCGTTGGCCACGGTGACCACGGATGCTTCCCTGATAGGGGGGGGGGTTATTTCAGGGAAGTACTGCCCAGGACACCTGGTCAGAGACAGAGTCGCAGTGGCACATCAATGTTCTAGAGCTGAGAGCGGTGCTTTTGGCGTTGCAGCACTTTCACGACTCTCTGCCTCTAGGGACGATTGCCATACAGACGGACAGCATGTTGATTGTCTGGTACATCAACAAATAAGGAGGAACCAGGTCTTACCCCCTGTGTCGAGAGGCCTTGAATTTTGCAGTGGGCTGTGTCCACCGGGCGCTTTCTGATTGCAGCACATATCCTGGGGAAATCCAACGTAATAGCAGACCAATTGAGCAGAGCCATTCTGTTGCCTCATGAGTGTTCCCTCAAGAACAAAGTTGCGGAGAAGATTTTCCGCAGGTGGGGCCAGCCTTGCTGCGACCTGTTTGCATCCCCTATGAATGCCAAATGCAGAAGCTACTTTGCCTTAAATCCCCCACCGGGGGACAACCCAAGGGACTCGCTCATATACGATTGGCCCCTGGGACTCCTGTGTGCCTTCCTCCTATTCCCCTGATTCCCAAGTTCTTGCAGAAAGCCAAAACCCTTTGCAGGATGGTAATCTTAATAGCTCCACTTTGGCCTCGCCTGATTTGGTTCCCCCTTCTCCAACTCTACCAACTTGGGGAACCTTGGATTTTGGATCTAGTTCCAGATCTTCGGGCACATTAATCAGGGACCTTCCACCCCTCTCTTCGTTCCCTCAGACTAACAGCTTGGCTGCTACAATTCCCTTCCTAGCCAGGTCACATGGCTTTTCTTCAGAGGTACAACACATTCTTGTATCTTCCCATAAAGCTTCTACCAGAAAGTTTATATGCTAGTAAATAGAAGCGTTCTGCCATTTGGGCTTCTCGTAACAACGTTGATCCCTATGTGGCCCTTATTGCTAGTATTCTGGAATTTCTCTCAACTTTATCAAGAAGGTACTGCAGCTGCCACAATTAGAGTACAGTTGTCTGCCATCTCAAATTTTCATCTTGGAACTGAGGGTTCTAACAATGTCACACAAATTGTGTCGGTCTTTCCTTAAGGGCACCATTCATCTCAGACCTCCTGTTAGACAGCCCTTTACTCTCTGGAATCTAAATTTTGTTATGTTCCGCATTCTTCTTCCTCCTTTAGAGCCTGCATCTTCTTGTCAATTGAAGTTCCTATTCTGGAAGACTATTTTTGGTGGCCATTACTTCAGCACACAAGGTATCAGAGCTTCAAGCCCTTTCTGTCAAAACCCCGTATTTGGTGTTTCATCCGGACAGGGTTTCACTGAGGCCTTAAACCTTCATTCTTGCCAAAAGTGTGCTCTGAGACCAATCTGAACCAGACTATTGAATTTCCAACCTTTTTCCGTAATCATTCTAGTCAGTTGGAATACATGCTGCATAAACTTGATGTCTACAGACAATTGAGATTCTATTTGGACCGGATGAAGGAATTTCGAAGATCTGAGCAGCTCTTTGTATCTTATGCAGGCGCAAAGAAAGGATTCTCAGTTTCTAGTTACCCTTTCCAAATGGTTAACTTGACTGCATTAACTTTATCTACTCTTCTGCCAATCAAACGTTAGAATATGGTGTGAAGGCCCATTCAGCTACAGCTGTCTCCATGTCTTCAGCTTTTATGGCTTGTTTACCTTTGGGTACTATATATGTGCAGCTGCCACTTTGTTTAAGCTTCATACCTTTATCACTCATTACAAAGTGGACAAGACCTCCAGGGACAGGGCTTCGTTTGGTTCCACTGTCCTCAGGAATATACTTCCATGAGATGCCCAGGATTAGGGTTCTTGGGACGCTACCCACGTATAAGAATAAACAGCGAGATTTAACGTCACATAAAGAAGTTCTGTTACCATAACGTTCCATGCGAGTTGTTTATCTCGCCTTTATTCTTACATTCTCTCCCACCATCCCCCTCCAGGGTCTCGAAGAGTGGGTAGACTTGGGGTCTGGTAGTCTTTTCTGGGGTTCTTACTCCTGCTTGGAGTACTTAGGAGTTGCCTTTTATTTGCTGCTGAGTTCTAGATCTGGGGTAGGGCGGAGAGCATCATGTGATAGGGGTCTGGCCTCGAGCTATTCTGAGATCTTTAGCTAGTAAAGGGGCCGACTTGGAGAACCCACGTGTAAGAATAAAGGCGAGATAAACAACTCGCATGGAACATTATGGTGAGAACTTAACTTTTTTATGGTTTGACTGATGCCTGGCTGCTTCACTGCTATACTTATTGTTTTTTTCCTATGTTTTGGAAAAGCTTACGATTCCTCCAGTAGAGCCAGCGGACAAAGTTTCCCTAAAACACTGTACATGGAAAGCTGTCCTAGTCGTGGGCTTGACCTCAGCCAGAAGTGCCAGAGCTGCAAGCCCTCATGGCTATTCCACCTTTACTAGTATTCCACACTAACAGGGATATGCTTAGAATTAACCTCTCCATCTGATGTTAATCATCTTCCCAGTCATCACTGATGGGTTCGGTTCCGAGCCCCCGGAACCGAGTCGGCCTAATACCAAGCTCATGTACACGAAAAACTCTCGAGCTAAGCTGCTACCCAGAATATCCTTCTCCCTGTTACCTCTGATATAGTTTGCTGCGTAGCCTTATAGCAGCATTTCACTGAGCTCTCCAGCTTAGTGTTTTATTTTATTGATGATGGTGTATTTTTGAACTTTTTTTCCCCCTAATCTCACCCTTTTACCCTTATTTTATCTATCTAGCTCTACCCATTGGGTATTTATTTATACCATCGTTGGTACGCCCTCTCCTTACCCTTGTGGTATCGTTTGATACCTTTGTTGGTATTTTCTTTCTATTTCTTCCTTCTTGCCTTTTAGGTCTACTAGTGTTTTTTTTGTGTGTGGAAATGTCTGACAAAAAAGGGACATCTGGGTTTAAACATTGCACCTCTTGAAATGGCAAACTCCCTAACAGTGACTCACACGATGACTGTGTTTGTCTGGGGGGGTTTCTCGCTTCTCTGTTAAACATCCTTGCCAGGTTTGTCTAAGTTTTAGTCAGCAGATGCTGGACGAAAGAAAAAAATGATTTTGAAAGGCCTTTTAGTTTCTTCTTACTCAGAGGCCCTTTCTGTGTCTGAGGTCCCAACCCCTCCAGTGAAGGACAAGAAACGTCCCCATTCAGATCCCTCTTCACAGGCTGGTGA
Source organism: Protopterus annectens (assembly GCF_019279795.1). NCBI lineage: Eukaryota > Metazoa > Chordata > Ceratodontiformes > Protopteridae > Protopterus > Protopterus annectens. Next base: position 982,255,807 of record NC_056737.1, on the reverse strand, counting down.
TAAAGGCAAGTCTCTCAAACATAAGGCCTAAAAATCTTCATCGGAGCATAGGATTGCTTCATCGGCTCCGACTACGATTACTGCTTCTGTTTCAAGCTCTGCTCCAGTTGCCACTTTGACCTAAGTCATAGACATTACAGAATTTCTGACGTCGGTGCCACATTTGGCACTGACCTGTATGGCACCGGCCCAGCCTTCCATGTCACCTACGGCTCCGGCCTTATTTCCAAAATACCTGCAGCACCGACTTCACCTTTTACTGCACCGAAAGCTGTCTCAACCCACGCAATTCCCTTGGAACTGATAAATTAGACTCCCAGTGCCTCCTCGACACAGAGTCCTTTTTCTGCGCCATTGATTCCTCTATCACCTGTCTCCAAGTTAGAGACTGCGGCCCCCTTCATTGGATCTGTTCCTTGGTCAGACATATAGCCTGTTTCTGGACCGACCTGATTCCCCTTCAGGAGTGTCCACGAGGTCCACCAGGAGTCTTTCCGAATTCGATGTGGTGCGCCTGTTGGTTCAGCTGTTGACAGCCAGAGGGTGAGCATTCCTAAGACTCATCCCACTTTGGGTTTAGGTCTATCGCTCCCAGGACTCCCACGTATACTCCACCTTTGGATCCATCAGTTACGAAGCCCATTGCTCAGACGTCCTTGGTGGAAACCCTATTCCTCTGCATTGACAATGACTCTCACTGAAGCTTTGAAGTCACCCCTTTGTTTTGGTTCCATTGGGACTATCCCTTTCCCAAACTCATGGTTGGGAAGCTGAATCCTCGGTCCTGAGCACGGTTCAGTGTGTTTTATTGGTTCTGTCCTCCGATCCGGGGATGACATCTGCCACGATCTTGCTTGAGGCACCATTCCTGGGAGTGGGTCTGGCAGAGCGGGGTGTGACCCCGGTTCCAAGGTTCTTACTCTCTTTTGGGCTTCCATTCTTCTTTGGCAGGCCTGCTTTCCAGGTGATGGAGAGGGTACTTGCTTCAGGAAACGCTCCTCCTACGTGGGAACTCCACCCTGCTCCCTCTGAGCTAAAGCTACCACGGGCCACCTCCCCAGGACACTGAGAGCAGAAGCCTCAGGAAACCCCAGTTCAGGGTACCTGTTCTTCCGAGTCTTCCTCCGATATTCCCACTGAAGAACCTCCTTGGAAGAAGGCGTGTAAGAGGAAATGACTCTCCTGAAGAGTCGTTGACAGTGGATCAGGACTACGATGATGGGGAGGGGTCCCCATGGTCACCCCCTGACTGTCTCTTTCGGAGACATCCTGGAAATATTGAAACAGGGGTAGCGGGAAGCCCTCTAACCCTTCTTCGGAGGAGTCCATCTTCCTGCAGGCTTTTTGCTCTCTGCCTTCTACTTCTTGGGTGACCCTACCTGCCGACAAGTTAGTCCAGCTCGTGCAGCGTGCATGGAAGAACCCTGTCTCTATTGAGGCCATTCCTCGGAGACCCGATAAGATTCTTTCCCCACCAGAGGAGCACCCCCACTGGTCTAGAGGTTTGCCAGTTGAAGCTATGGTGGTGGCGGCGGCCACTAAAAAGAAAAATCTAGAGGAAGAAATTCCTACTGTTCACCCGCCCAACCGTAAGTCCCAGGCTGTGGATAGACTGGGGAAGCGAGTTCTTGCTTCAGCGACCTTTGCCGTCCGGTCCCTGAGCTACTTGGCACATTTCACCACACACCAAAGAGATCTGATTACCAAACTTTCTGAAGCCCTTGCTGGTCTAGTTTCTGACTGGGCACGAGATAAGGCTGCCTCTCAACTTGCCACCCTTGAAACTATCTCCAATTCATCCATGCAGCCAAAGGGGTGGCTAGAGCTGTGGGTGCAGGCATATTCATGAGGCATCATGCCTGGATGCGCATCTGTGACCTCGCGGACTCCCAAGTCCTCCTTTTTGAACGCCCCTATTGAACCATCTTCCTTATTTAGTTGTAAAGGAGACACTAGTCATGTGCGAGCAGGATGGAAAGACTTTGTCTGCCGTTGGCCTAAGTTTTTCCCAGCCCCAACGTTTTTTCCAGGAACCAGAGGAGTGGAAAAATATGGCACAAGAAATCTCAAGGTCCTTTCCATAACGCACATGGCGAGGATTCCTCTAGAGGCAGACGGGATTCCAGTGGTGGAAGACACCCCTTTAGGGGCAGAGGGGGTCCCTGATTCTTTCTCCGGGCGGTCTTACCAACGCTCCTGAAGCATTGCCCATTTGCTTTCCTCTGCACCAAACTGCCTGGCGCTCTATTACAAAAGATCGGTGGGTGCAGAGAATAATCTCCAGAGGGCTACTACATCCTTCTGTCCTCCCGTCCAAAACCTACAAAGAACCTTCTTGGTTTTCCACCCAATCAAAGAGAAGAAAATGCTTCAGAGATGAAAGCTGTGTCAAAAAAGTCATCCAACCAGTCCCTCCAGACCAATGCAGATCTGTTTTTTTAATTAAGATTCTTTTTGGTGCCAAAGAAGACCGGGGACTGGAGACTCATTCTGGATCTCGGCCATCTAAACAAATCAGTGGTTCAGACCAAATTCCGCATGGTCACCATTCAATCCAATTCTCCCTTTTTTACGGGAGGATGTTTGGATGTGCTCGATAGACCTCCAGGATGCGTATTACCACATCAAAATGGACAACCGCTCCAGGAGTCTCCTTCGCTTCCGGCTAGGAGCCATTCATTACCAATTCCGAGCCCTGCCCTCTCGACAGCCCCCAGATTGTTCACGAAATGTCTAGCAGTGGTGACAGCTCTTCTGAGACTTCAAGGATTGCATGTGTTTCCATATTTAGACAGTTGGCTCCTTTCCATCTCTACCAGCCGTTTTCTGACCATAGCCCTCCGTTACACACACTCTCTAGCAGAGTGCCTAGCCATCACAGTACATTGGGAAAAATCCAGTTTACAGCCTGTCCAACAAAGCCATCCACCAGAATACTTTACAGAGATAAATGGAAAAGGTTTGCTCTTCTGTCTAAACAGATGCTAGACCCCTTCTCCACTCTGGTCTCTTATACTTCAATACCTTTGAGTTTTTTGTGAATGGAGCATCAGCTTCTGCCATACAAGTCCATTTAGCAGGTATTTCCAACTTTCACAACGGACTAGAGGCAACTCCACTTATCTCCACCCGCCTATGCAAGACCTTTCTCAAAGGAGTGTTTCACAACAGACCTCCAATCAGGCATCCGTTAGAGGCATGGAATCTCTCTCTACCCCCTTTTGAGCCTGCTGCAAAGTGTGACTTCAAATTCCTGTTGTGGAAATCTCTTTTTTTGGTAGCTGTCACATCAGTTAGATGGACATCAGAGTTACAGGCCTTATGCATCAAGTCTATATTTAATTTTTTTCATAAAGACAGAGTATCACTACGTACTAATCCATCTTTTCTCCTTAAAGAGATTTCTGTGTGAACCAATCCATTGACGTCCCAGTGTTTTTCCCAAACTATTCCAATAAAGGAGAATACTGTTTGCATTCATTGGACATACATAGGCAACTACATTTTTACTTAGACAGGACTAAATCTATCCGAAAGTCAGATCAGCTTTTCTTTTCTTTCTCTGGTCCAAAAATGGGATTTGCTTGATCAAAAGCCACTTTATCAAAGTAGTTCAGAGATTGTATTGCTTTTTCATATTCACGTACAAATAAGCCTAAACCTGACAATATCAAAGCACATTCAACTAAAGCTATAGCAACTTCTGTTGCTTTTCACTCCAGAGCTTCTGTGGACATTTGCGCAGCTGCCATTTGGGCTAAACCTCTCACTTTTATCAAACATTACAGGTTGGATATGGTCTCTAGGGGAAGAGCGGCCTTTGGCTCAATAGTGCTCAGGAATGTTCTTCCATAAGGGCCACCCAGGTTTCTCAGGTAGCTTGGGATTCTGTCCCATCAGCAATGAATGGGAAGAGGATTAACATCAGAAAAAGAAGTTGTCTTACCATAACGTTCCATCTCTGTTGTTCTTCTTCTTCCATTCATCACATACTACTCTCCGTCCCCCGCCAAAGGCTCCAGGTGGATCTTATGGGTCCTTGTGGTGTTCTCAGGGTTTTTGCGTAGAAATGGCCTCTGCTTTTACTTCTGTATGTCTTACGCAAATTCGATCTAAGGTAACGGGGATAAGGGCATTTTGGGTAGTAGCTTAGCTTGAGAGTTTTTGGTGTACGCAAGCTTGGTATTAGGCCAACTCTGTTCCGAGGCCTCAGAACCAAACCCATCAGTGATGAATGGAAGTTGATAAACAACACAGATGGAACATTATGGTAAGAGTAAGACATAACTTCTTTTTCATGCCCAAGGTGATGAATGATCTTTCACTTAGTCAAGCCATCCACCTACCTACTTTCTTTCCTGACCCACAGGGAAGACAGTAAGAGTGCTCCATTCCCTAGACGTGCACAGACAGCTCCAGATTTTACCTGCACAAAACCAAGGCCTTCAAACAAGCTTGATCAACTGTTTGTCTCCTTCTGCCCTGGGGAAGGCAGTAACCAAACAAACAATTTCAATGTGGATTTCCAAAGGTATCGGCATCTGCTACAAATACCATGGGAAATCCCTGCAAGGTACTGTTAAAGCACACTACACCAGGACAATGGCCTTCTCGGGAGCCACCTTCTGGGGTTTGGAAACCCCTACTATTCTTGAAGCAGCCACTTGGTCATCACTGCACAACTTCACCAAACATTACAAGTTAGACCGTATTTCCAGAGCCAGGGTGGGTCTAGACCACCACCCCCTTCTTCACATTGAGCTTTGGCACTCACCCATATGGGATGAGTTCTGCAACATGTGAATAGGACATAGAAAAGTTGTGTAAAATCTTACCTTAACCATAGATGTCCTTTTCCATGTTGCAGTATTGCTTCCCACCCACTGTCCCCTGTTATGCTGCTTTTCCCTTTCTCGATGGCACAGGACTGCCGTTTATCCCTTGCTAGGACTGGTTCCAACTGGGGCTTACAGTTCTGAGGGCTGCTGCGTGCAAATGTCACTTTTATGGCCCACATTCCACTAGCCACGTCAGATGTCCCACACACCATACAGTGACTGAAAACTTTTGTATATTGGCCGGGACGTTCAGGGAGCAAGAGAAGTAAACCCATATGTGATGAGTACTGCAGCATGGAAGAGAAGGACATCTATGGTTATGGTAAGATTTTACACAAGTTTTCTTTCCAACCACTTTGATTGGAAATTGAATTGTGATGTCCTCCACAGTGTTCTGTATTGGGAGACAGTGGCAGTAAACCATTTTCGCTTCTGTTACATTTTATTAATAAACTCTTTGAAACTTTAGTTTGACCCAAAAAAAAAAAAAAAAAAAAAAAAGTAAATTAAAACAGAGGTGTGTGTATGGGTGGGGTGGGGGGGTCCTCTCCACACCTTTGTTACTTGTACATTTTAGCTCTGCAGTTGCACAGGTCAGAAAAAGAAGCCCCTGTGGTTTGAGTGATTGGTGATGCACAAACTACGCAGGTAGTTATATTATGTGGGAAAATCGGGGATTGAAGAATTGAGACTCTGGAAAAGTTTAAACACTCTAAGTTTAGAAAAAACACCATTTTGTTTACCCTCTCAAAATGCAAACTTGGTTCTCCTCCAGGTGCCTATATGGGGGAGACTCTTACGTGAATATCTTTTCATATCCCTGGTTTTGAGGTCTGTTTTACATCTTTCTCACATTTACCATTCTCCGCAAGCATGTTCCTGCTAAAGGCAAGCCAGTGCAGAGCAAATCTCGCCTTACTAGTGTTTGGCCAGGTCATCTTTTTTACTTCACATAGTTTACTTGCTGCAGTTGACTTTATGGAACTCTGCTGCAGTCTCGGGTCTGTGTCCAGGGAGACTGAGTCACAAACCCTTCCTTTTCCATGCCATGCCAGCACATTTCATCATAGACATCTCACCACTCATGGTTTTAAAGGTTGACATATAACGAGTCATCTTCAATTCTTTCTTGATGCACATGTTGCATTTTGCACAGTGCTTTCAAAACAGTCTGGGCTAAGCCAACACCTCTGAAGTTAAGCATATATTTGGATAACTAACCCTGTTGGCAAAGACTCCCTGTATTTTCTTGGAGGAAGTAGTGCTGTAATTTTTGGTGCCTGACATATTTTGATACTTGTCTGGGTGCCAGCATCCCTTGGGCATACTTCCCTAATACAGAGGAATTGGACATGTTAGCCAGATGTCACAGGCTTGTCTGTGACAAATTTCCTTTAAGGACAGACAGTGTACTGCCTAGGATTGGAGTGTGATAAGTATTTGTGAGATTTGGCAGGTATTAATGCCTAAGACCTTGCATATATCAATTTTGACCTAGCTTTAAAAGAGGGGAAAAAAGACTTTTAGGCCTTGTACCCAAATCCACTTTTTTCCTAGGAGAGTTTCCAGACAGACCACTTCAAGAGAAAACATAAATACAAGGAGAATAGGGAGTTAAATTACTCTGCTGGGCCTTTTATATCTCTGCTGATTAGTATTGTGTAGGTGCTTTGACTACCCCCAGTCATAAAGTTTAGTTTGACGTAGGCCAGTAGTTATGCCCTTTGGGTGAATGTTGCACCTACCACTTAAAGCATGTCTTTGCAGATGATATGGCAGTACAGGCAGACTCTGAGCTAGAACTTCGGCAAAGGATAGGAGAATGGAATGCAAATCTGAAGGCACATGGGATGAAACTAAGCACAGATAAGACTGTGGCAATGGCAGCAAATTGGGGAAATCAGAAGTTGAGAATAGAGATGGAACGGAAGATAGTGTGGAACAGGTAAACAGCCTCAAGTATCTGGGAGTGGTAGATGAGACGGGTATTCTGAATGAAGAGGTCAGTGCTTGAATTAGAGGGGCTGCAGCCAACTGGCAGAGTATCAGGTGTAGTCTACGATGGAAGAATGCCAAAGAAGCTGAAAAGTAAGGTGTACAAAGACAGTGGTGCGACCAGTAATACTGTATGGTAAAGAAACCTGGGCAGTAAACACAGAACAGCTAAAGAAGATCGAGGTGATGGAAATGAAGTGCCTGAGAAAGGTGATAGAATGCACACTGTGGGACAGACGAAGAAATGACATAAGAGCAGAAGCCAAAGTAGCTGCAATTGCATAAAAGATGAGAGAACCGGTTATGGTGGTTTGGGCACGTGTAGAAAAGCAGAAGACAATCTGGTGAGGAAGATTTGGAACAGACAGGAAGAAGGTAAGAGGAGGTGAGGACATCCAGCAAAGAGGGGGATGGATTGTGTGAAAGAAGATCTGCGACTGCCAGGCATGAGTGTTGAAGAAGGCAGGAGTGTGGCACTGAATCGAGAGAATTGGGGACAGTTAACATGATACCCCGACCCCATGTAGAAAAATGGGAAAAGGGGCTGATGATGAGTGACTGAGGAATTATCTGCTAATTAAACAAGGGGAGGGCAGTGTGTCTTTGCTTATTGTGTAAGAGTACATCTGTGCAGGTCATGAAAGTGGAACGTATGACCATTAGACCTAAAGTTCCCTATGAAGCTTGGCCTCCTGCCAAGTAAAAGCTTGCCTATTGGTGTTCACAGACCCTTTCCCACCTTTGCTCCCTTGTATTACTAAGCTAACCTGGCTTAGGGCTTTTTCCAGCATTCACAAAACCTTACGTCCAGTCCAGATGTTATCTGTGTATGGACTTGGTTCTTCTAGGGGGCTGATAGAAGCTTATCAGAGAGGCATACAGTTTCTGCTGATTGTGAAGATCTGGGTGATGTATCCCAGCTTGTCCCCCTTATTAGCGTCCAACGCAAACAGCAAGAGTGCCATGACCTCTCACTGTTCACAAGACCTGTCATTTCAGTGAGCGCACTCTGTCACAAAAGAACATTTTCAGTTGCAAGTTTGAGAACTCTGCTCCCCAGAAGATAGCAACTGGCCCATGTAAACCTGTGGTTATTCCACAGGTTAAGGAAGCTTTGTTGGATATTTTTTGTGCAGTTATCTTTAAGCCAGATTCTTGGTCCCTCTACCCTAAAAGACCTGATCATTTCTACAGACTACACACACACACCCCTACCTTCATAATCATTCAGCATACAAAGGTAAAGTCTCGAGTTTAAAGCAGCCAGAAAGGCTCCACGTCATTACAAGGAGAGTAGGTTACTTGATAGGAATGCCAAAAGAAGTGTATTCCTCTGCAGTCTGTTGCCTGACCTACATTTTCAAATTAATGAAGTAGCTAAGTGTTGGGAACTGCAGGATGAGAAAAGTCTACCTTGGTCCATCAGGCCCAGACAGTTTGGTAAACACGTGTTCTGGATAGAGCTACATTTCACTTCTTAGCTGTGATGTGTTTGACAGATAACATAGCTCGTAGGAAGTTACTAGGTTAATGGCCCTATGGTCCTTAAAGCCTGGCCCAAGTTCTAACCTTATTTCCACAATCAGCACCTATTGCCCCTGTCCAAGAGAGGCAGGTGGAACCCCTGGGGTGAATTTATGGTTACCCATCCAGTCATCCAGATTGTGTTTGAAGAAGGCCAGTGAGGTGCAGTGTTTGACATGAAGTGGGAGTCTGTTCCAAAAGTGTGGTAAACTCTGACAAATTTATCCCTCTAGCAGGTTCTGTTTGTCGCATACCAGGTTAAGGTCTTTAGAGCAAGTAACCCCTGTACCATTTGACTTGTGGATATGCAGCATTTCCAAAAAGGCAGGGTCAGAGATGGCCTTATATGCAAGGCAGAGATCACCTCTGAGTAGTCAGCATGAAAAAGAAAGTGACAGTGATTTCAGACTATCCACATAGGACAGATACTGAAGACCTTGAATTTCCCTTGTGAGGAACCTTTGTGGTCTCTCCAGTTGCTGCAGGTGCTTGGAAAGCTAAAAGGGGCGTTTTACTCAATTATTGGCCTTATGAGGGAAGAGTACAGGGAGGTTATAACTTTTTTTCTGGAGGCAGTGCCCTTACTTATGAGATGAGCAATATATAAAATGCCCTTCTTACCACTGTGGAGACATGGTGATCAAAGGTAAGGTTGCTGTCAACCTGTGTGCCCAGGTCTCACCACTGAGTGCGTTCTTAGGGTATTGCTATTGATGTGGTAGTTTGCCGGAACATTGCCCTTAACGAAAGGGTTGATACAGTTTTTGCATTGAGTTGAAGGCCATGACACTGGCAGCAATCATTTGTTTGTGTAAGACCCTCTTGTAGGATGTCGACATTATCTAGAGATTCTATTACTGCTCCCAGTTTGCCGTCATCAGCAAGCTTTGTTAACCACAGACCTTTAGTTTTTGCTTGTATTTCAGAGAAATAGATTCCAAGCAGTAGAGGTCCTAGGACTGATCCCTGTGGAACACCACTGGTTACAGGTCTGCTGTAGGAGGTGGATTCCCCTATTTTGACTGTGTGTTTTATTAGTGAGCCAGTTAGCGACCCAGCTAATGATATTAAGGGTTGGCGCCTAGCTGGGTGAGTTAGTCAATTATGTTTGTGTGGGGGATGGTGTAAAATCTTTGGCTGTCTAGGTATGCTGTATGTACAGATTTCTCTTTGTCCAGGGCTTTGGTGACTTGTCTCGAAGTCCACCAGGTTTAACGGGCATGATCTCCCTTTGACAAATCCAAACTGAGTAGGGTCAAGAGATTCGTTTTTGATAAGGTCCATGATTATTCGCTCCATGGACTTGAAGATGAGGCTAGTCAGACTAATAGGTTTGTAGTGCTTAGGGTCAGTGAAAGCTCCACCTTTGTGCAAAGGAATAACAGTGGCAGATTTCTATTCTGCTGTAATGAAGCTGGTGCTTAGACTGTGAATGAAAAGAGTTCCCAATGGTGTGGCTAATTCTTGTTGGTGCTTATGTAGGACGCAGCTTGGGATGTTATCAGGTCCCATAAATGCTATTTTTAGCCTTAGAGAGGGTGTTTATGACCTGCTCTTTAGAGATGCAAGGTAGAGGACAGGTAGTAGTGATGTCATGGTTGGTAAGTGTGGTGGGGACAGGGGACTGATGTTTTCACAGAACCTGTTGGCCAACAGGTTACCTGTGCCCACAGGCTCAGTATATGTGGTGTTGTTAACTACCAGTTTGTCACAAATCTGCTCCTTTCCTTTTAGGATGTTCTTCATCTCACATTGCTGCAGTCCTAACACTTGGGTAGTCCGCTGTCCCAGTCGGCCCGAATACCAAAGTATAAGGCTGACGTCGGTCAAGGCGCATTTGTCTGACATCAGGACGTCAGGGTACAAATGCGCATGACCGACGTCATATCCTCAGTCTTTTTTGCCGCATGGTCCGATGCAGAAGCAGTATTGCGAGTGCAGGTTGGCGTTCTGAAATTTTCTGAAGTCGGAGTTTCAGACCGAATCAAAGTTGGCTAAGTACCCGTTAGAATATTTTGTTTTTTCTTGCCTCAGTATTTAACCGGATGTCAGAAAAAGTGAATAACTGTATTTCTTGTGGGAAACAGATACCTCATAGAGATTACCATACCTTGTGTATACCTTGCTTAGGGCCTGAGCACGACGTTGTTGGCTGTCGCCTTGTGCTAGATTTAACAAACGCACTATTAAGAGAAGATTAGATTGTGCCAGGTTAGTTTTGGGAAGCGTTGTAATTACAACATGCCGCCGGATGCTCCGGCCGCTTCTAAAAAGCGCAAGGACAAAGCAGCGAAGTTAGGTGGAAGAACCGCCTGTCCCGGACGCCGGTTCTTTAGAGGGCTCAGTGGAGCCGGTGGTTCTACCAGAAGTTCCTTTGGATTCTCAGGGAGAGACTTTACTGTTACAAGATGTGTCCTCTCAGGAGGTAGGCCAGGCTGAAGGGGCTTCTCAGGTAGCTGTTCTCCCTCCCTCCCTAAGGTGGTTAGGCCCTCCTTCTGTTTCCAAGGCTTCTTCTAGAGGCAGGCCAGGGTTAACTTCAGTGGGGTCTCCCCTAGTTCTTCAGGGTCTCTGCCTAAGAAACATATGCTTAAAATGGCAGAAGATTTGATTACTATGATTAGAGGTTCTATGCCCCCTGATAAGAGGCCTAGGTGGAACCTGAGCTTGAGAGTTTTGAGCAGTGTTCGAGGCTTCTCAGTCTTCGGCTGAAGACTTGCAGGAGTATCCTCCTTATTCTGATTGTGATGTAGATGACTCTACACCTTCGGCTTCTCCTCCTGAGGATTTTTCTTTTCAGAGACTCTTCATTCCATGAGGGAGCATTTTAAATGGGAAGGTCAAGATTTCTCTGATTCCAGGAAAAGGCTTAGGGAATTTTGTTTCTACCCCAGCATAGGCCTTTAGCTATACCTCCTGTTCTGGATGTGGTAGAGGATGTTTTGCAGAGGCTTCCTGAACCCTGATTCTTTGCCTCCTGCCCCAGTTAAACCGGATAGGTATTATAGGGTGCCTGAAGCTCATAAGTATCTTTTAAGAGTCCTAGGGCAGACCCAGAAACTGTTTCTCAGGGCCCTAAAGGTGTTAAGGCTTCTGTTGTTAAAAATCCTGTTCCTTCTGATAAAGAGGCAAGGGCTTTGGATAGATGGGGAAAGAAGGTGTATACTTCTTCCACTTTAGCCATGAGGGCTTTGAATTGCCAGTTTCACATGTTGAAATACCAAAATGATCTCCTTTCACAATTGAAGTCTAAGGTAGATGCTCTGGCGGAAGGTATTGAGTGTAAAGAGTTGCAGGATTTAGTTCATGTTTCTGAACAGGTGGGTAAGCATTCCTTGCAATGTGGTTTTGATGTTGTACAGGCCTCTCGAGGGTGGCAGCCACTGGTTCTGTTCTTCGCAGGCACGCCTGGCTGAGGGATCAGAATTTAGCTGAACATGTAAAGACAAGGATTTTAGATGCTCCTTTACAATCTGATGTGTTATTTGGTGTGCCTGTGGAAGCAGTTTTAAAGAAAATGGAGGACAAGGCTAAGTCTATGCAGACTGTTAAAGATTTTTTGCAGGTTCAGCCTCCAAAGTTTAGTAGAAATTGGCCTACTAAGGGGTGGACTTATCCTTCTTATGATTCCCAGTCTAGGGGTAGATCTAGACGTGGTAGGGGCAGAGCTCAAGGTTCTTTTAGGCCTAGAACAGGCAGTTCGCCTGCACAGTCTTCTGGTGAGGGCAGGGGTCAGTCCTTTCGTAAGCAGACCCAATGACTTGCCTTTTCAGCTGCCAGAGCCTTCTCGTCTGGCAGCACCTTTGGGAGGAAGGCTGGCACTTTTCAAAGAAAATTGTCGAGTGTTATTACCCAAGACAGATGGGTATTGGATATCGTTCACCACGGTTACAGGTTTTATTTCCATACCTTGCCTCCTTTCGAGGGCATGCCAGACATTCCTCCTATACAAAGGAAAGAAGCTCACAAGCAAATTTCTCTGTTACTCCAGATAGGGGCCATTCAGCCGGTTCCTGTGCCAGAAAGGGGCCTAGGATTTTATTCTCACCTGTTCCTAGTACCAAAAAAGGGGAACACGTGGAGACCAATTTTGGATTTGTCTATCCTCAACACTTATCTGGACATTCCCAAGTTCAAAATGTTGACGTTACAACAGCTTTTACCTCTGCTGGGCAAAGATCACTGGATGGTAACTTTAGATCTCAAGGAGGCTTACCTTCATGTGCCTATCAGACTCAGTTGCAGGAAGTATCTGCGTTTCGAGCTGGAAATTCCCATTATCAGTTCTCTGCATTGCCCTTTGGCTTATCTACTGCCCAGAGTATTCACAAAAGTTCTGGCTCCAGTTGTAGCTTTCTTCAGGCTAAAAGGAATACAAATCTATCCTTACTTGGACGACTGTCTGATTCTGGCTCAAGAAAAGGACGAGCTTCTTCAGCATCTGGAATATGTGATAGCAGTGCTAAGATGCCTGGGGTATTCTGTGAACGAAATAAAGTCCAGTCTAGTACCCTCTCAAGACATGTGCTTTCTGGGTGTGAGACTGAATACAGCAGCCCAGATGGCCTTTTTAACCCCGGACAAACAAAAGCATCTTTCCCTTTACTTCCATCAACTATCTCTTCAGTCCGGCTGACTGCAAGGACAGTCCTTCAAGCCTTAGGGTTCATGGCATCTTGTATTCTGGTGCTTCCCAATGCCAAACTGCATATGAGGAAGCTGCAATGGTATCTAAAAAAATGTATGGACACAGCACTGCCAGGATTTGGACACTGTCATTCCAATAATACCTTGCATTCAAAAGGAATTTTTGTGGTGGGCTCAGGAATGTCACCTAAACAAGGGACTCTCTGTGACCCGCCAGAGGCGAGTCAGATTCTAATGACAGATGCCTCAGACATAGCTTGGGGAGCTCATCTGAATGGAAAGTGGATACAAGACAAGTGGCCTGCCAGACTACAGCATCTACATATCAACATGAAGGAGATGTTAGCAGTCCAGTTTGCATTAATGGCTTTCAAGGAGTTACTTCTTCCAGGGCAGGTGTTGATTCTAACAGACAACACAACTGTCATGTGGTACATCAACAAGCAAGGGGGAACACATTCTTATCCTCTATGCAGGCAAGCAATGATTTTGTGGGAGACTGCGCTCAGTTTGCAGCTAAATCTTCAGGCAAGGTTTCTGCCAGGAGCACAGAACTCCTTAGCAGATGTGTTAAGCAGGCAAATCATGGATCCCCACGAGTGGAAACTGGATCTTCATGTATTTCAAAATTGACAGTGTCATGGGGAACTCCAGACATAGATCTGTTCGCTTCTCCACTAAACCACCAGCTGCCAAAGTTTTGCACGAAAGGTTTCATCACACAGCTTGGAAAGTGGATGCTCTTTCGCTCAGTTGGAAAAATCTTCATGTGTATGCCTTTCCACCTCTGCCTCTCCTCCCAAAGGTACTCCTAAAGGTCAGACAAGACAAGCCAAGGATGATTTTGATAGCTCCAGATTGGCCTCGGCAACACTGGTACCCATTACTGAGGAATCTGGTAAGGAAGCCTCCATGGCCTTTACCTTTAATTCCACACCTTTTGTCTCAGAGGGACGGTCATCTACTCAATGTCAAGCTTCACTCTCTTCATCTAACAGCCTGGCATATTCTGTTTTGAACCACAGCAGATCTCAACTTCCTCAACAAGTTTTGAATGTGATTATGGAAGCCAGAAGACCTAGTACACGTAAAGTGTATGCAGAAAAGTGGAAGAGATTTTTATTTTGGAGTGCAGCAAAGGATTTGGATGTTTCTGAGCCTAATTTGAGTGTGGCTCTTCAATATCTTACTGAGTTATTGGACAAAGGTTTGTCTTTCTCTTCCATTAAGATTCATGCTGCAGCAATTTCAGCTCACTATGATTGTGACCCACCATTGTTTTCTCATCCTTTGTTCAAGCAATTTCTTAGAGGGCAAAGAATATAAGACCCCCACGAGAGCTCCTACTCCTGCTTGGGACCTCAATTTTGTGTTGGAGAAACTTACTCTACAACCTTTTGAGCCATGCTACTGCTGAATTGAAATACTTGTCATGGAAGACTGCTTTTTGTTGGCCATTACTTCTGCAAGAAGGGTTTCTGAATTGCAGGCCCTTATGGCGGTTGAGCCTTTTTGATTTTCATAAGGATAGGGTATCATTACGCACTAATCCTTCATTTATGCCTAAGGTGGTTTCTAGTGTGGCTTTAAACCAAACTATTCATTTGCCTACTTTTTATGCAGATCCCCAAAATAGGGAAAAGATTTTGCACACTTTAGATGTACACAGGCAGTTGCGTTATTATTTAAGCAGGACTAGGGATTTTAGGCAGTCTCAGCAGTTGTTTGTTTCTTTTGCTTTGAGTTCTCAGGGCAAGCCTGTGTCAAAACAAACTATATCTAAGTGGATTGGGTTTTGCATTGCATTCTGTTACTCCCATCATGGCAAGGAGATTCCAGCTGGGATTAGGCCTCATTCCACTAGGGCTACTGCCACTTCAACAGCATTTCTAAGGGGTGGCAACTAAGGATATTTTGGAGGCAGCTACTTGGAGTTCAGTGCATACTTTCTCCAAGCATTACCACCTTCCTCTCTATTCTAAATCCAGGGCTGGTTTTGCCACTGCTGTGTTGCAGGGCATTTTGGCAGCTCCTGCTTCATTATAGTTTAGCCATCCTCCCTTACCTCTGCTTTGGGATTCTACCCAAGTGTTAGGACTGCAGCAATGTGAGACGAAGAACATAGTACAGTTTTGTACCTACCATAAATGTAGATGTTCGAAGATCCACATTGCTGCAGTCCAATTTACCCTCCTCCTTCCCTCTCTGTTTAGGGGTGGTTGTGTGGGTGGGGTTCTATTTTTGTAAATTTGTATATATTGTACATATATTAGGTACAGGAGTGTTTGGTGTTTTTTGGGTTTTGGCCTTATCTTTTTAGGGTCTTCTGACATCTGGGGCAAGAAAAGACTGAGGATATGACGTCGGTCATGCGCATTTGTACCCTGACGTCCTGATGTCAGACAAATGCGCCTTGACCGACGTCAGCCTTATACTTTGGTATTCGGGCCGACTGGGACAGCGGACTACCCAAGTGTTAGGACTGCAGCAATGTGGATCTTCGAACATCTACATTTATGGTAGGTACAAAACTGTACTTTACAGATGTAACTAAACAATGTCAACAGGTTACCTGTGCCCACAGGCTCAGTATATGTGGTGTTATTAACTACCAGTTTGTCACAAATCTGCTCCTTTCCTTTTAGGTTACAGATGTAACTAAACAATGTCAACAGGTTAGCTGTGCCCACAGGCTCAGTATATGTGATGTCATTAACTACCAGTTTGTCACAAATCTGCTCCTTTCCTTTTAGGTTACAGATGTAACTAAATGCCTTATGGTTGTCCTTAGTTGAGAAAGCTAATTTGGCTTCATAGTTTGCTTTGGAGGACTTTACCATAGTGTTCCCACATGTTCCACCCTCTCCTACATATGTTTTAACAGAGATATTACCCTTCTAAGCAAGGTTATTTCTACTAAATGCAAGGAAAAGGAAAACGGTTTAGGAGGAGAAAGATTTTTCAGAAAGGAAGGTCGCAGCATGAGGACAGAGGGGCAAGGTCCTTTTGTCTCTAGGAAACGTCTTTGGCTGTTTTATATCTCACTCTCTCTCTCCCCTTCCCTCTCCCAAAACCCTTTCCTGGCCTCTACTTTTTATGACCCTACGCAAACGCAATCCTCAAAATTGAAACCAGAGTGGTACCTTGTCCTAAAAATTGGGTAGAAATTATTGTACACAACAAGAGGGTGCTATCTTTTCCACCACTATTCATCCGGGACCCAGTGCAACAGTCACTTCCACTTGTCACTGCAAAGATACCTAGAGCTGTTACTTGACCATACACTGTCCTTCCTATGTCTTACACAGCAGCAGCCGTAAGTCTTGATGCATCCTAAGGCTTTTTACAGAATTTCACACCTTATCACTTGCAGAAGTTAAGAAAACCACTACCCAGCGAAAATAGTGTGTCGTGTTAGTCCTCTCAAACCTACGTATATCTTTAAAAATATAAAAAAAAGCGTTTAACCATTGGCATATCTAACTGGCTTCCTGTTGATTCTCCCTGAACACCCTCACCTGCAACATTTGCAAGGACATTTATTGCCTTCCACTCCAAAACTCCATTTCAGGAGTTTATCCTGTGTTTTCAGGAATAGTCTGCTAATCCAACTATCCTGCGCACTCTCACCATTACAGAAGAATCTTTCACTAAACTGGAAGCCGAAAAGTGAGCTACTGTCCCAGGAGCATGCACAGTCTGACTTCTGCTTTGAAATTTGGCACACAGCTGAGAGCTGTCCATGCCTTCATGATTGCACTAAACCTAAAAGTATTTCACCTTTCATATTACAATTTCTTTACTTCACTTCTCTGTACTTGTATTCCTCTCGCCTCACCTTGCTGCTTGTACAGGTATTTTCTCTGTGGTGCTTCACTGCTTTCTATTGGTGTAATTCTTACTCTACTCTTACTAAGGCTGAACTCTCATTTGAACCAGTATGTAATATTTTCTCTGTGGTGTGCAATCAGTTCTTTGTACATATGCTTTGCGTCTGTGCTGTAGGATGTATTGCAGTTATCTGTAATAGTGATTGTGTATTCTGGATTCTAGGTCTTTATTGCTACATGTATTGTTTTACATAGGAATGTTAGATATCATGATGAGCCTGTTGTGCTTGAAAGGTGTCCATTTACCCAGTTATTAAATGTAAAAAATTAATAAGTCCTCTCCAGGAGATAAAAATTGCACTTCTTTCCAAATCAAGAGCTGGTTGGACAGATGAACCATTTGATGGAGAACAAATGTCTAATCAGAGCCATACCATTGTATCTTTTGATTGGGAGGGGAGGGGCCCTTTAGCTAGAGAGAGAGTCAGTGTTGGAAGACAACACAATGTTTTACTACTTTCAAGAAGCTATTACCTTTGGAGGTTAAAATTAGACTTAAGGCTAAACAGGATTCTCTAAGTATAAATGCTCATAATGCAAACTTTGCAGGGTTCTTTTGTGTCCTCTCTCTTGGAGCCTTCTTGGTTACCCTAAACCTAAAGTTGCTTTTCTCTGCTGCCTGTCACAATAGCAAGGAACTGCCCGAGATTCAAAGTATTCATACTGGAGACTCGTATCAGTTTGCTTTGCTGTTCAGTTTTATGTTTTGCATCAAGGGTTTGCACAAAGTGCATGTCTATAGATGTTAAGTTGTCAAACTCGCCTTCATTCTTGCTGGATGGGTCGGCTCCGACTCGACACTTGCTAAGCTCGAGAGCTAATTTTACCAAATCGAGGCAACCCTATATCCCATGATGCAAGGCGTGACTACCCCAGATCTCGTTTGCCGCTTCGCAAAGAGGTCTCCTTTTACCAGCTCAGGTAAAGTTTTTAGTATTATACTAGAGTTCAGTCAGAAAGATTTCCTTTTTTCCAGATTTCCTTCTTAAGTGTTAGTGTTAACATATATATATCTTTCTTGCCCTATATTCCCTTTTTTCTTACTTGTATAGGGATAGTTTCCTCCCTTCCATTATATTTCTGTCAGGAAGTGTGTCTGTGTTTTCAGTAGATAACTGTGTGACTGTGTGGGTTTTGTGGGGGGTTTTTTTTTTTTTTGGCATACTATGTCAAAAGAAGTGAAGGTCTCAGGCTTCAAGAAGTGTGACTCGTGCTGTCAGAAAATTTCTCTGACAGACAGTCACACTTCTTGTGTGTACTGCCTGGGGCCTTTACACCTGCAGGACTCCTGTGCTATTTGTCACTCCTTTAGCCAGAGAGTCCTGCAGGAACGTAGAAATAAGTTAATTCTACGTGGCTTGTTGAAGCCAGAGGGTTCCCCGACCAAGACTGGGTCGGCAAAGCCCTCTAAGCCACCTAAAGCCCAGGCTGTGGTTCTTAAGCCTTTGGCTGTGGCTCTTGACTCCTCCGGAGTCGAGATTGGCTCCGGATGGAGCCGATCTTTCTACCTCTGAGGTAGTGGTATCGGCGCCGTCTGGCTCCGATACACTGGCACCTATGTCAATGTCGGCTCCGGCTGGAGCTGACGTCTCCTTGACCAGCGCTGGAGCCGATAAGCTGTCGGCTCCATCTGGAAACGAAGGGTCTTCGGCTCCGATGGCTCTTTCCAAGAAGAGATCTCTGTCCCCTTCCCTGGAGTCTATTCACTCTGCTCCGGGATCTCCTCTACTTTTGGAGCGGAGCCATCGGAGCCAATCTTCAAGGTCTTCCAGGCTGTCAGACCATGACTTGGAGAGGGTGGTGAGTAGACTGTTGAAGTCACAGGCACTGGCCCAAATGCTCCATAGCCCGTCTCAGCAGACGACCGCTATTTCTCATCCCCCTGAAATTCCTCCTCCGACACTCCTTCAGAATTCGGAGCCGGAGCTTCTCGGAACTGTGACCATGGGTGTGCCGGAGCCGATACTCCCCCTGTCGGCTCCGTCGTCTTCGACTCCGATTTCCTTCATGAGACCTTCCTTGGAGGGATCCGGTCATCGGGTCTCCCTTGTCGGCTCCGAGGGGGCGAGTGGCATCGGACCCTTGTCACCCGCCTCCCTCTTGGAGCTTCGGCATTGGTGAGCTCGGCACCGACATCGGCCTCGGAGCCTTCTCTTTCGGTGGGACCGGGGATTCCTGTCTCTTCGGAGCGGGAGTCTTCTGGTCTCCCTTGGAGGGGAGCCTTTGAGGTGATGAGTGTTCTAGCCCCGGAGCTGAGTCAACAGTCTCTTCTATTAGCTCCTCCATCTTCGGTGCCTGTTGATGTCTGTTGCCATTCTTTTGCTCCCGGACCCAGAGATCCATCGCCCCAGGTTTCCCCATTGGGAAGAACTTCCTCTTCTGAGGTTTCTCCTGATCCTGCTGGAGGACCCCCGCGTAAGAGGACGTGCAAGAGGAAGCACACAGACTCCCCCGAGTCTATGACATCAGATACCGACTTAGATGAGTCTGAGGGTTCCCCACGGTCCCCCTCTGAGGATGTCTCTCTTTCAGACATCCTGGAACTCCTTAAGCAGAGGGGGAACTGGCCTTCCATTAACCCCTCCGAGGATGAGTCGGTATACCTGGAGGCTTTTGGATCTCGACCCTCTACCTCCTGGGTGTCTCCGCCTTTCGACCCGCTCATGCAAGTAGTGGCTCGGAAGGCGTGGGCGGCCCCGGATTCTGTGGAACCAGTCCCCAGGAGGCCTTCTAAATTCATCACGGCCCCTGCAGACAAACAGTTTCTTACCAAGGGTGTCCCTGTTGATGCCATGGTGGTGGCGGCTGCCACCAAGAAGGAACTTGCTGATCCTTCTGTACCTATCCATCCTCCTAACAAGGACTCTAGGACCGTGGATAGGTATGGTAAGCGGATGTTTTCTTCAGCGACTTTTGCTATGCGCTCACTGAACTATCTCTGTCACTTTACCAGGCTTCAGAGAGACATTCTCAAGGAACTAGGTGAGGTAGTTCAGGACCTGTCAGCTGCTGGGGCTCAAGAAAAGATTACCTCACAGCTAGGAATCCTAAATTCTATAACTAACTCCTCCATGCGGCTCATTTCTTATGCAGCCGATGGGGTGAGTAGAGCCGCAGGCACAGGAGTGGCACTTAGGCGTCAGGCCTGGATGCGGCTTTGTAATTTCGCAGATCCCTTTAAGGCGTCCTTCACTAATACTCCCTTCGATGGTTCGGCTTTGTTCGGCCCTCAGGTGAAGGACCCATTGACCAGGTGTGAACAAGACGGCAAGACTTTCTGACGTAGGAGCCCATTTCTCCACCCCTTCAAGACCCTATCTAAAAGGTCAGAAGGGTGGAAAAATGTGGTTCCGTAAATCTCAGGGAGTCACGCTGGATAACACGTGGTCAGTTTACCCCCAGAGGCAGAGGGGGTAATAACAATAGACGCCGCCCTAGGAGCAGAGGGGGTCCGCAGAATCAGGGTAGCAGGGAGCCTCTCTCTGATAAACCCTTCCAGCATCCCTGAGGTGTTGCCCGACTGTCCACCCTTGGAGGCAGTCGGGGGGAGATTGTCGCTGTACCCAACAGCCTGGCGTTCCCTCTCTCAAGACAAATGGGTACAGTCGATCATATCCGAGGGTTACAATATCCCTTTCGAGAGAGATCCCATTCCTCATCTATCCCTTCCAGACGTTTCACCCGGTCTAAGGGAATTGGCAAAGCTGGAGGTATCAAAGCTCCTAGCAAAAAGAGCCATCCAACTAGTGCCAGCAGACCAAGTAGGATCCGGCATCTACTCAAGATTCTTTTTGGTCCCCAAAAGAACGGGAGATTGGAGACCAATTTTAGACCTCAGCAAACTAAACAAGTTTGTCAAGAAGGCAAGGTTCCAGATGGTCACGCTTCAGTCCATTCTACCCTTTTTGGGCAAGGACAACTGGATGTGCTCAATAGACCTTCAGGATGCATTTTATCACATAAAAATTCACAGGCACTCCAGAAGGTTTCTCCGCTTTCGGCTGGGGAAGAGTCCTTTTCAATTCAGAGCCCTGCCCTTTGGCCTCACTACAGCCCCCAGAGTGTTTACCAAATGTATGGCAGTGGTCACGGCTCATCTGAGCCGTCAAGGATTCCAGGTGTTTCCGTATCTAGACGACTGGCTCCTCTCTGCCACCACCAGGCATCAACTTCTCAAGGCCAGAGACTACACTCATCACACCTGCAACCAATTGGGGATTTCTGTAAACTTCGAAAAATCTTTGTCGCCTTGCCAATCTATTACCTTTATAGGCGCAGAATTAGACACTGTCAGTATGTCAGCGAGACTCACACACCAAAGAATTCTGGACATCCAAAAGTACGTTCGGATCATATTACTCAGCAAGAAGATCAGGGCCAGATTTGTCCTGAAGGTACTAGGTCTTATGGCGGCGGCCATCGTACTACTGTTTTTAGCCTGCTTCCACATGCGTCTTCTGCAGTGGATGTTGTTCACCCAGTGGTCATTCCAGCAGCTCCCCATGAGACACGAGATATTCGTGACGCAATCGTGCAAGAGTCATTTAACCTGGTGGATGTCTTCTCCACAACTCCATCAGGGCCGACTGTTTGTTCCCCCAGTCCCGGTTGCCACAGTCACTTCGGATGCCTCTCTGATCGGGTGGGGCATTATCAGGGCAGGATGGTCCATGGGACTTGGCAACCCATCGAATACCATCTGCACATAAATGTCCTAGAGATGAGAGCAGTGCTTTTAACGTTGCAAGCCCTCAGCGACTTTCTTCCTTTAGGGACTATTGCAGTTCAGACGGACAACATGTCCGTAGTCTGGTATATCAACAAACAGGGCGGGACCAGGTCCTATCCACTGTGTCGAGAAGCTCTCAGACTTTGGCAATGGGCAATCTCCTCTCATTGGTTTCTGATAGCAAAGCATATCCCCAGGAAATCCAACCTCTTAGCGGACAGGCTGAGCAGAGCTATTCTCATGCCACACGAGTGGTCTCTCAAACAATCGGTAGTGGACGAGATTTTTCAGAAGTGGGGCTTCCCTTGCTGCGACCTTTTTGCTACACCCCAAAACAGCAAATGCCCAGACTTCTTCACCCTCTTTCCTCTACCAGGCCATCCCCCGAGAGAAGCTCTAACCCAGGATTGGCCCCGGGGACTTCTTTATGCCTTTCCTCCATTCCCGCTGATACCTCAAGTGATTCAGAAAGCTACCGTATTGAGAGCCAAGTTGATTCTCATTGCCCCTTACTGGCCTCGACAAATTTGGTTTCCGTCCCTGCATCGTAATCTCTTGGGTGCAGCCTTGGCATCTGGACCCAGTTCCAGATCTTCTGACCCACCAGTCGGGTCAACTGCATCGGTCCATTCGTTCCCTCAACCTCACCGCTTGGTTGCTCCACTTCCTTCCTTAGCCAGGCTTCCTATGATCTCTAACCCCGTTAGAGATATCATAGTAGCTTCTCTAAAGTCCTCTACCAGAAGGATTTATGCCAGTAAATGGCAACGTTTTTCCTTCTGGGCAAAGTCTAGGGACATAGATCCTTTTACTGCTCCAGTGCATTCAGTCTTGGACTTAGCTGAGATTTTTCAATCGGGTTCTTCTTCCTCTACAGTTAAGGTTCAGTTGGCAGCAATCTCAAATTTTCATGTTGGCTTAGCGGATCAAAACATAATGTCTCTCAAGCTTTGCAAAGCCTTTCTGAGAGGGATCTTTCTCCTGAAACCTCCAATCAAAGATCCCCCTCCACAATGGGATTTGAATTTAATGCTGGCATCCTTGATTCTACCTTCCTTTGAACCGGCTGCTACATGCTCATTAAAACTTCTTTCCTGGAAGACAATTTTTCTGGTTGCTGTTACTTCAGCCAGGAGGGTGTCTGAACTACAGGCTCTCTGTGTCCGTTCCCCATACTTGGTTTTCCGCAAAGATAGGGTATCTTTAAGAACTAATCCATCTTTTTTGCCCAAGGTTGCTTCCCAGACGAATATCAACCAATCTATTGATTTGCCAGTCTTTTTCCCTAATTATTCTGACAAAGCTGAACAAAAACTTCATTGTTTGGATGTCCATCGTCAACTCAGGTATTACTTGGACAGAACTAAACAATTCAGAAAATCTGATCAACTGTTTCTTTCTTATGCAGAAAACAGGGAAGGTCTTCCGGTCTCCAAAGTGACCTTATCCAGATGGCTGTCTTCTATCATTTCTTATGTTTATCTTCTTAGGGGCAAGCAACTGCCCTCGAAACCAAAAGCACATTCTACCAGGAGCCTATCCACTTCCACAGCATTTCAGGATAGGCTACCTATTGACACCATTTGTGCGGCAGCCACTTGGGCCACTCCTCGCACCTTTGTGTCTCATTACAAGTTGGACTTGGCCTCCAGGGACAGGGCTAGATTTGGTTCCACAGTTCTCAAGAGTCTGTTCCATTGAGCCACCCAGGATAGAGGTGCTAGGGACGCGGTCCCATCCAGCAAAAATGAAGGTGAGTTTGACAACTTAACATTTAGAAGTTATGTACCTACCATAACGTTCCATGTTAGTTGTCTTCTCTCTTCTTCTTCGTCCTCCCTCCTTCCCCCTAGCCTGGACAGACTTTGAAGTTGTACTCTTCTCTGGGTATGGTTCACTCTTTCCATGGGCTCCCAGTAGGAAGTGTCACTACTCTTAGTGGTTATTGCCCTTATTTCTTTACACATTTAGTTTCTCTTCTTCCTTTCTGGGAAGAAGGCTACTAGCAGGGTTTTTTCATAGCTACCAAACGAGATCTGGGGTAGTCACGCCTTGCATCATTGGATATAGGGTTGCCTCGAGCTGGTAAAATTAGCTCTCGAGCTTAGCAAGTGCCGAGTCGGAGCCGAGGATCGGCTCCGAACCCATCCAGCAAGAAAGAAAGCGAGAGAAGACAACTAACATGGAACGTTATGGTAGGTACATAACTTCTAATTTTGTGGATGACTGCCTCTGTGGTCAGTTCAGGCAGCTGTACAGATGTTAGTGTTTCACTGTTGCAGTCATCACACTTGGGTTATCTGCTTGCAGGTAGCCCTCAGTCAGCCCGAATACCAGAGTCTTGGGATTTCTGTATTGGATGCGGTCACCTGTTCCGTGATGTCAGGTAGTCAGTGGTATAAAACATGCATCCGACGCCATTACATCAGCCTTTCTTGCTGGGTGGGAGCCCGAAGCAGATCTCAAGTGCCGGTCGGCCGCTTCCTGAAATTTTCATTTTTCGGGTTTCAAACCTGACGCAGTATCTCAGTGGGGTGGGGATCCTTTTTTCTTGCTCTAACCGATGTCAGAAAAAGTTAACAATTGCCTTGCCTGTGGAAAGCAAATCCCTCAGAGATTTTCATTTTTACTGCGTCACCTGTTTAGGCCCAGACCACGACGTCCCTCGCTGTCGGTTTTGTGCCTTGTTCAATGCCCGAACTATTCGTTAGGCTATTTTTGTCGCTAAACTTTTTCGCTCTCATTCACCTTATTCTGAAATTGCTTAGATAAGCTATCAGGCTGCCAATCTGAAAAAAACGCAAGGATAAAGACAGACATGGACCTCATAGGTCCAAAACTACCAACACTTCCGTTAAGTTAGTCGCCAGTCTGCCGGTACTCAGTGAGGTGCTTTTGCAGCACCTGTTACCCGCTTCTGCAGATTTGCAGGTCTCTACTGAGACCCATTCAAAGTCAGGTATGCCGCAAGATGCTTCTTCGACTATGGAACCTGCGGATGTGTGTCTACCTTGGATGGGTTTGGAGCTGCTGTGCAGGCACTGGCTTCTGAGGGTGTATTCAGACCTCCTGATCATATTAAACAGACTATTTCATTAATGATTAAAAGTACTGAATTTCTCAGGCCTAGAGTTCGCACTACGCCTAGGAAACCGATGACCAAAGCGCATTCTCAAGCTCCCATGCCACAGAAACAAATGCTTAGAATGGCTGAAGACGTTATTACTTTAATTAGGGGAAGCCATCCTCCCCCCCCCTCTAAAAGACAAAGAATTGATTTTCCTTCTGATTCTACAGACCAGGAGTCCGATGACTCTGACCCCTGTGATTACCAGGACATACCCTTATCTACTTATGAGGACTCAGATGTAGAGGATTCCATTCCCTCTGCCAAACAGACTTTCAAGAGTTAATGCATTCTGCAAACCAAGTTGGTAAACATAATTTGCAATGTGATTTTGATGCCTTAGAAGCATCTTGCAGGGCTGCTGTCACTGGGTCTGTTCTGAGAAGGCATGCTTGGCTGAAGGAACAAATCTTGCCAGACCATGTCAAAGCAAAATTACTAGATGCTTCATTAAGCCAAGAATGTTTTTTTTCTCAAAAGCAGAAGTTCTTAAAAAGATGGAGGAAAAAGGTAAATCTATGCAAACTGTTAAAGATTTCTTACAGGTACAGCCACCTAGATTCAGAAGGCATTGGACTTCAAAAAAACTGGCCCTTTCCAGTCCCTCCCAGACCTTCTCACTCCAAACACAGGGGCAACAGACCACAAAGACTACAGTCTCAGGGTATGCACAGATCTAAACAATGGAGTGCTCCCTCCTCAAATACAGGGAGTGGTAAGCCACCCCCTTATGGAAAAAGTTCTCTGACGTATCCTTTATCCTTCCCAGCCATGCCCAAGTACTTGCACCCCTAGGAGGAAAACTCACCCTGCATGCAAAACATTGGGAGTATATTACCCATGACTGATGGGTCCTAAACATTGTATCCCAGGGATACGGATTCTACTTCCACTCACTGCCAACCCCAAGCGGGGTGCCAGACCTTTCTCCAAACCAGTGGGGAGAGGCCCAAAAACAGGTACTTTTTCTTAGTATCAGGGCTATTCAACCTGTTCCAACAGTGCAAAAGGGGACAGGGTTTCTACTCCAGACTGTTTCTGGTGCCCAGAAAAGAGAACTCTTGGCACCCTATTCTGGTTCTGTCACCTCTCAACTCCTTCCTGGTGGTACCAAAATTCAGAATGCTTACACTCCAGCAGCTGCTTCCTATGCTAGCTAAGGACTCCTGGCTAGTCACCCTAGACTTAAAAGAAGCCCTAGACTTAAAAGAAGCTTATCTGCACATCCCCATAAAGGTATCTTGCAGGAAATCTCTACGTTTCAGGGCAGGCTCTATGCACTATCAGTTCTTTGCACTTCCCTTTGCCTTATCTACTGTGCCCGGGGTTTTCACAAAGTGCCTTCCTCCACCCATTGCATACTGCAGGCAGATAAATATTCAAATTTACCCATACTTGGGCGATTGCCTGATTCAGGTGGACAGCCAGGAATTGCTACTTTAGCTCCTGACATTTGTAAAGAGACTCCTAACTTATTTGGGGTTCGCCATCAACAAAAAGAAATCACATCTGGTGCCCAGACAAAAGATTGTATTCCTGGGCGCAAGCTTGAACACAAATTCCCAGATGGCATTCCTCACTCCAGAAAAGCAGGTTTGACAAATTACTTGAAACTACTGGCCACCCAAACCCAGCTATTTGCAAGAAAAATACTGCGAGCTCTAGGGTTCATGGCCTCATGCATTCTACTAATTCAGTATGCAAGACTGCATGTGAGGAAACTTCAATGGTACTTAAAAAGTCTCTGGTGTCGACCTTTTCAGGACCTGGAAACAGTGATTCCTGTCGTTCCTTGCCTAAGGGCAGAGTTACTTTGGTGGGCAGAGGCTTGCAACCACAACAGGGGACTCCCTTTCACTCAACCCCTCGCCGCCCAAACCCTGTCAAGAGGCGTATCAGACCATGGATGGGGGGGGGGGTTCACATGGCAGGCTAATGCACTCAGGGCAAATGGAGCCCTGGGCAAATTCACCTGCATATCAATCAAAAAGAAATGCTAGCTGTACAGAATGCACTGACAGCCTTCCAAATGCCTTATCCTGCCAGGACAACTCTTGGTAAAGACAGACCACACCACAATTATGTGGTGCATAAGCAAGCAGGGGGGGAACTCATTCCTACCCACTCTGCAGGTTAGCCATGGCTCTGTGGAACACCGCCTTGAGCTATCAAGTGCACCTGCAAGCTCAATTCCTGCCAGGCAAACAAAATTTATTGGCAGACGACTTAAGCAGAAATCTAATGTACCCACACGAGTGGAAACTGGAACCCAACTCATTCGAACTTCTAATACACAGGTGGGGGACACCAGACGTGGACCTCTTTGCTTCCCCCAAAAACCATTCACTGAGCAAATTTTGCACCAGAGTTAATCACAGCCAAGCATGGAAAGTGGATGGTCTATTCTTTACATGGGAAAACCTCTCAATCTGTGCCTTTCCTCCTTTGCCCCTTCTTTCAAAAGTACTATTCAAGATCAAACCGGACAGGCCAAAGAAAATCCTTATTGCACCAGACTGAGCACTCATGCACTGGTACCCACTCCTACGCAGTCTGACTGACAGCAGTGCCTCCCTGGCACCTACATCAGACCCCCCTCTCTGCTGTCCCAGCAGGAGGGACAGATTTTGCATCCACAGCTGCAAACCCTGAACCTGGCAGCCTGGCTTATTCCCTGAATACATCACCAGCAACCCTCAGCAAATAGGTGCTGGATGTTATCCTTGAGGCAAGGAGGCTTAGTATTAGGAAATCCTATTCAGAAAAGTGGAAAAGATACTGTCCTTGGAGCCAGTCTCAAGGAAGGGACACAGCCGTGCCCACCTTTCTTCAAATCCTAGATTATCTAGCAGAGCTGTTCTACAAAGGCCTGTCCTTCTCATCAATTAAGATTCATGCCTCTTCCATCTCAGCTCATTACAGTACTGAGCCACCCCCTTCTCTCGCCCTCTGATCAGTTTCTGAGAGGAGCTAACAATTTCATACCCCCAAGGAGAGCTCCCACTCCTGCCTGGGACCTTAACTTTGTACTAGAGAAGCTCACACTCCCCCCTTTTGAGCTTGCTGCTACAGCAGAGTTAAAAATCCTCTCTTGGAAAATAGCCTTACTTTTCTTGCTGAAGTGATTACTAGAAGTGTCTTGAGTTACAGGCCCTTATGGTTGTGGAACCCTTCATTATCTTGCATGTGGACAGGGTTTCCCTCAGGACTAACCCATCATTTATGCCCAAGGTGGTATCCAGTGTGGCTTTAAACCAGTCCATCCATTTACCAACCTTTTTTCCCTAATCCTCAGAATGGGGAAAGGATCCTGCACTCCTTGGACGTGCACAGACAGCTTGAGGTTCTACCCTGACAGGACTAAACATTTCATAAAATCTGACCAGCTGCTAGTCAGCTTTGCTACAGGGGCATAGGGCAAGGCCATTTCAAAGCAACCCATTTCTAAATGGATAGCACACTGCATCCATTTGTACTACAAACACCATGGAAAACCTACCCCACAGGGGATCAGACCTCATTCCACTCTTCCTGGAAGCTGCAACTTGGCGTTCTGTACACACCTTCACCAAGCATTACCACTTACCCATTTTTTCTAAATCCAGAGCTGGATTTGCCACAGCAGTCCTACAAGGCCTGCTAGCCAGCCCCAATACTTCTCGACTGCCTCCGCCCTTCCTCAGCTTTGGGAAGCAACCCAAGTGTGATGATTGCAACAGTGAAAGACTAAGAACATAGTACAGTTGTGTACACTTGCCATGAATGTAGATGTTAGTGTATTCACTTTTGCAGTCCTGGTTACCATCCCTCCAGCCCCCTTGTCTTTTCTATCCCTTCTACCTATCCTCTTTTTTGGCCATATCTTATGGCAGTGGTATTTACTTTCTACTGGAGGTGTTCCACACCATGTGATTGCTTCCTATTTTGGGGGCTCCTGAC
This sequence comes from Protopterus annectens, assembly GCF_019279795.1. Classification (NCBI taxonomy): domain Eukaryota; kingdom Metazoa; phylum Chordata; order Ceratodontiformes; family Protopteridae; genus Protopterus; species Protopterus annectens. The sequence continues at coordinate 982,227,121 of NC_056737.1, read as the reverse complement.
ATCTGGGGCAAGAAAAACTGATGTAATGGCATCCGGCTGCATATTTTATACCCCTGACGACCAGAGGTCATGGAAGAGGCGACCAGCATCTGATGCAGAAATCCCAAGACACTAGTATTTGGGCCGACTGAAGGCTACCTGCAGGCAGCTAACCCAAGTTTGATGACTGCAACAGTGAATACACTTTATTTATGGTAAGTGTACACAACTGTGCTTTTGCCCTAGCTTGCATCCAGATTTTAGGCCTATTCTGAATCTGCTCTAAGTAGTATCCTATTTCAAGCCCAGTTAGTGTCTGCTTGAAGTTGTTTTGAGACACTAAGACTAATGACAGTACCCATTTAATGTGTGCCTTGTGCCAGGTAATGTAATTTTGGATCCCTCTGTCTTGGTGAGGGGGGCGTCATGAAGAAAATAATCCAAAAACCTTTAAAGTGGTTCATCTTGTCAGTAATGTGGAAGATATTTCAACACTATTAGAATCATTGCTGCAACTTCCATGGTTCACCAGCTGATGCCAAGTGCTGTAACGTCTACCCCTTTTTCCTCTAAAGTAGAACACTTCAGTTTGTACTCGTCCGTTCTTGGTCTAGAACTGTTTTAGCATTTGCTGCTGTTTTCCCTTCTTTAGCAGTCCCTTATTGTCCTCAACAAATTTGTTTCCCTGTGCTGTTACCTCATTTGTTAGAGAACCGTGCTTCATCTCAAACTTAACCAAACTGTTGACCCACTTGTTAGGGAATCTGCGCCTGTATCTGCACACAGTTTTATGTTGTTACTGCACTTGCTGCAGTGTCCAAGGACCCTTCATCCCTATGTCATGGTGGTCCAGATCCTTAAAATTTTTGGAGGCCTAGTGTAATGAGCGCAGTCGAGCAGATTAGCATATTTTACGGATTGGATCAGAGAGAGAAGGGTCGAATGCTTCAGAACATTGGTCACAATGGTGGATGGCTGAAGTCTCTGACTCTGTAACCCTTCTGTGGCTTGCTTCTTACTGCAGAGTTGGACTGTGTCCTGTAGGGATTTCATAGTGAAACCCTAACTGTGATGAAACACACGAGAATTACAGAGCATTCATGCATACTTGCATATATTTATCTTGTCTGTATAATCGTGTGTGTGTATTTTCCAGTTGAATGTATTCTTGATGCTGATTGTTTACGTCATTGCTCATAGGGCTATATATGTATTTGATTACTCCCAAGTGGACAGTACTCGCATGTCTCACTGTTTCAGAATATGCCTGTATGTTTATATGCCTGTCTGTTTCCCCCGTCTTCTGAAAAGGAGCATTTCCTAGTCTAGACAGTTCCAGTAAACAATGACTACTACCTAAAATGACCCGTGTGGCCTTTGTGACCCAGTTCTTAGTCACCCACCTTCTTTAAGGCGGGGGAGGGGACATTTCTCAGATTATCTCCTCATTTCCATTATAACTTTGGACCACAGCAGGGTCTGTACTTTGCTGTGGGAAAAATCAAAGCTCTTCACTTTTGAGCCTATAACCAGGACAGAGTTTAATTGCATTTTGGAAGACCTTGCTAGCAGCGTCTCTGAATTCCAGGCCTTGTGCACTGATGTGCATTACAGTCTCACATGGAGAGGTTGCCAGTTTTGTTTCAGACCATCCTTCATGTTTAACTTAAACATGGAGACCCATTTACACCAGTGTATACACCTACCTTATTTCTTCCTGGATTATTCGAACAAGTGGTGGATTGTATAAATGTGTATTCTCAGCTTGACTGTACGTAGACAGAGAGATCTATTAGAAAAGACCACTGTGTGCTGCATTTATTCTACCAAGAAACTGATTCCAAAGTTTGAGATTACTGTATTGATGTGGCTGTCCATCTCCCATTAAATTTTATGAAAAGTATGATAAGGCTTTGCCATTCGTGCTCAGACCACTGTGTACTTTGTAAAGTCTCTAGAAATGTATTGTCGAATGAGACATGGGCAGTATCTTGTGTTTTTCTAATCCTTAAGACTGTGCAAGGTGGATATCTTCATTCCGTCCTTGTCTTCATTCAGGCATGCATTTATCTGGGGCTTGTTCTCATGAGGGCCACCTAGAATGACTTGGAAGACTGTCTTTCAGGTCGTGTAAGATGATCCTGGCACTATAAGGTTTAAGTTGCATACTTGCAATAACACTAGACCTGAAGGGTCAAGATCATCTCTTGTTGACATTTCTACACTATTATTCCCCCCCTGCATAGCCAAAAAAGGGGCTTAAGGGTATTTAGTTTATGAAGCTCCACGTATCCATTGACTACTAGAGGTCTGGCGAATTGGAGCCAAGCAAAGCATTATAGGTAGCGAGAAATAGGTTTGTAATCTCTAAAGTCAGTTTCTGACCCTTCAGGACTAGCATAATGGTAAATGCATAGTGTCCACATTTTCTGTATGTTCTTTGACATTTTGGCAACCAGCATACTTTTTTACTTCATAGTGTTGATTTGGTGAGGCTTTTCTTTGGTATTTATTTACATTTTCACTTCAAATTATTGATTTTGTGAGGCTTGTCCTTAAGTATTTACTTTTTCACTTCACAGTGTTGTTTTTGTGAGGCTTGTCCTTAGTATTCACAAGCTTCAAAAAGTCCAAGCCATCTGCTTACTTCAGCAGTCTAGTCAATCTCTGTTTTTATTGTGCTTTGGCCTCCAATCTCTGTTTTTATTGTGCTTTGGCCTCCATTGCAGTCAGGTATTCTACATTCTCTGCCTGACCACTTGGTTCTTCCATTTTTTCACCCTTCAGCCACACACTGACTAAGGTGTTATGTTGGCCTTTTGACATTTACATGTGGTTTTCTGTTAAGTGCCGTAAGCCAATGTTCACCTCTTCCAGACGTTTGGTTACTTGTTTGGCATTCTTACTAATCCTCCTTCCAGATGTTTGGCTACTCCTTTGATATTCTTTCTAATCCTTGTTCCAGACGTTTGGTTACTTGTTTGGCATTTTTCGAGTTTTAGAGCCTGACGAACAATTCTGCTGTGGCAGCTGCTGCATTCAGTTGTCATTACACAGCTTTTCTTGTGCAGTCCCATTGTAATCCTGTCTGATATCATTTTTAGTAATAAGGTCTTCACACTGAATTTTACTAATTCATGCCAAGTTATTTTGTATTCTCCTCCCTGTGACTTTTTGTATGAATGCAGTCTCCAAGCATTGAGAGAGTTCCATTTGAGAAGGTCTTAAAAGGTAATTCATGAGGACCTGATGGAGGCCTGTCCATCTCTTTGGGACTTTCAGCTTTGCAGTAGAATCCCACCGCATCTAAAAAAAAAAAATTGAACCAGCTGGCACAGTTAAGATATAAAATTCTGTGTCAGATAGTGTTCTGGCAACGGTAATCTTAGAGAATGAATTGCTGGCATTCATGCACACAGAGCAACTGTGTTGGTGAAATGTGACTGACCAGTTGATGCCTCCATGGAAAATGTTTCCTTGGATATCTTAAAAATGCTGTGTGTGAGGTATGAGCACACCTACTAAAACAGTAGTGTTCAAGTGTAGGAGTCATTGTTTTATTACCCCCCCCCCCCAACTGCACACATGAGAGCTCTCATTTTTCAAGCGCTTCCCACCTAACCAGGTTCTTGGTGATTAGCTTCTAATAAAGAAGTAAAAATGGCATAGACTGCTCTCGTTGACTTTATTCTACTAACATGTTTGGCCTGGGGAAAATATCTTCGCTTTCGGGTTACCAGAAGCTCTGGAATTCAGGGTGTGCCACCAGTTCCCAGTCATTTCAAACGGTAATACCACAGCAGTCCTTAGTTTGAATTTCTTCTGTTATGGTAAGCATAATGATACAGCTGTACTTAGTGTCGCCATCAACTCTGAAGTCGCTTTGTTTCGATGTTTGATAGAGAAGGTACTGTCTTCCGTAAAGGGTAATGCAAGTGTTTTTGCATGAATATGGCCGCCTGCTTGTCGGATGGTAAAAAGGGCCTCTTTCTCTGTCCCTCCCTCTTCCTGTATTCTGAGGTTAACTGCAGATGGGTTTTGAAAACCTGTTGAGGGAAACTTTGCGCTTGTCCCAGTGAGTACAAGTGAGTTAACTAAGTCTAGGTTTCCTGACATGGAATTTAGTGTTTAGCCATCGGGTTACTTCATCTTACAGAAGGCACTACGACTCATATTTTCAATCTAGAGGTCACTGCTGCACTTTTATTTATTGCAAGAGGTTTTGGTGAGTTGCAAGCACAATTGTACTTCTGCTGACAGATAAGGAGAAACTGCTATGATGCATCTGAAACAAGCTTGGATGTTCTCTCCATTCTGTTCATTCCACTTAGAGATCCTGCATTTTGGGAGGCTTTGCATGATGCTCGAATCCGTTTGAAGAAATTCCTGAGAGAACAGTATTGCGGTATTTAAATTGTAAGGACTTCCAGTGTGAATGTCATTTATTTCCTTTTGTCTTGCAGATTGTCTGGACACAGTCTGGAAGAACTTTAAAAGCAGAGAAAAGAGAGTACTTGGAGACCCTGGTGATTTAAGCTTGAAAAATTGATCTGTTTACTCTTGGATCCCTTTGTGTCAGTTGTCATTTGCGTAAATGGCATGTCTGGAACTTGATGCTTACTAACTGCAGTACAGAGTATTCCCTGTGTCCATAGCCTACAAACTGTAAAATATGTATGCTACTGTATCATGTAAGTGCCTGCGCTAAAACAAAGCAGAATGCAAGAAATGGAAATGTTGATGGGTTTAAAGCAATCTACAAAATAGCATAGATTACATCACGAGGATATCTCAAGGAACAACGCTAAAAGTAAACAAGCTACCTGCCATGTCTGGACAATGACTAATCCATTAGGGAATATCTAAGCAGACAGTTACGACTGTAATGAACTTCTGATAACGTGCAGTCCAGTAAAGAAGACTACAACGCTATTTTAAAATGAGTAAGCCCTTTACAGTGGAATGATGAGTCAACCGGAAGTGTTTTGAAATCCTGAATGATGCCTGTAAAGAGTTTGTTACTCCGCAAAGCGACTCAAGCTTCAGTTTGCTCGGGGCTAATAAAGTTCTTTGGGAGCAAGGGAACAAATGGGGAGAGTGTGTTGTGGATGTTGTAAGACCGTATGAAAGAGAGATGCAAAGAATGCAGAGCAATTCCGTGTTTTAAAAGGAGTCTTAAATGGAGTATGGGCGATGGGAGCTTTGTCTTTTACACAAAGTAAGGTAGCCAAGTTGAGGAATTACTATAAGTTGTAAAGGTGTGATTTAAGCAGATAGCATACAAGGCTGTATAATTACCATGTCTTAGTCTTTTCCTGTATTAAGTTTCAGTATTTTTTCTGATCGGAGTGACTAGCAGTATTGCGGCTGTTAGGACCGGTATTTGACAGAATTTGGGGAGAGAAAAGCTAATTGCAAAGACTAGAAGAAGCAGTTGTAGAGCACTTTGTATTTTTGGGGGGGAATATAGATAAAAGAAAGGCTTACAAGTCGGGGTTTTGTAAATAAAAGGTAGGCACCTAACAAAATTAGCACAAGTTCAAAGTCTTTTTGCAGATATTTGAGTGCGGATTTGAATTTTGTTTACCCAGTGTTCCTTTGTGTCTCAGGTAAATGGTTCCTTGTGGTTTCAGTAGATGGGGGTCTGGAAAGCAAAAGAAATGGTAGTTGTATGAATATGTAAACGTGCATAATCTGTGTATTCTGGAAAAATGTTTGTACTGTGCAAATTGTGAGTTAGTGCCATGCATTTTGGTTGCATTAAAGTATACTGAAATTAAGTGCGTGCCCCCCCCCCTTCTTCTTTCATTTTTGCAGTACGCTATCTATTTGCTTAATGTCCCAAGGGGAAAAGAACAATTCACATCAGATAAGTTTCAAAAGATAATGCCGTGCAAACTGTGAAAGTAGTGTCAAGACTTAAAACTTGATAAATGTAACCAGAGAAGAGTGAGGACATGTGAGGGACATTATGTAGTGAATGAGAGTATTTTGAATTGGGCGGTGCTATAGTTTGGGAAAGGGGGAGTAGTAAAGATTGGTCCCAGGTTGAAGAACAGGAAGAAATAGTTATATAATGGGAAAGTAAATGTGAAGTCATTGTAGGAGATTACGCTGATGGTAAAGTAGCTCGTTGTTTGGAGCCTGAAACCTGGAGAACAAGTGAAGGAAAAAAAATCCATATGCATGTTATATACAAAGCCGGCAGAGCTAGTGAAGAAATTGCTTATATCAACTTGAGTAAAGTAGTTATAGTAGCATTACAAAATCTGTATAGTTAACAAGGAAAATGATAGGAATAACTTAATGGTGGAAAGGAGGTGACATGGAGGGAACTGACGAGACTGAAGGTAGGAGAGAGATGAAAAGTAAGACAAGCTGTTGTAAGAGTATATGGGAGAGGAATGAAGAGAAGGAAGCAGAAGATGTTGAAATGTAGTACATCCAAGATGGAGGTAAACTGTGCCTAGGTAGGTTGTGTCACTGTTCCCAAAGCTGTTAAGTGCTACTTGGTTTCAGTAGTAGTGTTGGGAGTACTCATGGTATACAACCTGTAGCCCTCGGGTTGATGTGGATTTATCAGTATGGGTTTAAAAGCTGTTGCAGTAGCTTAGTGTCAGCTACTGCTTCAATTCCTTCACCTACTAAGCAGGTGCTGTACCTCTGCAGACTTCATGTGTAGGAATTGTTCTAAAAGTGAGCAAAACCTATGGAACATAGCACTGCGAAAATTGTGGAGTAGCTTGCATCCATATGATCTACCCCCAGAAAAACTGTAGGTTGGAAGGGCTTTCGTGTAGGACAGAAGTCAATCATTTGCTTTATCAACCACTGTCTTGGTCCATACCTGGAGTCTTTTTATAGTTAGAGGAGTGGCTAAACCAACATAAACTGAGGGCAGTGCAGTATTATGACTGCAGGGAAATTAGGGAATTCATCATGTAACCATGTATGTCCCTGGGAATACCACATCTCCCGGCCATTGCATTTTAAGTTCAGAGGCAGCAATGTTGTAGATACTCTGAAGGCAGTTCACAGAGGCCACTGTTTGCATCAGATTGCATGTGCATGTGTGGGTGTGTGTGTGTGTAGTGAGTCTATAGTGGGTTCACATAAATTAAGCAGCGTACCTTATGCGTAGGTTATATGTAGATCTGGAAGAAAATGCAGTGATTAAGAGGAAGGGTTATGCTTAAATTAGTTTATCTGGGTATAATGTGAAAATTTTAATGTGCTTTAATAAACTGAAGGAAACTGCAGAGTAGAGGCACATCAGCAAGACTTTCATCAGTAACACAAAGGTCCCATACCAAATGCCTGTGTAGACCCATCTCAAATGACACAAACATTCATTTACAGATATCTTTGCTGACCTCTGTTATACCTCCCATGATGACTTGCAGATCTCCTTATAAAAAGGATATCTACATTATTTAAAAACAGAAAAAATACAGTTAATAGGCTGTGACTGATGCATTTCTTTATCTCTACTTTATATAGCTATGTGAACTATAATGTAAAGGTATTTGCTTGGTCTGCAGTTCATGGCAGGAAGAAGCATTACTTTTGATGGGGATTTCAGCCTAGGTAGTTATGCTTCGGCCTGCTGGTCGTTATTACCAACAGTCGTGCTAAAAAAATATAGCCAGGTATCTGTGGGTTGTAGACTAGTCCACTGAACGTGCAAGTCTTCCTCAGTGCTCATAGTATTAATGCCTTTTTACAGAAGTAGACACGCTTCTTACTAGAGCATAGCTAGTGGACATTGATGTGTTTTGATAGCCGGAGTGCTTGTCTGTCTTGAAGCCACTACACTAATATACTACATGTGAATGCAGCCTGAGAAGTATGTTGAGGTATTTAGTAGGATGGGAATACATTATAACATAATAACCAGTCAGGGGCACAATTGTCTGCCGAGGCAAGTGAAGAATTGCACAAGGTTTTGTCATGATTATCCACCTTTTCCCTCTGTCTCTACCATCCTCGTATGGGATAGGCTTATATAAAAGGTACATTCACACGGAACAGTTACAGAAATCTTTCTAAGACAAGTTTTACCACAGTTTTATTTATTTATTTATTCTTCCTGAGAGATGCTGACATCAGTTAATGGTTCTGAGCTTCAACTGTAAGTGGGTGAAGCCCACAAGGTCTTCATTTGAGTTTGGGAGGTAGGGGTCCTGCTACTGTTATCTCAGAAAAGAAGTTTGAAGCACTGGCAGAGACTTTCGAAAGTGGACTTTAGTATAGCCCAGTAGTGTAGGAGTAGAAGAAAAGTCTTTGGCATATGATATGGCTCATCAGCTTATAGTTTGTATTGATTGTAAGTAAAACAAATCTGGTACCTTTTGAGGTTGAATTAGAGGCAGAGTGTATTTTCCGAACATTTACAGAATATCTCATTAGTTTCACATACTGCAGTATTTCTGTATGAGGGCGAAGAAAGTGATATACCAGTAGCTAGGCTGAAAAGAGAGAAGTTATTACAAAAGTGAAGCACTTAGGAAAAGTAGATCCATCAGCCAATGAGTGCTCTTCAGCCATGGTGTAAGTGAAGAACAACTGAAAGATGCAATTTATTTTTTCCAGAATTCTGAACAGCACTGAGTGATGTCTGCTCAGTACACTGGGTAGTTAAGAAGTTTAAGGCATATGTTAGCATTCTTTGACTTTTCCTTTGTTTGCAAATGCTTCTAGAACCTAGAACCTAAAACATATCCAAAACAGTTACTTCAGAAACCCCTTGAGAGTTTTAAGTTTTGGGAAATTTCTTTGACTCCAAGCAGCCCCAGCTGCTTTTCACCAGCTGGTTTAGCCCTCCCCCCTTTTTTGCTAAAAGGAAGGGATTTAACCTTTGACACCATGATGATTTGGTAGTTCATCTGAAGAACAGCCATTTGTACTGTATTGCAGACCCCGACCCCACTTATGAAAAAGTTAGTTTGCTTTAAATTAAGGGCATTTTGTTTGTGGGGATGGACAGCAGAATACTACCAAATTGAAGCTAAGAAAAAACAAGTCAAATGCCCATTTTAGCTATGACAGAGAAGGTGATCGTGGAAGTTCTGGGATTGATGAGTTGCTGTAATGTTCCCTGTTTTTTCCACCCAGGTTTTAACAGTTTCTAACTTACCTGTTATGAGGCTAAAGGATGTAGTTTGCTCCATAGAAGGCAGATGAGCTTTAGCTAAGCCACTGTGAGCTGCATAATCCGTTTGCATTGTCATCCAAATTTCCCCAGACTCTAACGTAGATGACGTAACAGCAAGGGGACTAGGGGTAGGGATTATGTAGAAATTGAAATGAGTGACAAGTTATGTAGACATGACTGGCATTATTCTGTCCGAGGAGGGGGCATATTGTGCCTCAAGGGGGTCTTAGTCTGTTCAGTTTTATATGTAGGAGCGGGCATTTTGGGAGTAATAGACTGTGACCTTTTAAGATGAATGCTAACAATGGAAGATATGAATAGTAGTGTAATACGGTAATAGCACTGCAGTATTTTTTCTCAGTTATTTGTCCAGCTAAGCAAAAGATTATATAGGAACAGGTTTTTTATTACAGCTCCTTACATTTGGATCAAGTAGGGGAGGAGTGTGAAGAAATCCCTGACAGAATGGTATTGCAGTATTTGAATTTTAAGGGCCTCCAGCATGGATGTCATATTGTCTTCCCTTTTGTCTTGCAGAACCTCTGGACAAACGAGCCGGAAGAACTGTAAGAGCGGACAAGCATCGCCTGGAGACCCCGAGGAGTTAAGATTGAAAACAGTTTGACTTCCCTTGCTTCTAGAAGCCTTCATGTTCTGGTTGACATTCACCTTACCCATGGAGGAGAAGGGTGGGAGGGTGGGGAGGCAGATAAACTGTAAAATGATGCATCTGCACCTGAATGTCAGTACCTGCAAGTATGCTAGGTGTTCCCTCTGTCCATCCCCTGAAACAAAATATACACAACATAGTGTATAGGTGCCTGCTCTAAATCAAAGCACAGTACACAAAAGGGATGTTTTTTCATGTACTATGGTGTTAAGATGATTGATGCGACACTTTCTACATTTTATTTTGCCAATGTGTTTTTTGAAGCCTGATGTTAAAAGAAAAATAGATAAGCACTTAGCTGTCCTAGAGAGAGAGGGCTCCTAAGTAAGAAGAGTAGTGAAGCAGACCCCCCCCCCCCACCCATCTAAACCTTTCTGGGAACTTCCACTTGCATTGGTGCAGTCACCTGCTAAAGTTATAGTTTTAAAATGAGTAAAACAATTTTAAAGCTTAAAACAACTCACTTGGTGGGTAGTTCAGGTGAAAACATTGTGCTTTATTAAATAAAGACTGCAGATACCTGGCAATATCAGTTGTAGTATCTTAAAGTTCCTAGCTTGTCAGTGGAGCAAGTCGCTTCAAAACTGTAAAACGTTGGTGAAAATAGCCCCAAGAGAGAGCCTAAAATGTAAATATTTTAATGCATAAAAGTGTACAGAACTAGGAAAGTTCTGGAATTTTGGGAAAGGGGTCAGGTTGGAAATTGTGTAAGAGTAATGGACTTAAGAATCAGATTGGGGGGGGGGGGCTTTTATAAAAAAAAAAAAAAATAGAGGCAAGGACATACAATGAGAAACTGCTAATATCTGTCTTAAATGTGACCCACACAGACTACAAATAATGCTAAATTCCAAGTGTCCTGTGAAATCATACAATATAAAACAGAAAGACAATCTAATCAAGGTGGTAGCTTCTAAGAAAAAGCCGAAAAAGAACGGTAGACAGGGCAGGCAGTTGGCTAGAAGTGAGGGGAAGAAACTGGTTGAGAGAGAGACTTGAAGAAACGTGTAGGAGAGCCCCTTGTTCTGTGGGAGTATATAAGAAAGGAAGAGGAAAGACTATGTAGTTAACCTGGATTAAGAAAGGTGGATGAACTGACGAACAGAGCACCTGACTAAGGTGATGCAATGTGGACTGAATGTTGAACTGAGTTACCAGACCTGTTGCAGATTTGTCTAAGAACTGTTTGGATTTTGGATTTTAAAACTGTGATAAAAGCGCTGCAGAGGAGTTTCATGTCTCTTGTGCTTATCTCTGTACACTGAGGTAAAGGATCCTGATGGCGCAAGCAGAGGCATTATCTAGAAAGAGACAACAGTCGCTCGTCTTTGTTGTATAAGAATAATTAAAGAATATACCAAGATCTCTCTGCTCAAAACAGAAGTAAAGTTACTGTTCTGATTGTCAAGTTTTGGTGCCAAAGTGTTTGGTTACAAGAATAAAAGACTATACTGAGCTACTGTGTCTGCCTGGTTACTGTTGCCGATCTGCTTAGGCCTGAAAGCCTTTGAACCTTTGCTAAAAGATGCCTTTTTTTAAAGTTATAGGAATGTACTTTGTCATTAGTCTAGCAGTTGTTAAAGACTGAGAAACCTGTATGAGGCACCAGTGGGAAATATTTAAAATGTACATTTATGAAGTTCTACACTTCACTGGTAGGAATTTTTTGCAGGAGTTGGATGTTTGAACTCCTTGAATTCCATATGGACTTTTTCAGGTAGTCCCCTTGGATCTAGCATTTGTAGAAGCCCATCTATTTGATCAGTGATCGTGAAAGTGAAGCTGCTTATGTTTTTTTGTTTGTTTACTTGTGTATGCACAGCCCAAGTGTTCACTTGTAATAATCTGTGCTGCAATATTTACTTTCTGACAGCATTTACCTAGCAGTTAGTCACAGTATGGTTTCTGTTGAGAAATTACCTTGAGTTATGGATGCTTTTGTCTGGGGTCTTACTCAGTGTGATGCCCTTTTTGAGGATTTGATGTGATTCAGAGCTTTTATCTAGGATGGATTGTCTGTTTTAGCCAGTCTGGAAGATTTAAAACATTTTTTTTTTCTTCAGAAAAAGACCATAGTGTGCCTAAGTGTACTACAGCCTCATTTTTGTGAATAAGGTAAATAGCTTAGAGGTGTTGGGGAGTTTTGCCTTTTTCAGCTTCTCAACCTGAGATGATGGCTTAGATACCAAAAGTAAGGTGTACAAAAATCTTCTTCTTACTAGTTACTATTCTGAGCTTCTCTTCTGCAGCTGCATCTGGCCTTACAGGAGCTTCTCGAAATGTTGGGAAGCCGTTCTGAGTCCATGTTTAGAGTTTACTCCCAGATATTCTTGGTCCTAGAGAAACGTTAAAGATGCAGACATATTCAAGATCTGCAGCCTAGATATCTGTTTAGAGTCTTAACCTTTTCCCAGATAAAACTGACA